>NC_142159.1:32285292-32608209 GCF_024610735.1 Ursus americanus
GCTTACGTAGCAAAACACACGTTTTCTTTGACGTTCCACCTTTTACATTGGCTGTTATCCTAAGTTAGAGGTTTACAGAAATATCAGCCATATGCTTTCACTCAACGTGTTACCCTCCCAGAGGTATGGACTAGTGAAAATAGAGAATATATGTGTTTTTACATATATCCATTGAGTATCCAGCCTTTCACACACAATGACAGACCAAGAAACCCATTGACAGAGATGGATAGATACGCATGTACATAGGGAGTTAGTAACATAGAAAAAAGAAAAGGTAACGTTTTGAGATGAAGAGACATATGAATTTCTGTACGTAGACAATTGCATCCTTGTGCACATAGAGCTCCAGCTTTAGAAAAGCACGAGCCTCTATTCATGTGGTTGTGAGGTAATGCACAGGTCAGGTCCCCTGAGTCTGCATCCAGCGTGCTGTGCAAAGGCGAAGCTCTGGTCTCTCGCATGGCTGGGCAACAGGTCTTAGCTTGAGGTGCTCACATGTAGGAGGAGGAAATCTCACAAGATGATAGAGTTTCACACGTTGTAGAACACGAGTATGTTAGGTACATAAGCTCTCTCCCACCAGTCAACTGGTGTTCGTCGTGTTGGACCAGATAGCTGTCAGGTCAGGCAACTAATTCATTCTGGAAGCATCATGCACATTATTTTGGGAAATGGCCACTTAGTGTGTCCTCAGGCAGTCAGAAAAAGCATTTCCGAGACCTTTATGTGACTCCTTAAACACCGGGTCTGGCTTAACATAAAGGAGTCCTTTTTAGACAAAGCAGGTGTGCATCATGGGGAAAGCACTGGCCTGGGAGCTTGGACAGCAGAGTTTGACTGCAGCTCTGAGTTCTGTGGAGTTATGGCATCTCAGATGAGACATTTCACCTCCAAGGAACCTTCCTGAGCATTTCCATGGCATGCTTTACTTACACTAACCATTCAACCCTCACCACCAATGCAGTACTTTGCTTGCTAAGGGCAGTCTTCAGATGGAGAAACTGAGGCACAGAGCTGAATGCGCCCAAGCACACAAGCTCTTAAGTGGAAATGCCAAAATGTGCACCCAGATGGCTGGGCCCATGCTGCTACTCTGAGATACTGAACTGCACTTCCCACACTGACAAGCATAGCTCTGAGCCATGGGTTCAACAGAAACCACGCAGGATCTTTCCAAGGCCTGTGTATATAATTGAGCTGCATGAGTCTACAGAGATCCCAAGTACTGTCTACCATTATGAGGTGGCCTCAGTGGTCACATGGAGGGCAGACCTGGGCATAGCCCTTAGTGTGAAAAGCACACAGAAGGTCCAAACTGTCTGTCCAGCTCACAGATTTTGAGACTGGGAGGCACAACATTGAAAAACGTGGTAAATCTCTCTCAGTGTTGGGTCACTTCTCAGCGGCTGGCCCCAAACGGGAATCAAGAGATAGTTTAGTGCTCTTTGATTGCATGATCCCCCTGAGCCCCAGAAAGCCTCCAGTGCTGGCAATGACACACCCAAGCAACAAGGACAAATAAGAACTCCAAGTAACATATGGTTACTAACCCAGGGTCCGCTCTTTTTCCTGCACCTCTCTTACAGAGCTGAGGTAGAGGACGTCGGGAGGAACCCAGGCCTCCCACTGTAAAGGACCATCCCATTAGTGGATGACTACTGCTAGCACGGAGAGCCACCCGACTCAGTGAACACATACATGAGACACACACTGGATGGGGAAATACCATAAGATTAATGATGTTATTTTTATTTATTTCATATTTTTAAATTTTTGGACTATCTTCTGTCTTTAGGGTGTCTTTATTTTTCATCATTATTATTTTTTAATGGAAGTAGTTGAGCTGACACACCATATTCCGTTCGTTTCAGGAGTACCTTTGCCTTCAATGGCAAAGCCAGGACTCTGTTTCTCCCTTCTTTGCTGCTTCTCTTCTCTGCATCTCCTTCCATGAAGAAGGGGGCTCACCAATAGCCAACTGCAGGCTTTTCTTTTTTAATGTAAATTCAAATTAGGTAACATATACTGTATTAGTAGTTTCAGGGGTAGAACTTAGTGGTTCATCTGTTGCAGTAACAGCCAGTTGTCATTCCATCAAGTGCCCTCCTTAAGGCCCATCACCCAATTACCCCATCCCCCCACTTCAGCAGCCTCAGTGTGTTCTCTAGATATATGGGAATATTACTCAACTGTTGAAGGACTCAAATCTTGTCATTGGCAAGTGCATGCTGTTAAACCAACCACATCCCTCACCAACCCCCCCTTCAGCAGCCCTCAGTTTGTAATATAGATACACTGTAAATTACTCAACCACCAGAAGGAATCAAATCTTGCCATTGGCAACTGCATGCTGTTTAACCAACCACATCCATCTCCACTGTTCTGTCGTTCAAGTCAAGCAGAGCTCTCTGAGTCATTCATGAGATAGAGCACCGTGGCGGGAAGGTACTCTGTGTCCTGTAGTCTGTCTCCTGTTCAGATGGCCAGTTGGAGGAGCTTCGTCCTGGCAGAACAATTAGAGAGACTTTGCTACGGGCAGAGGGAGGGGTGGGGCTCCCTCACGACACCACAGTGTGCAACCAGGTGACCTCTTTGTAGACTGACTCACATCGACCAGGTTGCCTTAAGCTAGAAAGTCAAAGGTCTGTTTCTCCTTCGTTTTCTCATCCTCTTGTTTGCTTTTCCTCACCCACCAAGGAGAATGGCCCAGCAGCAGCTCAGCCCATGCTTCTTAGCCAGTCACTCCCATAGAGTCTTGTCCCGTGTCCATATCAACAGTGATCATAGAGTAATTCCCGAGTAGGACCAACAATGGACTGACACTTACTCTGTGTCCTTTCAGAGTCAACCAAGGAGGACCTTGGCAAGAAACCACCATGGCCCAACACATCGAGGGTAAGCTTGGCTGTCTTTGCCTGAGAAAGAAATGTTTCTTACTTGAGTTTCGTCTTTTTGAAGTGAGTTCAGCTATGACAACATGACAGTGTAGTTTTTAGACGTGAGGTACCATTTTCTTGGGGTGTTGGGAGGGGAGGTTGTAAACTGTGGTAGGGGACCTTTTACTCAGAAACGGTTTTTCCTCCCTGAATTAAGAGTTTTGTAATTGTGCTTCAGGGAATTTGAAAGATCCATCCCCCAGGAAAAGCTCATGCCTTTTCCACGGGTGCACACTGTGCTTCCTTTCCGGGCCTTTGTCTTTATGCTGTTTCTCATTTGGTTTTCAATAGTCACCAAGAGAACCGTTGATGACACAGTTTGCATATGACCTGACTCTCAGGGTGTGTTCTTTTCTGTAAATTCAGGTGGCCCCAGAACCATGTGGAGGTGGTACGTATTCTGGAATCAGTCCCTTGCTGAGGAAAAACTCTAGATGGTAAGGCAGGTTGGGGGGATGTCCTCACTGTCCTCAGTCTGGAGAGCCGTCTGATTCCAGGTTCCTGGTAGGACTGAGGCTTGGGAGTGTGGGGAAAAGCAGACTCCAGGTGAGAAACTATGTGCATGTGTCTCCAGTCCTAGGAAACCAAGGCATTCTCCCTGGGTGGTGTGGGTGTGTGTGCATGAGGCTTGGAGGTTAGGTCTTGTGTAGTGTGATTGTGAGTGTGTGTGTGTGAGAGAGCAAGAGAAAGAGAGACAAAGACAGAGACAGAGAGAGAGAAGACAGAAACAGAGAGAGAGAGAGAAAGGTATTTCTCCAGGAGATATGTCAGACAGATACTGCATGATGTCACCCTTCTCCAAAGCCATGTCATCACACTGCGCACTTTAGAGCCTTACTGCAGTGGGTGGCCCAGCAGGGGCACTTCAGTCCATGCTTGGAAACCAGCTGGCTCCATACACCCCAGCCTTGTGTCCATATCAAGCAACATTCCATGAATATTCTTGGGCAACAAGAGGAATGTGCTGACGGGTACTCTGTGTCCTAGATGCCTTGGAGGAAGCCCTGGATCCCATCAAAGGAGACAGCGCCGGAGGCACACCTCTCGCCTTGGTGAGCTAGAAGTTCTTTGTCCGAGGAACAGATGTTGCTTTCTTGGTTTCTTTCCAATCAAATTCAGATGAAATTCAGACAATGTATATTTGAGATTATACATATAGATCTCATACAATTTTCCTTTTTGGGAGAGCATTGAGTGGTTGTCTCTGCCAACCGTTAGCTGATTTGAGAGGACATTTACCATTGGCGACACCAAACATGGTTCTAAACACTGTGGTAGGATCCTGTCCCTCAGTAACACTTTCTCCTGCTTGGATGAAGCATTTTGTAGTCACCGTCCTGAATGGACTGGACAGACATGTCCCCCAGGAAAAACAACTTCCTAAGGCATCCAGTTCACTTACTTTGGGGTCGTTGGACTCAACCACTGTGTTCCATCTGGGTTCCTAAAGTCATTGAGGGAAATAAAGCTCATGCAGACAGACAGTGTGTAGCATGACCTGAGCCTCACGGTGTCCTCTTTTCTGTACCTGCAGGTGACACCTTCAACCATCACCAGCGAGAGCGGTACGTATTCTGGAATCAGCCTCTTCCTGAGATAAAACTGTAGATGTTAATGCAGGTGGGGCATCTTTGCAATCCTCAGTCTGGCGAGCCGCCCTGATTGGGTTGTGGGGTTGTGGGGCACCAGAGATTTCCCAGGTGAAAAAATGTGTCCATGTGTCTACAGTCCTAGGAAGCCATTGTATTCCCTGTGTGTGGTGTGGGTGTGTGTTCATGAGGCTTGGGGTTGGGGTTTCTTTTGTGGCTCTATGTGGTGTGATTGTGAGTGTGTGATTTTGTGTGGGAGACAGGGAGAGACAGACACAGACAGAGAGATGCAGAGAGGGAGAGGGAGAGATGGAAAGAGTGAGAGAGAGATTGCATATGTCTCCAGGAGGTGTATCCCACTGCCACTGCACAATTCCCATTGTCCACATTCTCAAAAAAAAAAAAAAGAAAAGAAAAGAAAGAAAGAAAAGAAAAGAGAATAAAAGACAAGATGAGATAAAGAAATCTCATCACAGGGCACATATTTTATCCCTATTAGCGCAGGAGGCCCAGTGGTGGCATTCAGCCCATGCCTGGGAACCAAATGCCTCCATATGCTCTAACCCCATTCATAGTGAGCAATACTCTTTGAGGCATTCTTTTTTTTTTTTTTTTTAAGATTTTATTTATTTGAGAGAGAGTGAGTGAGTGAGAGCACAAACAGGTGAGAGGGGCAGAGGGAGAGAGAAAAGCAGACCCTTGCTGAGCAGAAGCCCCATCCGGGACTCGATCCCAGGACCCTGCGGTCCTGACTTGAGCTGAAGGCAGATGGTTCACCGACTGAGCCACCCAGGCTCCCCTCCCCGCATCATTCTTGAGCAGCACCACCAATACGCTGACAGGTATTCTGTGTCCTTCTAGATGTGACTGATGATGGCGCTGTCTGTTCCTGGCTGTATCAGAGGATCCCAGAGGAGGAGGGCCTGCCTCCTGACAAGGTGAGCTCGCCTGTCTATCCCCGAGGAACAAATGTTGCTTTCTGGGTTTCTTTCCAATCAAATTCAGAGGAAATTCAGACAGTATACACAGTGTTTGCGAATTGAACATAATACTAAAACAAAAATCATTTTCCTAATGTCAACTGCTTGTATATGGAAATGAAATTATTTTTATATACATATTTTATGTAAAAAGCTATATATACTTTTGAGATTCTACATATGGAATTTCCCTGGTTGGGAGAGCATTGAGTGGTTGTCTCTGCCAACCGTTAGCTGATTCGCGAGGACATTTAGCATTGGCGACACCAAACGTGGTTCTAAACGCTGTGGTAGGATCCTGTCCCTCAGTAACACTTTCTCCTGCTTGGATGAAGCATTTTGTAGTCACCGTCCTGAATGGACTGGACAGACATGTCCCCCAGGAAAAACAACTTCCTAAGGCATCCGCAGTTCACTTCTTTGGGGTCGTTGGACTCAACCACTGTGTTCCATCTGGGTTCCTAAAGTCATTGAGGGAAATAAAGCTCACACAGACAGTGTGTAGCATGACCTGAGCCTCACAATGTCCTCTTTTCTGTACCTGCAGGGGACAGGAGCATCTGGTGAATGCGGTACGTATTTTGGAATCAGCCTCTTCCTGAAACAAAACTCTAGATGTTAATGCAGGTGGGGCATCCTTGCAATCCTCAGTCTGGCGAGCCGCCCTGATTGGGTTGTGGGGGTGTGGTGGACAGGAGATTTCCCAGGTGAAAAAGTGTGTCCATGTGTCTACAGTCCTAGGAAGGCATTGTATTCCCTGCGTGTGGTGTGGGTGTGTGTGCGTGAGGCATGGTGTTGGGGTGTCTTTTGTGGCTCTATGTGGTGTGATTGTGAGTGTGTGAGTGTGTGTGAGAGAGAGAGAGAGGGACAAAGATAGAAAGACAGAGAGACATAGACAGAGAGACAAAGACAAAGAGAGAGATGACCGAGAAAGAGTGACAGAGAGGGGGAGAAAGAGAGAGAAAGGTGTTTCTCCAGGAGATATGTCAGACAGATACTGCATGATGTCACCCTTCTCCAAAGCCATGTCATCACACTGCGCACTTTAGAGCCTTACTGCAGTGGGTGGCCCAGCAGGGGCACTTCAGTCCATGCTTGGAAACCAGCTGGCTCCATACACCCCAGCCTTGTGTCCATATCAAGCAACATTCCATGAATATTCTTGGGCAACAAGAGGAATGTGCTGACGGGTACTCTGTGTCCTAGATGCCTTGGAGGAAGCCCTGGATCCCATCAAAGGAGACAGCGCCGGAGGCACACCTCTCGCCTTGGTGAGCTAGAAGTTCTTTGTCCGAGGAACAGATGTTGCTTTCTTGGTTTCTTTCCAATCAAATTCAGATGAAATTCAGACAGTATATTCTGTGTTGGCGAATTGAACATAATACTAAAACAAAAATCATTTTCCTAATGTCAACTGCTTGTATATGGAAATGAAATTATTTTCATATACAGATTTTATGTAAAAAGCTATATATACTTTTGAGATTCTACATATGGAACTTCCCTGGTGGGGAGAGCGTTGAGTGGTTGTCTCTGCCAACCGTTAGCTGATTCGAGAGGACATTTAGCATTGGCGACACCAAACGTGGTTCTAAACGCTGTGGTAGGATCCTGTCCCTCAGTAACACTTTCTCCTGCTTGGGTGAAGCATTTTGTAGTCACCGTCCTGAATGGACTGGACAGACATGTCCCCCAGGAAAAACAACTTCCTAAGGCATCCGCAGTTCACTTCTTTGGAGTCGTTGGACTCAACCATTGTGTTCTATCTGGGTTCCTAAAATCGTTGAGGGAAATAAAGCTCATGCAGACAGACAGTGTGTAGCATGACCTGAGCCTCACGGTGTCCTCTTTTCTGTACCTGCAGGGGACAGGAGCATCTGGTGAATGCGGTACGTATTCTGGAATCAGCCTCTTCCTGAGACACAACACTAGATGTTAATGCAGGTGGGGCATCCTTGCCATCCTCAGTCTGGCGAGCCGCCCTGATTGGGTTGTGGGGGTGTGCTGGACAGAGATTTCCCAGGTGAAAAAGTGTGTCCATATGTCTACAGTCCTAGGAAGGCATTGTATTCCCTGTGCGTGGTGTGGGTGTGTGTGCGTGAGGCTTGGGCTTGGGGTGTCTTTTGTGGCTCTATGTGGTGTGATTGTGAGTGTGTGTGTGTGTGAGAGAGAGAGAGAGGAACAAAGACAAAAAGACAGAGAAACATAGACAGAGGGACAAAGACAAAGAGAGAGATGACCGAGAAAGAGAGACAGAGACGGGGAGAAAGAGAGAGAATGGTGTTTCTCCAGGAGATATGTCAGACAGATACTGCATGATGTCACCCTTCTCCAAAGCCATGTCATCACACTGCGCACTTTAGAGCCTTACTGCAGTGGGTGGCCCAGCAGGGGCACTTCAGTCCATGCTTGGAAACCAGCTGGCTCCATACATCCCAGCCTCGTGTCCATATCAAGCAACATTCCATGAATATTCTTGGGCAACAAGAGGAATGTGCTGACGGGTACTCTGTGTCCTAGATGCCTTGGAGGAAGCCCTGGATCCCATCAAAGGAGACAGCGCTGGAGGCACACCTCTCGCCTTGGTAAGCTAGAAGTTCTTTGTCCGAGGAACAGATGTTGCTTTCTTGGTTTCTTTCCAATCAAATTCAGATGAAATTCAGACAGTATATTCTGTGTTGGCGAATTGAACATAATACTAAAACAAAAATCATTTTCCTAATGTCAACTGCTTGTATATGGAAATGAAATTATTTTTATATACAGATTTTATGTAAAAAGCTATATGTACTTTTGAGATTCTACATATGGAACTTCCCTGGTGGGGAGAGCGTTGAGTGGTTGTCTCTGCCAACCGTTAGCTAATTCGCGAGAACATTTAGCATTGGCGACACCAAACGTGGTTCTAAACGCTGTGGTAGGAACCTGTCCCTCAGTAACACTTTCTCCTGCTTGGATGAAGCATTTTGTAGTCACCGTCCTGAATGGACTGGACAGACATGTCCCCCAGGAAAAACAACTTCCTAAGGCATCCAGTTCACTTACTTTGGGGTCGTTGGACTCAACCACTGTGTTCCATCTGGGTTCCTAAAGTCATTGAGGGAAATAAAGCTCATGCAGACAGACAGTGTGTAGCATGACCTGAGCCTCACGGTGTCCTCTTTTCTGTACCTGCAGGTGACACCTTCAACCATCACCAGCGAGAGCGGTACGTATTCTGGAATCAGACTCTTCTTGAGATAAAACTGTACATGTTAATGCAGGTGGGGCATCTTTGCAATCCTCAGTCTGGCGAGCCGCCCTGATTGGGTTGTGGGGGTGTGGGGCACCAGAGATTTCCCAGGTGAAAAAATGTGTCCATGTGTCTACAGTCCTAGGAAGCCATTGTATTCCCTGTGTGTGGTGTGGGTGTATGTTCATGAGGCTTGGGGTTGGGGTTTCTTTTGTGGCTCTATGTGGTGTGATTGTGAGTGTGTGATTTTGTGTGGGAGACAGGGAGAGACAGACACAGACAGAGAGATGCAGAGAGGGAGAGGGAGAGATGGAAAGAGTGAGAGAGAGATTGCATATGTCTCCAGGGGGTGTATCCCACTGCCACTGCACAATTCCCATTGTCCACATTCTCAAAAAAAAAAGAAAAGAAAAGAAAAGAAAAGAAAGAAAGAAAGAAAGAAAGAAAGAAAGAAAGAAAGAAAGAAAGAAAGAAAGAAAGAAAAGAAAAGAGAATAAAAGACAAGATGAGATAAAGAAATCTCATCACAGGGGCGCCTGGGTAGCGCAGTCGTTAAAGCGTCTGCCTTCGGCTCAGGGCGTGATCCCGGCGTACCGGGATCGAGTCCCACATCGGGCTCCTCTGCTATGAGCCTGCTTCTAGCTCTCCCACTCCCCCTGCTGTGTTCCCTCTCTCGCTTGCTGTCTCTCTGTCACATAAATAAATAAAATCTTTAAAAAAAAAAAATCTCATCACACGGCACATATTTTATCCCTATTAGCGCAGGAGGCCCAGTGGTGGCGTTCAGCCCATGCCTGGGAACCAAATGCCTCCATATGCTCTAACCCCATTCATAGTGAGCAATACTCTTCGAGGCATTCTTTTTTTTTTTTTTAAGATTTTATTTATTTGAGAGAGAGTGAGTGAGAGCACAAACAGGTGAGAGGGGCAGAGGGAGAGAGAAAAGCAGACCCTTGCTGAGCAGAAGCCCCATCCGGGACTCGATCCCAGGACCCTGCGTTCCTGACTTGAGCTGAAGGCAGATGGTTCACCGACTGAGCCACCCAGGCTCCCCTCCCCGCATCATTCTTGAGCAGCACCACCAATATGCTGACAGTTACTCTGTGTCCTTCTAGATGTGACTGATGATGGCGCTGTCTGGTCCTGGCTGTATCAGAGGATCCCAGAGGAGGAGGGCCTGCCTCCTGACAAGGTGAGCTCGCCTGTCTATCCCCAAGGAACAAATGTTGCTTTCTGGGTTTCTTTCCAATCAAATTCAGAGGAAATTCAGACAGTATACACTGTGTTTGCGAATTGAACATAATACTAAAACGAAAATCATTTTCCTAATGTCAACTGCTTGTATATGGAAATGAAATTATTTTCATATACAGATTTTATGTAAAAAGCTATATATACTTTTGAGATTCTACATATGGAACTTCCCTGGTGGGGAGAGCGTTGAGTGGTTGTCTCTGCCAACCGTTAGCTGATTCGAGAGGACATTTACCATTGGCGACACCAAACGTGGTTCTAAACGCTGTGGTAGGATCCTGTCCCTCAGCAACACTTTCTCCTGCTTGGATGAAGCATTTTGTAGTCACCGTCCTGAATGGACTGGACAGACATGTCCCCCAGGAAAAACAACTTCCTAAGCCATCCAGTTCACTTACTTTGGGGTCGTTGGACTCAACCACTGTGTTCCATCTGGGTTCCTAAAGTCATTGAGGGAAATAAAGCTCATGCAGACAGACAGTGTGTAGCATGACCTGAGCCTCACGGTGTCCTCTTTTCTGTACCTGCAGGGGACAGGAGCATCTGGTGAATGCGGTACGTATTCTGGAATCAGCCTCTTCCTGAGACACAACACTAGATGTTAATGCAGGTGGGGCATCCTTGCCATCCTCAGTCTGGCGAGCCGCCCTGATTGGGTTGTGGGGGTGTGGTGGACAGGAGATTTCCCAGGTGAGAAAGTGTGTCCATGTGTCTACAGTCCTAGGAAGGCATTGTATTCCCTGTGTGTGGTGTGGGTGTGTGTGCGTGAGGCTTGGGCTTGGGGTGTCTTTTGTGGCTCTATGTGGTGTGATTGTGAGTGTGTGTGTGTGTGTGAGAGAGAGAGAGGAACAAAGACAGAAAGACAGAGAGACATAGACAGACAGACAAAGACAAAGAGAGCGATGACCGAGAAAGAGAGACAGAGAGGGGGAGAAAGAGAGAGAAAGGTGTTTCTCCAGGAGATATGTCAGAGAGATACTGCATGATGTCACCCTTCTCCAAAGCCATGTCATCACACTGCGCACTTTAGAGCCTTACTGCAGTGGGTGGCCCAGCAGGGGCACTTCAGTCCATGCTTGGAAACCAGCTGGCTCCATACACCCCAGCCTCGTGTCCATATCAAGCAACATTCCATGAATATTCTTGGGCAACAAGAGGAATGTGCTGACGGGTACTCTGTGTCCTAGATGCCTTGGAGGAAGCCCTGGATCCCATCAAAGGAGACAGCGCCGGAGGCACACCTCTCGCCTTGGTGAGCTAGAAGTTCTTTGTCCGAGGAACAGATGTTGCTTTCTTGTTTTCTTTCTAATCAAATTCAGATGAAATTCAGACAGTATATTCTGTGTTGGCGAATTGAACATAATACTAAAACAAAAATCATTTTCCTAATGTCAACTGCTTGTATATGGAAATGAAATTATTTTTATATACAGATTTTATGTAAAAACCTATATGTACTTTTGAGATTCTACATATGGAACTTCCCTGGTGGGGAGAGCGTTGAGTGGTTGTCTCTGCCAACCGTTAGCTGATTCGAGAGGACATTTAGCATTGGCGACACCAAACGTGGTTCTAAACGCTGTGGTAGGATCCTGTCCCTCAGTAACACTTTCTCCTGCTTGGATGAAGCATTTTGTAGTCACCGTCCTGAATGGACTGGACAGACATGTCCCCCAGGAAAAACAACTTCCTAAGGCATCCCCAGTTCACTTCTTTGGGGTCGTTGGACTCAACCATTGTGTTCTATCTGGGTTCCTAAAGTCATTGAGGGAAATAAAGCTCATGCAGACAGACAGTGTGTAGCATGACCTGAGCCTCACGGTGTCCTCTTTTCTGTACCTGCAGGGGACAGGAGCATCTGGTGAATGCGGTACGTATTCTGGAATCAGCCTCTTCCTGAGACAAAACACTAGATGTTAATGCAAGTGGGGCATCCTTGCAATCCTCAGTCTGGCGAGCCGCCCTGATTGGGTTGTGGGGGTGTGGTGGACAGGAGATTTCCCAGGTGAAAAAGTGTGTCCATGTGTCTACAGTCCTAGGAAGGCATTGTATTCCCTGTGTGTGATGTGGGTGTGTGTGTGTGAGGCATGGTGTTGGGGTGTCTTTTGTGGCTCTATGTGGTGTGATTGTGAGTGTGTGAGTGTGTGTGAGAGAGAGAGAGAGGGACAAAGATAGAAAGACAGAGAGACATAGACAGAGAGACAAAGACAAAGAGAGAGATGACCGAGAAAGAGAGACAGAGAGGGGGAGAAAGAGAGAGAAAGGTGTTTCTCCAGGAGATATGTCAGACAGATACTGCATGATGTCACCCTTCTCCAAAGCCATGTCATCACACTGCGCACTTTAGAGCCTTACTGCAGTGGGTGGCCCAGCAGGGGCACTTCAGTCCATGCTTGGAAACCAGCTGGCTCCATACACCCCAGCCTTGTGTCCATATCAAGCAACATTCCATGAATATTCTTGGGCAACAAGAGGAATGTGCTGACGGGTACTCTGTGTCCTAGATGCCTTGGAGGAAGCCCTGGATCCCATCAAAGGAGACAGCGCCGGAGGCACACCTCTCGCCTTGGTGAGCTAGAAGTTCTTTGTCCGAGGAACAGATGTTGCTTTCTTGGTTTCTTTCCAATCAAATTCAGATGAAATTCAGACAGTATATTCTGTGTTGGCGAATTGAACATAATACTAAAACAAAAATCATTTTCCTAATGTCAACTGCTTGTATATGGAAATGAAATTATTTTTATATACAGATTTTATGTAAAAAGCTATATATACTTTTGAGATTCTACATATGGAACTTCCCTGGTGGGGAGAGCGTTGAGTGGTTGTCTCTGCCAACCGTTAGCTGATTCGAGAGGACATTTAGCATTGGCGACACCAAACGTGGTTCTAAACGCTGTGGTAGGATCCTGTCCCTCAGTAACACTTTCTCCTGCTTGGATGAAGCATTTTGTAGTCACCGTCCTGAATGGACTGGACAGACATGTCTCCCAGGAAAAACAACTTCCTAAGGCATCCGCAGTTCACTTCTTTGGAGTCGTTGGACTCAACCATTGTGTTCTATCTGGGTTCCTAAAATCGTTGAGGGAAATAAAGCTCATGCAGACAGACAGTGTGTAGCATGACCTGAGCCTCACGGTGTCCTCTTTTCTGTACCTGCAGGGGACAGGAGCATCTGGTGAATGCGGTACGTATTCTGGAATCAGCCTCTTCCTGAGACAAAACACTAGATGTTAATGCAGGTGGGGCATCCTTGCAATCCTCAGTCTGGCGAGCCGCCCTGATTGGGTTGTGGGGGTGTGCTGGACAGAGATTTCCCAGGTGAAAAAGTGTGTCCATATGTCTACAGTCCTAGGAAGGCATTGTATTCCCTGTGTGTGGTGTGGGTGTGTGTGCGTGAGGCTTGGGCTTGGGGTGTCTTTTGTGGCTCTATGTGGTGTGATTGTGAGTGTGTGTGTGTGTGAGAGAGAGAGAGAGAGGAACAAAGACAAAAAGACAGAGAAACATAGACAGAGGGACAAAGACAAAGAGAGAGATGACCGAGAAAGAGAGACAGAGACGGGGAGAAAGAGAGAGAATGGTGTTTCTCCAGGAGATATGTCAGACAGATACTGCATGATGTCACCCTTCTCCAAAGCCATGTCATCACACTGCGCACTTTAGAGCCTTACTGCAGTGGGTGGCCCAGCAGGGGCACTTCAGTCCATGCTTGGAAACCAGCTGGCTCCATACATCCCAGCCTCGTGTCCATATCAAGCAACATTCCATGAATATTCTTGGGCAACAAGAGGAATGTGCTGACGGGTACTCTGTGTCCTAGATGCCTTGGAGGAAGCCCTGGATCCCATCAAAGGAGACAGCGCTGGAGGCACACCTCTCGCCTTGGTAAGCTAGAAGTTCTTTGTCCGAGGAACAGATGTTGCTTTCTTGGTTTCTTTCCAATCAAATTCAGATGAAATTCAGACAGTATATTCTGTGTTGGCGAATTGAACATAATACTAAAACAAAAATCATTTTCCTAATGTCAACTGCTTGTATATGGAAATGAAATTATTTTTATATACAGATTTTATGTAAAAAGCTATATGTACTTTTGAGATTCTACATATGGAACTTCCCTGGTGGGGAGAGCGTTGAGTGGTTGTCTCTGCCAACCGTTAGCTAATTCGCGAGAACATTTAGCATTGGCGACACCAAACGTGGTTCTAAACGCTGTGGTAGGAACCTGTCCCTCAGTAACACTTTCTCCTGCTTGGATGAAGCATTTTGTAGTCACCGTCCTGAATGGACTGGACAGACATGTCCCCCAGGAAAAACAACTTCCTAAGGCATCCAGTTCACTTACTTTGGGGTCGTTGGACTCAACCACTGTGTTCCATCTGGGTTCCTAAAGTCATTGAGGGAAATAAAGCTCATGCAGACAGACAGTGTGTAGCATGACCTGAGCCTCACGGTGTCCTCTTTTCTGTACCTGCAGGTGACACCTTCAACCATCACCAGCGAGAGCGGTACGTATTCTGGAATCAGACTCTTCTTGAGATAAAACTGTAGATGTTAATGCAGGTGGGGCATCTTTGCAATCCTCAGTCTGGCGAGCCGCCCTGATTGGGTTGTGGGGGTGTGGGGCACCAGAGATTTCCCAGGTGAAAAAATGTGTCCATGTGTCTACAGTCCTAGGAAGCCATTGTATTCCCTGTGTGTGGTGTGGGTGTATGTTCATGAGGCTTGGGGTTGGGGTTTCTTTTGTGGCTCTATGTGGTGTGATTGTGAGTGTGTGATTTTGTGTGGGAGACAGGGAGAGACAGACACAGACAGAGAGATGCAGAGAGGGAGAGGGAGAGATGGAAAGAGTGAGAGAGAGATTGCATATGTCTCCAGGGGGTGTATCCCACTGCCACTGCACAATTCCCATTGTCCACATTCTCAAAAAAAAAAGAAAAGAAAAAGAAAGAAAGAAAGAAAGAAAGAAAGAAAGAAAGAAAGAAAGAAAGAAAGAAAAGAAAAGAAAAGAGAATAAAAGACAAGATGAGATAAAGAAATCTCATCACAGGGGCGCCTGGGTAGCGCAGTCGTTAAAGCGTCTGCCTTCGGCTCAGGGCGTGATCCCGGCGTACCGGGATCGAGTCCCACATCGGGCTCCTCTGCTATGAGCCTGCTTCTAGCTCTCCCACTCTCCCTGCTGTGTTCCCTCTCTCGCTTGCTGTCTCTCTGTCACATAAATAAATAAAATCTTAAAAAAAAAAAAATCTCATCACACGGCACATATTTTATCCCTATTAGCGCAGGAGGCCCAGTGGTGGCGTTCAGCCCATGCCTGGGAGCCAAATGCCTCCATATGCTCTAACCCCATTCATAGTGAGCAATACTCTTCGAGGCATTCTTTTTTTTTTTTTTTAAGATTTTATTTATTTGAGAGAGAGTGAGTGAGAGCACAAACAGGTGAGAGGGGCAGAGGGAGAGAGAAAAGCAGACCCTTGCTGAGCAGAAGCCCCATCCGGGACTCGATCCCAGGACCCTGCGTTCCTGACTTGAGCTGAAGGCAGATGGTTCACCGACTGAGCCACCCAGGCTCCCCTCCCCGCATCATTCTTGAGCAGCACCACCAATATGCTGACAGTTACTCTGTGTCCTTCTAGATGTGACTGATGATGGCGCTGTCTGGTCCTGGCTGTATCAAAGGATCCCAGAGGAGGAGGGCCTGCCTCCTGACAAGGTGAGCTCACCTGTCTATCCCCGAGGAACAAATGTTGCTTTCTGGGTTTCTTTCCAATCAAATTCAGAGGAAATTCAGACAGTATACACTGTGTTGGCGAATTGAACATAATACTAAAACGAAAATCATTTTCCTAATGTCAACTGCTTGTATATGGAAATGAAATTATTTTCATATACAGATTTTATGTAAAAAGCTATATATACTTTTGAGATTCTACATATGGAACTTCCCTGGTGGGGAGAGCGTTGAGTGGTTGTCTCTGTCAACCGTTAGCTGATTCGAGAGGACATTTACCATTGGCGACACCAAACGTGGTTCTAAACGCTGTGGTAGGATCCTGTCCCTCAGCAACACTTTCTCCTGCTTGGATGAAGCATTTTGTAGTCACCGTCCTGAATGGACTGGACAGACATGTCCCCCAGGAAAAACAACTTCCTAAGGCATCCAGTTCACTTCTTTGGGGTCGTTGGACTCAACCACTGTGTTCCATCTGGGTTCCTAAAGTCATTGAGGGAAATAAAGCTCATGCAGACAGACAGTGTGTAGCATGACCTGAGCCTCACGGTGTCCTCTTTTCTGTACCTGCAGGGGACAGGAGCATCTGGTGAATGCGGTACGTATTCTGGAATCAGCCTCTTCCTGAGACACAACACTAGATGTTAATGCAGGTGGGGCATCCTTGCCATCCTCAGTCTGGCGAGCCGCCCTGATTGGGTTGTGGGGGTGTGGTGGACAGGAGATTTCCCAGGTGAGAAAGTGTGTCCATGTGTCTACAGTCCTAGGAAGGCATTGTATTCCCTGTGTGTGGTGTGGGTGTGTGTGCGTGAGGCTTGGGCTTGGGGTGTCTTTTGTGGCTCTATGTGGTGTGATTGTGAGTGTGTGTGTGTGTGTGAGAGAGAGAGAGGAACAAAGACAGAAAGACAGAGAGACATAGACAGACAGACAAAGACAAAGAGAGCGATGACCGAGAAAGAGAGACAGAGAGGGGGAGAAAGAGAGAGAAAGGTGTTTCTCCAGGAGATATGTCAGAGAGATACTGCATGATGTCACCCTTCTCCAAAGCCATGTCATCACACTGCGCACTTTAGAGCCTTACTGCAGTGGGTGGCCCAGCAGGGGCACTTCAGTCCATGCTTGGAAACCAGCTGGCTCCATACACCCCAGCCTTGTGTCCATATCAAGCAACATTCCATGAATATTCTTGGGCAACAAGAGGAATGTGCTGACGGGTACTCTGTGTCCTAGATGCCTTGGAGGAAGCCCTGGATCCCATCAAAGGAGACAGCGCTGGAGGCACACCTCTCGCCTTGGTGAGCTAGAAGTTCTTTGTCCGAGGAACAGATGTTGCTTTCTTGGTTTCTTTCCAATCAAATTCAGATGAAATTCAGACAGTATATTCTGTGTTGGCGAATTGAACATAATACTAAAACAAAAATCATTTTCCTAATGTCAACTGCTTGTATATGGAAATGAAATTATTTTTATATACAGATTTTATGTAAAAACCTATATGTACTTTTGAGATTCTACATATGGAACTTCCCTGGTGGGGAGAGCGTTGAGTGGTTGTCTCTGCCAACCGTTAGCTGATTCGAGAGGACATTTAGCATTGGCGACACCAAACGTGGTTCTAAACGCTGTGGTAGGATCCTGTCCCTCAGTAACACTTTCTCCTGCTTGGATGAAGCATTTTGTAGTCACCGTCCTGAATGGACTGGACAGACATGTCCCCCAGGAAAAACAACTTCCTAAGGCATCCGCAGTTCACTTCTTTGGGGTCGTTGGACTCAACCATTGTGTTCTATCTGGGTTCCTAAAGTCATTGAGGGAAATAAAGCTCATGCAGACAGACAGTGTGTAGCATGACCTGAGCCTCACGGTGTCCTCTTTTCTGTACCTGCAGGGGACAGGAGCATCTGGTGAATGCGGTACGTATTCTGGAATCAGCCTCTTCCTGAGACAAAACACTAGATGTTAATGCAGGTGGGGCATCCTTGCAATCCTCAGTCTGGCGAGCCGCCCTGATTGGGTTGTGGGGGTGTGGTGGACAGAGATTTCCCAGGTGAGAAAGTGTGTCCATGTGTCTACAGTCCTAGGAAGGCATTGTATTCCCTGTGTGTGGTGTGGGTGTGTGTGCGTGAGGCTTGGGCTTGGGGTGTCTTTTGTGGCTCTATGTGGTGTGATTGTGAGTGTGTGTGTGTGTGTGAGAGAGAGAGAGGAACAATGACAGAAAGACAGAGAGACATAGACAGAGAGACAAAGACAAAGAGAGAGATGACCGAGAAAGAGAGACAGAGACGGGGAGAAAGAGAGAGAATGGTGTTTCTCCAGGAGATATGTCAGACAGATACTGCATGATGTCACCCTTCTCCAAAGCCATGTCATCACACTGCGCACTTTAGAGCCTTACTGCAGTGGGTGGCCCAGCAGGGGCACTTCAGTCCATGCTTGGAAACCAGCTGGCTCCATACACCCCAGCCTCGTGTCCATATCAAGCAACATTCCATGAATATTCTTGGGCAACAAGAGGAATGTGCTGACGGGTACTCTGTGTCCTAGATGCCTTGGAGGAAGCCCTGGATCCCATCAAAGGAGACAGCGCCGGAGGCACACCTCTCGCCTTGGTGAGCTAGAAGTTCTTTGTCCGAGGAACAGATGTTGCTTTCTTGGTTTCTTTCCAATCAAATTCAGATGAAATTCAGACAGTATATTCTGTGTTGGCGAATTGAACATAATACTAAAACAAAAATCATTTTCCTAATGTCAACTGCTTGTATATGGAAATGAAATTATTTTTATATACAGATTTTATGTAAAAAGCTATATGTACTTTTGAGATTCTACATATGGAACTTCCCTGGTGGGGAGAGCATTGAGTGGTTGTCTCTGCCAACCGTTAGCTAATTCGTGAGGACATTTAGCATTGGCGACACCAAACGTGGTTCTAAACGCTGTGGTAGGATCCTGTCCCTCAGTAGCACTTTCTCCTGCTTGGATGAAGCATTTTGTAGTCACCGTCCTGATTGGACTGGACAGACATGTCCCCCAGGAAAAACAACTTCCTAAGGCATCCAGTTCACTTACTTTGGGGTCGTTGGACTCAACCACTGTGTTCCATCTGGGTTCCTAAAGTCATTGAGGGAAATAAAGCTCATGCAGACAGACAGTGTGTAGCATGACCTGAGCCTCACGGTGTCCTCTTTTCTGTACCTGCAGGTGACACCTTCAACCATCACCAGCGAGAGCGGTACGTATTCTGGAATCAGCCTCTTCCTGAGATAAAACTCTAGATGTTAATGCAGGTGGGGCATCCTTGCAATCCTCAGTCTGGCGAGCCGCCCTGATTGGGTTGTGGGGGTGTGGTGGACAGGAGATTTCCCAGGTGAAAAAATGTGTCCATGTGTCTACAGTCCTAGGAAGCCATTGTATTCCCTGTGTGTGGTGTGGGTGTGTGTGCGTGAGGCTTGGGGTTGGGGTTTCTTTTGTGGCTCTATGTGGTGTGATTGTGAGTGTGTGATTTTGTGTGGGAGACAGGGAGAGACAGACACAGACAGAGAGATGCAGAGAGGGAGAGGGAGAGATGGAAAGAGTGAGAGAAAGATTGCATATGTCTCCAGGAGGTGTATCCCACTGCCACTGCACAATTCCCATTGCCCACATTCTCAAAAAAAAAAAAAAAAACAAGAAGAAGAAGAAAGAAAGAAAGAAAAGAAAAGAGAATAAAAGACAAGATGAGATAAAGAAATCTCATCACCGCGCACACATTATAGCCCTATTACTGCGGGAGGTCCAGCGGGGCATACAGCCCATGCCTGGGAACCAAATGCCTCCATATGCTCTAATCCTATTCATAGTGAGCAATACACCTCGAGGCATTTTTTTTTTTTAAGATTTTATTTATTTGAGAGAGAGTTAGTGAGAACACAAACAGGTGAGAGGGGCAGAGGGAGAGAGAAAAGCAGACCCTTGCTGAGCAGAAGCCCCATCCGGGACTCGATCCCAGGACCCTGTGGTCCTGACTTGAGCTGAAGGCAGATGGTTCACCGACTGAGCCACCCAGGCCCCCCTCCCCGCATCATTCTTGAGCAGCACCACCAATACGCTGACAGGTGCTCTGTGTCCTTCTAGATGTGACTGATGATGGCGCTGTCTGGTCCTGGCTGTATCAGAGGATCCCAGAGGAGGAGGGCCTGCCTCCTGACAAGGTGAGCTCGCCTGTCTATCCCCGAGGAACAAATGTTGCTTTCTGGGTTTCTTTCCAATCAAATTCAGAGGAAATTCAGACAGTATACACTGTGTTTGCGAATTGAACATAATACTAAAACAAAAATCATTTTCCTAATGTCAACTGCTTGTATATGGAAATGAAATTATTTTCATATACAGATTTTATGTAAAAAGCTATATATACTTTTGAGATTCTACATATGGAATTTCCCTGGTGGGGAGAGCGTTGAGTGGTTGTCTCTGCCAACCGTTAGCTGATTCGAGAGGACATTTACCATTGGCGACACCAAACGTGGTTCTAAACGCTGTGGTAGGATCCTGTCCCTCAGTAACACTTTCTCCTGCTTGGATGAAGCATTTTGTAGTCACCATCCTGAATGGACTGGACAGACATGTCCCCCAGGAAAAACAACTTCCTAAGGCATCCCCAGTTCACTTACTTTGGGGTCGTTGGACTCAACCACTGTGTTCCATCTGGGTTCCTAAAGTCATTGAGGGAAATAAAGCTCATGCAGACAGACAGTGTGTAGCATGACCTGAGCCTCACGGTGTCCTCTTTTCTGTACCTGCAGGGGACAGGAGCATCTGGTGAATGCGGTACGTATTCTGGAATCAGCCTCTTCCTGAGACACAACTCTAGATGTTAATGCAGGTGGGGCATCCTTGCAATCCTCAGTCTGGCGAGCCGCCCTGATTGGGTTGTGGGGGTGTGGTGGACAGGAGATTTCCCAGGTGAAAAAGTGTGTCCATGTGTCTACAGTCCTAGGAAGGCATTGTATTCCCTGTGTGTGGTGTGGGTGTGTGTGCGTGAGGCTTGGGCTTGGGGTGTCTTTTGTGGCTCTATGTGGTGTGATTGTGAGTGTGTGATTTTGTGTGGGAGACAGGGAGAGTCAGACACAGAAAGAGAGATGCAGAGATGCAGAGAGGGAGAGATGGAAAGAGCGAGAGAGAGATTGCATATTGCTCCAGGAGGTGTATCCCACTGCCACTGAACAATGTCCATTGTCCACATTCTCAAAAAAAAAAAAAAAAAAAGAAAGAAAGAAAGAAAGAAAAGAAATTAAAAGAAAAGAAATGAAAAGACGAGATAAAGAGATCTCGTCACAGCGCACACATTATAGCCCTATGACCGCGGGAGGCCAAGCGGTGGCCCTCAGCTCATGCCTGGGAACGAAATGCCTCCATATGCTCTAACCCCATTCATAGCGAGCAATACTCCCCGAGGCATTCTGCTGCAGAGGTGAGGTGAGAGGCACATCCTGGAGCACATTTCTCTCTTCTCCTCACCACATCCCTTATACTGGGAGCAGAGCAAGACCTTCACTTGGCTCCATGAGAGAGAGGCTCATATGCAGCTGCCCGGAGACCCTCCCTGGCTGACGGGAATTCTAGAGGCCTGTGTGAAGGCTGCTGGGCTGGCAGCACACACTGGCTCTCACGGTCCCTCTGAGCTGGTCTCCTGGGACTGACTGGGCCCAGGACAGAGGCTCTGGGAAGCGGGGCCGGGGTCTTTGCTCCTGTCAGAGTCCACTGACAGCGACGGGCCTGGTCCCCACATCGTGGTCACGGCCCACCATCGGACCTTCCATCCATCTGCTCGGGGCCTCCCCTAGTCCTTCCAGGTCTCAGGGTCTTTGGTGAACACTGCAGGTACTGGTGTTTATGTGGCCACACCAGCTGGAGAATGCCCGTCCCCCCACTGACAGACTAGGGGAATTCGGACAAGTACCATTACCTCTACTGTCACATTCATCTCCTCTCTGGGCTAGGACGCTTACGGGCTGTCATCAATAGGAAGTGTGTGTCAAGTGCCCAAGATGAGCCCAGGCATGGGGCAGTCTACTTGATTGCCCAGCTGATGGTCACTCTCATGGCCCAGCATCACCCCAGGCCCGTGGCAGCCGCCTCCATGTTAGCTGCATTGGCTCATTGATCAACTGATTGACTAGGGAGCGTGTCAGTAAACCCATGATCGTTCCTCCACTGTTCCCATTGCAGAGAACAGTCTGGTTGTTGGAGGTGACAGGAGAAGGGAAATAAGGAATTAATGATTCAGGGAGAGAGGAGGGAGGGTAGCAGGAGGGAGCAGAGGAAGGTAGGAAATCATGGGGACAAAAAGTCATGGGCACCACCGTGGCTGCCTCTTGAAAGAATGGGCTGACAGGCACTGCTTCCTGGTCCCAGTTATGAAATCTGAGGGCTGGGAAGGGCCCAGAGACCCTGGATGCCTTTCTCATCAGTGAGGTAAAGGGATCACGGCCCCATGGGTGGTGAGGTGGGGGGACTGCGGAGCTGAGGGCAGCATTGAGTTTTGGGGTCGGGGACATAATCCCGGGGGCAGTGGCCTGAGTCCTCACTTCACCCTGATTGTCCCCTTTCCTTTCCCAAGACCAGGCCATGACGATGGCCACTGTCGTCCGTAAGGAAGACGACTTCGCAGGATGCGAAGCCTCGGACCCATAGATCCACCATCCGCATGTAATTTATTTCCTCTTTCATTTTTATACTCTTTTTTTTTTTTGGTAAAGATTTATTTATTTTATTTTGGGAGAGACTGAGATGGCACGAGTGGGGGAGGGACAGAGGAAGAGAGAGGGAGACCCCAAAGCAGAATCCCCACTGAGGGCAGAGCCTGACATGGGACTTGACCCCAGGACCCAGAGATCATGACCTGAGCCGAAATCAGGAGTCACATGCTTACCCGCCTTTGCCACCCAGGCACCCGTCTCCTCTCTCTTACTGAGAAGGTCCTTTTTGTAGCTTTGGCCAAGTTCCTCTTTCCTGTTTTTTATGATCCTCCTCCTGCAGGACCTGGGCTCCTCCCGGCACTTGATGTTCTTGGATCTTCAAATCTATCATCTCTCTCTTCAGCCCTGTCATTTTTGGGGCCCAAGGCATGAGATGCACAAATGTTCTATTTCTACCAACTGTCACCAGCTCTCTTGGGAATCCTCTAAACCTAACCCCTCTCCTCTTCCAGAAAAAAATGTCTGATGCTCATGTGTACATTCATCACAATCCGAATTCTTGTTCCCCACGACTTTACCAACGATGACTTGGCTTTTCAGGGCCAACTCTAGACAACCTGATTGGAGCAAAATCATTCATTTGAGAAGCATCATCGGAAAGGAGGAAGCCCAATGGGCAGCACATTTTGGATGCTATGTTGAGGCCTCCAAAAGAAATTCTGAATCCAAAGTTGTTTCACTAAGAGACCAGAAGGGTATATCCTTTTTTTTCTCTCCTGGACAGAACAGTGGCATACCTGGACAGTCATGGCCCAGGAGTTCACTGAAGGCCCCTCTCCTTTTCCCATGTGCTCGATCAAGACTGAAAAAGGAAATCTAAGTTTCCCTTGTAATTCAGTTCTTATACAACGTGTGAATGATCTCCAACTTTGTCCAGAGAACAAAAAAGCCTCTAAAAAGGGTTCTCTTTACTTGGCCAAAAAGAAATATAGAGTTTCACAAGAAATTACAATTTTGCTGGAACACAGTTCATTATTTAAGACATAAACTGTTTCAAGTGGGCAAAACATTTTCATCCTTCCATTAAAAGTAGCAAAACTTTCAGAAACCTGTGAGCTCCCTGGGTGCAAATACACACTAGCGATGATGGCTCTCCAGTCTATTCCCTTGGGAACACACGGGCTCTCCCACTAAATGAGTAGCTGGAAGTTCCTTATCTCTAGGAATTTCACTACCCAGACTAGATTGCACTACCCTACTACGTGCAGACATGGCAGCATATTGCAAAGAGCTCTTGTAATAGTGCCCAAGGTTTTCACCAACAGCTTCAGGCCTCCATTCCTGAAATCTTCCTGGAAGCCTCTTCATGATCTTCAACCTCAGGCAGAGACATCAGAGAAAAACTGCCCTTACACATCCCCTGAAGGGACCCCTTCAGGTACTGTTAAAAACAAAGCAGTATAACTCCTGGGAGTTCACCCTTGGCTTCACATGTCTCCACTAAAATAAATAAAATAATTTAAAAAATCAGAATTTCACACAATTAGAGGGCTACTCAAACTGAGGCTTCTCAGAGATCCTCTGGAAATAGCCAGTCTTCAGAAGCAGGCAGCTGCCCCAAGATTTTCAGAACAGGCAAATTGTGATGGCTAGTGGGCAGTTTCCACACAAGATATTGGGTCAAGACTCCCATTTGATTCTTTTTCTGTTTTGTATCTGCTCAGTTAAAATAATTCTTCTCATTTTCCATAAACCCTTGTTGCCATTCACCCAGAATGACCCCTTTACTCCCGTTTTCTTATTCTAATCATTCTACTAATTATTACCCTTGATAGGTCAGAACATCCCTGACGTCACTCCTGGGTTTCTGACTGCTGGATGTGCCGTCTGTCCGCGGACCCCCCATGGTACATCCCTCTGGGAACTTCCGATTTCATCAAATGAAATGAATCACCAAGGTTGGACATTCCAACTCCTGTGTCAGCTCCAAACCGAGGCCACTTGTGATGATTCAGGCACACGACTTGGAGGAATTGCTACGTCTGCCCCAAATGAGAACAGTGTTCCCTTTGGTGGGAAGTGCATAAATAGAAAAAGCCTGTAAGAAATCTATCTCTAATGTTGGCAAAAGCGACTGGTAATTCTTGGCATGCCATTTAATCTCTCTACGGTTCAGTGCCTCCCACTAGAATATGGCTTACAGCCCCTGCTCTGCCCCCACCCACCTCAATAGGGCTGACTTGAGGATTACAGGAGATGGTAACAGGTATTGTCCACGAGCAGTAAAGCATCCTCCCCATGTAAAGCTAAGAGTGAGCGTCCATCCTCTCTTACTGTGGAGCCATCCACGTCCCCTCTCTGGATTCCACCACCACCAAGTGTCTACCTTATTCTTGCAGTCGCTCAGTGATTGAACACTTAGGGTGATTATGAAACACCAGTCATTTATTTTATTTTTCTTAAGGCTTTCCTTGTGTTTATTTACTTTTAGCCTCATAACATAATTCTAATAAGTAGGCCACAGTCACATTTCAACATCTCAGAACAGGCAAATGAGACACAGAGGGGTGTCCGTAACTTTCTCAGGTGCTCGCGGCTCCTGCCTGAAGTCAAGAGTATCACCTGACCCCAGGCAGTGATTCTGAAAACTCCGCCTCTGGCCAAACAACAGGGGGCACCCTACCAATGACCCAGTTGAAGGTACCGTGGGAATGGACTCATTAGGTTCATTCAAGAAGAATGATGCTACTTTATTCAGTGACCCGTATGTAAGAGAAAACCATCAAAATGTGAAGCCACCTTCTTCTCTTCTGTATGCAAAGGCAAATGATCAAGTCAGTCAGTATCGCTGTAACTCCAGCAGTCAACGTGCATTTCTAACTCAAGAATGGGCTCACCTTTACCAGTAAACAACATCTTTAGCTAACGTACAGACCTTTAGCTGATGTTCGAACCAATATTGGCTGACACAGATCGCTCCCTGAAAGAGTGTTCTCAGATTTTAAAAAGTTAATAGGCATTATTGACAACAGGAGGTTTAGACAAATCTAAGAGTTGAACAGATAACATAGAAAGTTCCCATAACCCACGCCCCCCGACCCCAATTCCTCCACTAATAACATCTTATATGGATGTGGTGCATTTGTTATAATTAGCAAAACAATATTGATACACTTTTATTAACTGGAGGTCTAGAAAGGAATTCAATTTTGAAATATGCCCCAACATGGACGGACCTTGAAAACATATTATGCTCTGTGCGATAAAGCACGGAGAGAAAGACCAATATTGCATGATTCCACTTCAGGGCCCTGAAACCCTGCCACTCCAAGGACTTTGCGGGGAGGCCAAGACAGATGCCTTCCAGGTCTCCAGGGAGTCCAGGGTCTCATCAAGGCATGTGGCCTGTGAACAAGCAGGTGGTGAGCAGAACAGAGAGTGGAGGGCACTCCTCACAGTTTGAGGGGCTGAGGAATTTTTCCTAGGTCGGCTCTGGGATGGCAGGTCCACCAGGAGTTGGCTGGATGGACCCAAACAGGCTCCTGCCTGTTGCTGATGAACAGAAGGGAGGAGAGTGCAGAGCAGAGAGGCCCAGGGGAGGCAAGCTGCTGCGGGTCCGACTGTGGAGCCATGGTCCTCAGGAGGGGCAGTGTGTCCCCCAGGGGACATTTGGGAGGGACTGTGATAGGTGGCTGCAGAAAGGGAACCGGGAGGCCTGGAGGCTGACTGAGCACAGTCCATGGGGACAGTAACCGCTGTCACCACTCTGCCCTTGCTGTCACAGACCCAAGAAGCCCCTCTGCTGATCCAGAACTTTCTGGGTTCGTGGGGCACACATCTATTGAGTAAACACAAGTTCTTTCTGGACCCCATGATTTCCTGACTTTGAGGCCCACGTCATCTGTCAATGAGCAGGTAGGCTGTCTTCTGTGTTTGTGGATGCCACCGCACCCCACCAGCTCTGGTTTTAATCAGGGCAGGAGCACAGCTGGGTCCCGGGCTGGGTCTGACAGTTGGCATTGCCTCTTCAGACATGCGTGGAGACGGTCTGGCACAGCCTGGTTGGGAGGCTTGGTCATTCATAACATATCATCTGCAATCCCTTGAAAACCAAGGAACTTCAGGAGCCATTCAGAGCCGCGGAAGCCCCCCAGAACTGAGAACATGCACCCCACTGCTTCCTTGGCAGGGGGTTATTATTTGCAGGGGAACCCCCAAGATGGGGGCCACGCTGGGGTTTCCTGGGGGTGGGCGCAGAGGAGGGGCCGACAGCAGGAGTCAATGCTGAGCTGGCACCAGCTCCCATTCCCAAAGCTGGGATCTGTGGACAGACAGGGAGGATGACTGAGAGGAAAGACATGTAACCGTGGGAGAAGGGCACACTTGAAGGAACATTCTAGGAGGAGGCACTGCCCTGGGCCCTGGGAGGATAAGGGGGGGTGGCAGGAGGGGTGAGGAGGAAGAGAAAAAGCAGGGAGCACTGGGCCTGCCCCTCAGGAGCACTGGTTGGTTCCTGCCATGTTCTCTCAGCTCCAACAGCCCTGGGGAAGATGAAACTGTCCACATCTTGGTGGCGGGAAGGATGAAGGGGAACAAGGGTCATGGGGGCCCAGCACTCAGAGTCTCCATCCATCAACATGGCTGTGCCCTCCCTCTCAGATGCTGGCAGAGGAGGAAGAATGTCGGGGAAAGAAAGCAGAGCGGTGGTGGCTGGGTGGCGGGAATGCGGGTGTCCGAGGGGGTTGATGTGACCAAAGGGTGGTCCTCCTGCCCTGTCCACAGGGTACCAGATCCCCTACCGCCTGGCCAGCAAAAGCCCCAGCACGTTTGCGTCGGTGGAAGTGGGGACCACAGTGAGGCAGTTCACAGCAGCCAAGCTGGCCCTGGAGTTGGCATACATCTTCAGGCTTTTGGCCAAGATGAAACACCACTATGGGCTGCTGCTGGTGGCCACTGTCATCACCACTGAGAAGAGACGTACGATCCCGGGGCCCAAGTCCACTGTTGTGGTGCTGTGGGGAGGAGAGCTGGGCCTAAATGAGAGCCATGAACTTGCTGGGTCCATGGCTTCCTGGGTCAGGCCCTGCACTGTCGCATGTCTGCACAGCCCATTTACCAGAAAGACAGGAATGTCCAAGGTTTAAAGCTGGAGACGCGGCTCAGCGAGGTTGTGTAACTGGCCCAGGGTGGCTCTGAGTCATCCTGTTGGAGTGCAGCTCCCTGAAGCCAGGCACTTGATGGCTGATGTTCAAAACCAGGTGCCCAGCTCAGCAGGGGCTCAATAAACAAGTTTTCTACCCAGCAGTCATAGGGAGATCTGTCTCCACGGACACTGCTTCCGTTCCAAGCACTGGTGAGATGTTTATTGTACATTGTCTTGGTTTATCCTCACAAAGGCCTGGGGAACAAAGTGCTGTGAGCCCCAGTTCTACAGAAGTGGGGCCCAGATGGATTCAGTCATTTGCCGGGGACACAGCTGTGAGGCCGTGACGTGGACACCCTCCACAGACACTCAGTCTCCTCCACCTACAGAAATCTGCTGTGGGTTCCCATCTCAGCGAGCGCCTGACATGCCCTCCAGCCTCACTCTGGAATCTGCCTCAGTAGACTCCCTCCCCAGGGCCTCCCCAACTCCAGGTTGGGAGATCAGGGCCAGACCCAGAGGTCTCAGGGAAGAGGATGACAGGAAGGTGCTTGCGCACAGAGTAAATGGGTGGGATGGGTGGGCTCTGGGAGTCCCCAAGCATCAGGCTCTGGAGCTGTGTGACCTTAGGCAAAGCCCTTCCCCTCTCTGTTCCCTGCACTCACCTGGTGGCCTCTTGGGAAGCCTGAGGGCCAGAATGGCCCGCAGAACTCCGGGGACAGAGCTGGTGCCATGGCTGCACTCAGAACGTGAGCCAGTGTCCCCGTGGCCTGCGGGATCACTCTAGGAGAAGATCTAGACAGTCTTAGGGAGGCATGAATTGAGCCCAGAGTGCTTGGAAAACCATCCCAAGGGCCGATCCGAAACCTACAAAAGGTAGAAGGCAAAGGAGCCTAGCGTGCACTGAGCCCGTGCCACGCTCTGGCCACCTTCCAGGCACTGCGGCTCACTGCTTTCTCAAATTCCCTCACAAGCAGGCTGAGCAGCTGGGGAAGCTGATGCCCCACAAGGTGGAAGGGCCCACTGAGCTCTGGCACCTGCTCGGAGGCCGCCCTGGCTGGAACACCCAGCTGCTCAGGACAGGGCTGCTTGGCCCAGGCACACGGCTGACCCTTGCGATGGCCAACGGGGGGACGCTGGTGTCCCCCATCTGTGGCTTCGGAGCTTCCAGGGCTCCACACCTTCCAGGGGAAGGCCGTAGCCTGCTGTGAGTCCCCCGACCCCAACTGCCGAGCCTCAGTCCCCCAAGGATGAAGACAAATGCACAGCCCCTCCTCTGACAAGGTTTCCTCTACTGCTAACTGGAGGAAGGAAGCCTTGAAGTCACTGGAGACGCCAAAGCTTGAGGTGGGTGGAGAGACAGCCATGCATAGTTGGCCCCTGGCTTTTGGCGCATAGCGCTGTCTGACCTGCAGCTGCCAGCACAGGGGTGGGGTTGGCGAGACCGGGGACAGGCACCAGGAGAACCCCTCCTGCAGCTTTGGCCCAGATCCTCAGGCTCCCCCTTGTCCGGGGCATGCTCAGGGCCCTGAGTGCCTCTCCCAAAGGCTCTTGCCAGAGTTGATGCAGCCCCCTAGGGAAATTCAGCACTTTCTTCATGATAAACAACTAATCAATTATTCCTTCCTCTGTGGGGTTTCTCTGCTGCAATTGATGGGACAGGGAGATGCATGCTGGGAACGATCCACGCTCAGGAGCCAGGTCCCCGCTCCCTGCGCTCTGCACTCCCAGTCGCCAGCACTGTGGGGACAGAGTGGCGGTGACACGTCCCGGAGGAGCCGAGTGGGACACCGTCTGTGTTTCAGGCTCGGGTTGGCTTCCAGGAAGAAGGAGTCAGCATGACAGATGCACTGAGCCTGAGATCACAGGGAGAGTCCACAGGGGCCTGGATGTGCTCAGCAGAGCCCAGGTGTCAACTTCGAGATGTTGTAGGGATGTGTGTTTGCCACGGAGCACATGTGGGCTCATCCTCCTGTCTGTCCGACTGTCTCCGACAGGAGAGAGCAGTGCTTTGGGAGCAAGCCAGGGTCTCCCATGAGGTCCAGGCTGGGGCAGGTCCAGAATTGGCCGTGAGGGAGCCGCAGGTGCCTGCGGAACTGGGAATGACCTCCCTGTTCTCTGCCCTCATGGGCAGCCCGCGTCCTTATGCTTGAGCTGACATGGTGCCTTCCTGGAGAAGCAGCCGGTCACGTGTCCCTGGTCTGTTCTTTTTTGGTTGCAGAGCGTCCAGTGCCCCCCCCCCCCGCCGTCTGAGAACTCCTGGTGTCACAGTCAGAAGTGACTGTGCACAGCCTCCAGCTCCAGTGGGTCCCGGGCAGCGATGGCGCCCCCCCCATCCACTACTTCACTGTGCAGGTGTGACAGCTGCCCCCGGGGAGAGCAGCAGACCTACTCCTCATCCATCCGCCACAAGGCCAAAGCCTGTGCTGTTGAAAGGTATCCAGAGCCAGGCACGCCCTCCCCAGGGAACAGAGCAGGGAATATGTGTGGGCCAGAGACGCACCCGGACAGCCGAGCTCTCTTCTCCTAGTGCACACTCCCTGTACCAGGGACCAGGACTCCCACCTCCTGGAGCTGCTCTGGCCTCTGCCCTGGGTCTGTCCTCTGGGCATGCCCTGTGCATGTCATGTGCATACCCCAGGTCCCAGAGATTGATGAGGCACAGATGATGGGGCCAGGGAGCCTGGAAGTATGGGCTCTAGTGCCCTATCCCCTGAGAGGCAGATGTGGAGGAGGGGGAGGTAGGGGGAAGGGGTGTCACAGGCTGAGAGTTGCACCTTCTCTTTGTGCTCTCTGTCCTAGTCAGCAAGGCAGACTTGTTCTGTTATCCATTAGTGATGGCTGAGAAGGGAAATGGCAGAGGCATCCCCACTGCACCTTGAGAACCCAGCATTTATCCAGCTGCTGAGGGAACCACCAAGCAAAGGTGGAGGTGAGTGGTGCCAACCACCACAGTTAAGTTCTTGGCACCTACAGCCTCACTGGGGCCCCTCCTCATGTTCCCACCCCCTTCTACAGTGAGGGACCAGAGCACCCCTTCTGCAGTGAGGGACCAGGACACCCTCCCCTCTGCAGTAAAGGACCAGGGCACCCCCCTCTCTATGGTGGGAGAGCAGGGCACCCCCTCTACAGTGGGGGACCAAGGTAGCCCCCTCTGCAGTGGGGGATGAGGGCACCCCCCCCCCCGCACTATGGTTGGAGACCAGGGCATTCTCCTTTATGATGGCTCATAGGGGACCAGGGCTATCGAACCATCTAGGTGAGGATTCTCAGAAGGGACCTCAGGCTTTGTGTCTCCACAAGCAGGCCTGGGCTGTGCAGGCTCACGCCACCCTGTAGAAGCCCCCTGGGTCTTTCTGGTGGGCAGGCCTGTCTGGGGAGCTGGCCTCGCATCTTTCCTGTCCTCCTCCTCTGGCCCTGACTGTGGTCACATTCCCTGAAGGTCACGTCAGGCTGTGAGGGGGCCACGAAGGAGCGTGTCCCACCTGCTGAGGGTTCCAGGACCCTGGCCAGCACCTCTCATTGGGATGATGGAGGAGGTCTATACCCCATTCCCAGGCTGGCCAATGTTCCTCTCACCTTTCAGATAGAACACCACGTACTGACCCCCCCCCCCTATTCTGAGCACTGTGCTGTAAAATCTCACATTTCTCATCGAGCCCACATGTTAGCCCAGCGAGGGAGAATCATCGTCCCCATTCTACAGAGGAGAGCTGAGGATCGCAAAGGTCATATTCGCCTGAAGCCCCAGCACCTCCCACGGGTGCACCTCCTTTGCAAGGCTCCCCAGCTCAGCTTCTGCATGCTGCTGAACCTCAGCCAAGGGAAAGGAGCAGCCGGGGTGGGGGAGCTCCTGCACTGGCCTTGATCCTCAGGCACCCTCTCCCCCAGCGCAGTTCAAGCTGTGGGGGAGGAGTGGGGGCTGGCATGTGGCTCTGTCTCTGCCTCTGGCATGGGGCAACAGCAAAGTTTAGAGAGAAAAGGAGCTCCCTCTCCTGGGTTCAAGGTGTAAGCATGTGACTGGGGTGCCACGTGATGCACACGTGGGTGTGGTCAGCACTGGGCATCACAGGGAGTCACCCCTTTGGGTAGCCATGTGAAAGACAGGAGAAAAAGGAACTCCAATGGCCTTTCTGTCCCGGAGCTTCCTGAGATCAAACAGACAATGGTGAGCAGGGGACGTCACGTTGGAAAGGAGGGGCCATGTTTCCCGGCAGACAGTTTGATTTGGTGTGGGAGACGCTGTGGTCCGTCCCCTCCACGGTCTCTTCCACTCGTCAGCAGACACACGCCGTGGGCCGAGTTTCTAGGAAAGCAGCGCTTTGCACGTGGCCGTGGTGTGGCCTCCCTCCTGTTCAACAGCCTCAGAGCAACTTTAACCTCCTCTTTCTCGACGTTCTTGTTACATTTGACGTTTGCCGATTGCTTGAAATCTGCCAATGACCAGAAAACATAAAAGTTTAAATCAAAGTTCAAAGCAAAAAGTTTCGCCATCTACATCAAGTGGCCGTCCCCACATTTAGAGGGTGTGGGTCTGGAGCAGGAGGGAGGTTCTGGGTTGAGGGACATATCGGGGCTGCATCCCGCAGACATGCAGTACCATAGAGGAGGAGAAGGCCCATGGGCCCAGAGCCACACAGGCATTCTGGGTGTTACTAGGATGAGACAGCAGCAGTGTGAGCTCAGCTGACAGCTGTGTATCCACTGATAACAGGTCCTGCTGTTCCTCTGCGTGTCCCCAGGGCGATGCGATGGACCCAACCAGGAGGGCCAGAAGGGGATTACTGTGTGAAACTAGAGGGATTCAGTTCAAGTCAGGATGCTGGCCCCATCTCCACGGGGTTCTTTCTTTTCTTCTTCCATGCCATTTTAAAAAATAAAGCCACGTGAAAGGTCAGGTTAATTTAAATGGCCAGGGATATCCTGCATGGGTTCAATATTCTTTGATCTTTGTGGTGCTAATCACGAGTTCTGAATAGATGAGGCATAAAGGCAGCGGTAGGTAGCCTCTAAAATGATCAGGACTCAGGCTTTATTTTCATAACCAAACCGGGCAAATGAATGTAGGGAGCTCCTTCTGTGTATGAGACTCTGCCTCCAGCTCCGTGGCAGGGACAGGGACAGGAAGCCGCCTCCGTGCCACCCCCACCCGAGTACTTTGGCTGTGGAGCTGAACAGGCAGGTCAAGCACAAGCTTGGTTTCTAACTGTGCTTTCTTCCTGCGAGCTTGGACAGTGAGCGTCCTGAGCCACCGACCTGTTCCCTCCCCAGACAGCTGGAGTTTAGGAAAAGGTGTTACCTCAAACATTTACCTAAATCCAGCCAGTTTCGAGGGTGGATGGCAGAAAGCTGGTGGGTAGAGGGTGCTGAGTGGGAGAGGCCAAGGGAGTCTGTGTGTGGCGGATGCATCTGGGGACAACGAGGTCACTGTGGGCAGGGGTAGAGGAGGACTTTGGGAAGACAAGAAAGAGGAGGTCACATGTAGGATACGCCTATTCCATGAGGGGGTCATGTCCTGTGACTGTCATGGCAGCCCTGGGAGGGCCGGGTACCGGTACCGCCATTCTCACAGATGAATAAAGGGAGGCTCAGAGAAGTTTGAGGACTTCCCCAGGCTTAGATGCCAGGACCAGACTCTGGATTCTGGTTGGGCCGACCCTGATGTGGGCGTGGCGTGTGAACAGGGAACAGAACTGGGGGAAATGAGAGGGGTTGAGGAAGAGGGTCCAGGATGGTTTGTGCCTTTGTTTACAGGTCACCAGCCCTGAAGTCCTGCTCTGCCTCAGGGGGGAGCATGGCAAGAGCCCGGGGGCGGGTGGAGGCCAGTTCAGGACTGGCAGGTAGACCAGGGGTCTCAAGGACTGGCTATGCAGGGATGAGGAGGAAGGGCTGGGTGAACTTGCAGGGGTCAGGGACCAGGAGAGGGGACACTGGGACTGTGGTCACCTCCCATGGAGCTCCCTTCACTGCTGCTGGGTCCCTCTTGGTCTGTTTTTAGGGCACCTAGTGGGCTTCCTACCCCGAGGAGAGGGTGCTCCTGCAGCTCAGCCCCTGGGTGTGCCCTGTGGCCCCCGAGACAGCTAACAGTCCTGTAAATGACACGAGCCCAGGAAACAGGCCTAAAGCTGGGAACTCTGCTTCCTGCTCTCCGTGAACCCTCCACTTGACCTCAGATCCTGGCGGAAGCTTCCAGCTATCTGAAGTGTGTGAACTGCACCCCTGCTGTGTGTGCTGGGGTGGGAATGGAGGAGGCGGCCCTGCCTCAGATTCCAAAACAAAGTGTTAGAGAACAGTAGGTGCTAAACATGGAGGGATCAATGACACGTCTGACACATGTCCTCAAGGTAACATGCTAGGTGAACACGAGCACTAAATACAAGGATGAGGGTCGTTTCTGGCATGCTGACATGTGCCAGACACCATGTTGATGGTGATGAGCGTCCTCTCATTCACCCCTCCGGAGTCCTACCCCCATTCCTTCCTCCCTCCCTCCCCTTCCTTCCTCTCTTCCTCCCTTCCACGCCAAGAGCCTCTTAGGTGTGGGGCCTTGTTCTTGGTGCTGAGGGAAGAGCAGTAAAGGAGACCACCTTGGTCCCTGTCCCTGTGGGGGAAGGCAGACAGTCGTCCAGGAGGGGAACGGTTACTTACAAATCATAGTGGGTTTGGTGAGGGGATGGATGGGCCTAGAGGACAGTGTGCAGGGCACGGGCTCTTCCTGGGGCCACTTGAGCTGCTGCCAGAAGGTCCTGATGATAAGGAGAGCAGCCAGGATGAGTGAGCGCGCCTTGGGTACTAGAGTCTCTTTCCTGTGTTGCTTCTGAACGGAAGCTGCATGACCGCCTCATGATCTCAGTGCTTCTGTCAGCCCAGGTGAGATGCTTCTGGCTCACTGACCTGCCCAAGGCTATGTGGGGGTTAGCATGTAGGCTGTTGGGCTTCAGAGTGCACGTTCCTGACAACCACCCTGGGCCACCGTCTAATCTAGGAAAGAGAAGCTAATGCAAATATGGGGCCTCAGGTGGTTGAGGCAGGAACCCAAGGAAAAAACCATGTAGTTGTCACCAGAATTAGATAAAATAGTTCCTAGGAAGCCAGAAACAGATAGGAAACAATTTGTTTTAACTTTATAAAGGATAGCTCCCCCAGAAACCAGGAACAAAGAGCATTCTTAAGGATGGAACTTTGGAAGCACCCCCAGGACAGCCAGGGCCAAAGCAAGGTCGCCTGGCATGCCTTCTCCAGCTGTGGAATGGGGGCACAGAGAGGTCAGGAGACAGACCTGCGGTCGCGGACCAGCTGTAGTAGGGCAAGCTGGCACGAGAGCATCCTTTGAGGTGCCGGCCGACAGAGAACCACTGTACTCCCATCTTAGGCAGGAGGGCATATGAAACAGCTAGAGGAAGATTCTTCTGATCCAGTGTCCAAAGATAGTTATCAGTATTTGAAAACACAGGAACCTTCCTGTAGGCAAAGGATTACCCAGACCCCATTTGCAAATCAGATGGAAATGGGGCTGCTGTTGTCTGACTCGGGGGGCATGGGAACCCTCTGGTCTCCTAGAGGATCCCTCAGAGACTCCGGGGGTTCCACGGTGCTCGGTTTGAAACCCACGAGTTTACAGGTTGGCCTGGGAGGGAGGACAGAGGCCCAGCATAGAGGCCCTGAGGGTTTGCCCACTGGTAGCTGAGGAAGCAGGCAGAGTCCAGACCCACTCCTGCTCTCCTGGTCTGGGAGATGGACACAGGGGCAGACCCTTGCCTGAAACAGAGCTGTTGCCAGCGGGGCAGGGGTGGGGGGGTCTCCTCATCTGCTCCTTCAGAAGTAATGGCAAGGAAAGCCACAGGAGCAGGCCAGCCAGTGACCCAAGGAAGACTGGAACGTCCTCTGCTTAGAAGTCTGTCTGGAGTGTGTGTGGTACAGAGCTCAGCACAGGAGACCATCAACACGGACCTGCTCAACAGAGGGAAGGAGGGAGGCCTGAGTGGTGGCAACGAGCCACGCACCCAGAGTATTCGTGCCCTTTAAATCCCCATCAGCAGGCAGGTGGAGACATTTCCCCCCACGGACAACTGGCATTACCTGTGTCTCAGGTACGGCGGAGAGGTTGCCCCAACACAAGATCCTCTTCCAGCCCCGGCCAAGCCTCTGGCCAGTCCTCTGGTAGGGGGCAAGGGCCTTAATGGCACTGGGCCTCGATTTTCTCATCCTTGCAATGGGAATCACAGCACGTCCAGCAGACAGAACTGCTGTGCAGTGAACCTGGGCACTGCCTGTCCAGGGCGTGGCACTCTTGCCGGCCGGACAAGTGCAGAAACAAGGGGCAGGCAGAGATGGTCTTTGGAGCAAGGTGGGCCTGGCCAGGGGAGATCCCCACGAAAGGGCACTTCTGGGCGAGCAAGGAAGTGGTTAGGCGGGCCCTCTTTTCTGGCTCTGAATCCTGGGAGGGCTGCAGTAATCAGCTCCTCCTGAGAAATTCTCGCATCCCTCAGAGAGCGGTGATTTGCTTTGCAGGAGAAGCTGTAATGACAGGAGGGGCCCCGAGTAGAACCGCCAGCCTGGGCCCGCCTGGACGTTCCCCACTCCCCTCCACCCAGAAAGCCCTCTGTTCCTGGGGGCAGGCTGTGAGGACAGCGCCGGCTGCCTGAGGGCCCCTCCCTGGGCAGGACAGATTCCGTGGTCACTGAGTGCCTCTTCCTCCTGGCTGCCCGCCCCCTGTGGCCAGAGCTGCGAGCAGGACAAAGGCGAGGGGTTCAGGCCCTCGTGGCTCTTCTGTGTTTCAGGCTGAGGCCCTTTACTTCCTACAAGCTGAGCCTGAAAGCCACCAATGACATCGGGGACAGTGACTTCAGTGCAGAGATGGACGAGGTGACCATGCTGCAGGACGGTGAGCCAGCTGGGACCCAGGCAGGCATGCACACACGGGCATCTTCCATAGCTGCCGCCTTTGGACCTGAAGACATGGGCTCTCACAGAGAGGCCCCGCTTCATCCCGAGCCAGGAAGGGGTCACCCCGGGGAGAGAGGGCAGTGGCTGCTGAGCAGTGGGGTTCCGTGAGCAGCAGACAGCTCGGAGCACTCCGAAGCCTCTCGCTGTGAATCTACTTCAAGGGCTCACAAGTGGAACAGAGGTTCCTTTGATTGGTTTCCAAACCCCTATGATTCATTAGCATCCTAGAACTTGAATAATTTATAAGGTCAAAGGGTAACCGGGTGGTTTTTTTTTTATAAGAATCGTTTTTTATTATATTACGTTAGTCACCATACAGTACATCCCTAGTTTTCGATGTAAAGTTCCATGATTCATTAGTTGCGTATAACACCCAGTGCACCATGCAATACATGCCCTCCTTACTACCCATGACCAGCCTACCCCATTCCCCCACCTCCTCCCCTCTGAAGCCCTCAGTTTGTACTGGGTTTTGAGAGGTTTCCCCGTTTTTCTCATTCACGAACCACTCCTCAGTTTTGCCGTTTGACAGAAGCACAGGGAAGTGATTGAGTTGAGATCCCCTGAAAGCTCCAGGTGGTTCTTACCCATTGTCTCCCACCTCAGGAGCAGACCCCAAGATACCTTGTGCTTTTGGGTGCTGATCCTGCCAGGCCCGGTGGCAGGCCAACTTTTAGGAGAGGAGGGTTGCTCTTGCTTCAAGATGCTGGGGCTCAGATCCCGGGCTGCAAACCTGAGCCCTCAGCTCACCCAGCAGCGCTGGGTACTCATTCCACACGTTTCCGTCTTCCTCTTTTATAACCTGGGAGCATGGGTCCTAACGTGAGTCCTTGGGTGGGCTGGGGACCAGCAGAGAGGTTCGGGGGACCCTTCCAGCTTCTCCGCCTCACACGGAGATTCCCCTTCTGCACACACAAGGTGCCTGTCGCCAGGACAAGCCCCTAGAGAAACTGTGGTTGTCTCTGTGGCTCATACTTTAATCTTACATTTAACACAACTGGGGTTCTGTTTGGGAGTAGCACTGATTTTTAGCACATGGAAGCAAACACAGCAAGCTGATTTTGTTGGCGAGTCTTTGAGGAAATTGCAAGCCAGTGAGCAGGACACCGCAGACTCCCTTTGCCCTTACAAGGCTCAGGCTCCAGCAGACCTGGCTTGTTTTGGAAAAAACAAAAACTAAAACATTCAAGGGCCTCTCCAGGTTCCTAAAGGCCTGTCCTAATCCTTTGATATTTAATCCTTTCTTTTGATGCACCTACCTGTTACCTTCCTCCTTTGAGATTTGCAGTTTCTCTTCACAGTTGACTGCCTTGTGTTTGCATGGTACCGCCCCCAGAACCACAGAGCCACTGAGCTGCACAGACTCCGGGGCTTGGGGGGCCCTGGGCTGGGGTGGGGCGGCGGGGGGGCTTTCCATGTGTGGGTGGTTTGCTGATAAACATTTTCTTGTTATGGTGGTTGGGATACTGAGAGGCCATCAATCCAGTGTGATCTGGAAAGCTGGGTAAGGGTCTACCATGGACTTCAGACAGACCAACAGGAGGCCAGAGAACATGCAGTAGAGGGCTCCCCAGAAGGCAGGATGGGGGGCTGCAGGTGTGCTGATACCGCCATGTCCCCGGTGCTGGGTGCCCTGGCAGGTGCAGAGGAGACTCACAGAGCAGGTGACCAAGAGGCCAAGTCTCAGACAGTCAGTGGGTATGGGGTGGGGAGAACAGCCTCAGTCATTCCACTCAGTGACTCTTGCCAAACATTGGATATACCGTCTCAGGATCTGACAGTGGGCAGCCATGCAAGGGCCAACTCAGTATGCCTTTTGGGTTCAGTGGGAGCAGGGGTAGGGAAGGGGTGTCTGAGGAGGCCCGCGGGACAAGACGGATGGTGCAGGACTGAGTTTCCAGCGTGTAGGGCACGGCCACGGCAGAGCCAAACTGACCTTGGCCCTCCAGAGAGCAGAGCTGAGCCCCACCATTGCCCAGAACATGCAGCTGTCCCTGCACCCCCAGAAGTCAGCCTCCCTCCCTCAGAGTCTGAAACCAAGACCACTCTGGCCGGGGTTGACCCTCTATCCTGTTCAGAGCCTCTTTGAATTAAGTCCCTCCAGTAAATGATGCCTCTCCTCCAGGGATGGGTGCGTGCCCCTGAGAAGATGTGGGAGAGCAGGAAGGCTCCCCAGGCAGGGTTCCCAGGGAAGACAGCCAAGCGCCTTTGTGTGTGTCCATGTGGGTCTGCTGGGGGGTGGGGGCGATAAAGGCGTGATGTTATCTTGTCATCTGCATCAGAATCTGGTCCCTTCTATCCTGGCAGAAACAGGCTCCACAGGCAGAGAAGGGCATCCACAGGGAAGGGAGGCCAAGGCCAGAATGTTGGTTTGCCGGCTTGCTTCCCCAGCAACCCCCCGAAGCCAGTCTCTGGTCCTGCGTCCTCACCAGAACCAGGAGGGAACTGGCATTCCTGAGGAGTGGTAATGCATCCTCCCGCGTAAAGGATGAGAAGTACACCTCTACCCTCCCTGCTCTGTGGCCGTCGAAGCCCCCTCTCTAGAGGCAGCAGCTGCTTGAACACTTACAGAACACTTATTTTTTTATAATATTTTTTTATTATGTTGGATGGATAATCCTTTTAATGTACTTTTGGATCCTATTAGCCAGGATCTTGTTGAGGATTTTGGCATCCATATTCATTAGGGAAATCGGTCTGTAATTCTCCTTTTTGATGGGGTCTTTGCCTGGTTTGGGGATCAAGGTAATATTGGCCTCATAGAATGAGTTTGGTAGCTGACCTTCTGTTTCTATTTTTTGTAATAGCTTTAGGAGAATAGGTATTATTTCTTCTTTGAATGTTTGGTAGAATTCCCCAGGAAAACCATCCGGGCCTGGAGTTTTGTTATTTGGAAGGTTGTTTATCACTGACTCAATCTCTTCATAATTAATTGGCCTGTTTAAGAAATCAATTTTTTCCTGTTTCAGTCTTGGTAGTTTATAGGTTTCCAGGAAGGCCTCCATCTCTTCCAGATTGCTTAATTTATTGGCGTATAGCTGTTGGTAAAAGTTTCTAATAATCCTTCCAATTTCCTTGGTGTTGATTGTGACCTCTCCTTTTTCATTGATAATTTTATTAATTTGGGTCCTTTCTCTATTCTTCTGGAGAAGTTTGCCAGTGGTTTGTCAGTTTTATTGATTCTTTCAAAGAACCAGCTTCTAGTTCTGGTGATCTGCTCTACTGTACTCCTGGTTTCCTGCCTCTCATGGGGCCCAGCACCATTTGAAATCTAAGGATTGGAGTGTGTTTTCTAGACAGTGGCGGTATTGTGGTCACACTGAGTACAACTCATAACAGACACCAGTGTTTCTCAATTGGTCACAACATTTAATCCGGCTGTTCTGAAACTTGCAGTGGCTCATACGGTCTGTCGCTCAAGTGCAGTTCCCTTTCTGTGGCTGTAGACTCTCCTAAGTGGATTTTGAGGCCATTTTTAAGCAGCGGCAGCAACAACAATAACAACAACAACAAAACCCCAAAAAACAAAACAAAACCACACAAAATCTTAGCAATAGATCACATCACGCACATTGGCCTCAGCAGAGGGTGGACCCAGTGTTGTAAGAGGCACCTTCCTAAGAGGAGCACGACTGCCACCTGGATGGGGGGGAGCAGCAGCGGGGCCTCTCAGGATGTATTTGGGGTTTGTTTCTTCTCTCACGCGGGCTCCATCACGTGCAGAAGACCAGGTCCTGTGTAGGGTGCCGATCGACCAGAGGTGGACAAGACAGACGCCAGGCCTTAAAGAGCTCCTGTTTCCTGGGCTGAGCCCTAGGACACATCAATGGGAAGACAGTGGAGGAGGAGCTGGGAGGAGACCCTGAGCGGGTTTGTTCACCTCCCTGAGCCTCGGATTTCTCACCTATACACAGCACTCACACCTCCAGAGCCACAGGGGACTGAATGGCAACGTGGCCGTGGGGCACATATAAAGTGCCCTGCATGGTGTGCTCTCAGGGGACAGGTAAATGCAGGTGCTGCTGTGGCCCTGATGCTGCTGGTAATGGGCTGCTTTTCTCCACCTCTTTTTCCCCACAGGGCCATCCAGGAGATCCTGCTCACCAGCTCAGAAGGCCTGTGCCCTGGAGCCTCGAGTGAGAGGAGCCGTTTTGATAGTGACTCGCAGCTGGCCATGGAGCTGTCTGCCAAAGAGCTGGAGGAGTGGGAGCTCCGGCTCCAGGGGAGGAGGAGGAGCTCCAGTAAGTCTTACAGCTGTCTCTCACAGAGAAATAGACCTTTCTGCTCATGGGCTGCACAAAGCAGGGCTTCTGGGCTGCACGCAGGTGCTGCATCACTCGTGCCCTGGGGCTGAAACAAATCAACAAATCATAAAATGGGCAGAAGATATGAACAGACACTTTTCCAATGAAGACATACAAATGGCTAACAGACACATGAAAAAATGTTCAAAATCATTAGCCATCAGGGAAATTCAAATCAAGACCACACTAAGATACCACCTTATTCCAGTTAGAATGGCAAAAATTGACAAGGCAAGAAACAACAACTGCTGGAGAGGATGTGGAGAAAGGGGATCCCCCTACATTGTTGGTGGGAATGCAAGTTGGTATAGCCACTCTGGAAAACAGTGTGGAGGTCCCTTAAAAAGTTAAGAATTGAGCTACCCTATGATCCAGCCATTGCACTACTGGGTATTTACCCCAAAGATACAGACGTAGTAAAGAGAAGGGCCATATGCACCCCAATGTTCATAGCAGCACTGTCCACAATAGCTAAATTGTGGAAGGAACCGAGATGCCCTTCAACAGATGACTGGATTCAGAAGTTGTGGTCCATATATACAATGGACTATTACTAAGCTATCAGAAGGAACGAGTTCTCAACATTTGCTGCAACATGGACGGCACTGGAGGAGATAATGCTAAGTGAAATAAGTCAAGCAGAGAAAGACAACTATCATATGATTTCTCTCATCTATGGAACATAAGAACTAGAATGATCAGTAGGGGAAGAAAGGGATAAAGAAAGGGGGGTAATCAGAAGGGGGAATGAAACATGAGAGACTATGGACTCTGAGAAACAAACTGAGGGCTTCAGAGGGGAGGGGGGTGGGAGAATGGGACAGACTGGTGATGGGTAGTAAGGAGGGCACGTATTGCATGGTGCACTGGGTGTTATATGCAACTAATGAATCATCGAATTTTACATCGGAAACCGGGGATGTACTGTATGGTGACTAACATAATAAAAAACCATTAAAAAATAGAATGACAATAAATAGAGGTCCATAAAACTATAAAACTCAGCCCTGGGGGTGCCTGGGTGGTTCATCGGCTAAGCGACTGCCTTCAGCTCAGGTCATGATCCTAGGGTCCTAGGATGGAACGCCACATGGGGCTCCCTCCTCAGCGGGGAATCTACTTCTCCCTCTCCGTCTCTTCTCCCACTTGTGCTCTCTCTCTCAAATAAATAAATAAAGACTTTAAAAAATTAAAAAAAAAACACTTAGCCCTGGCCTTTACTGTTTGGGGGGAGCATCAGAATGACTCAATATGGGATGTGAACAATCTCAAAAGCAGACCAGAATTCCCCTTCCTTATAAGTGCTCACAATAGGAAAGGGAAAGCGATGGATGTGACCATGCCTTTGAGGAAGAATCCAATGAAGTTAGTTCTTGGCACTGTGCTAGGCACTTTGGAGGAACAGGAAGGTCAGAGGGGCTGCCCAGAGGGACCCTCGGCTCCGTCAGAGGGAAAGAAGATGACACAAAGGGAACAACTAAGTGCTAACCTGACTAGCACAATCTCGAGAAATGTTAGTAAAGCACAGGATGAGCTGGGCCCTGAAGGATGTGCCATATTAAAACATCAAGCACACAGGAAGGAAACTTGTGGCATCAGGGCAGAGAGGGACACACCTCTTGAGGGATGGGAGAAAGCAATCCTGACACCATCCGAGGATACTGGAGACCAATGACGATTCATGGTTACTGGGAAAAGGTGGAGCTGAGCGTGGAAGACTCTGGAAACTACCCATGAGGCATGAAAAGGTTTGGGGTCAACCCACATGTGCTGATGTAGAACAATCTTCAAGAGGTAGGAGTGAATGAAGAGCACAAAATACAAAACGTTGACTGGACACCACATACCACTTCTTTAACAAGGAAAGGGGCCTGTATGTTTCCACGTACAGAGGAATTTCTGAAAAACCCCAAGCAAACTATTAATCATGGCTGCTTCAGAGGAGCAGTGCCAGGAGTATGGGGTGGGAGCAGGAGACTTATTTTTTTTACCTATTTGAAGGCAAGGGGTGGAGGCAGAGAAAGGGAAGGAAGAGGTTGGGGGCGAGACGCCAGCAAAGGAGTTTGGGCTTGAAGCAGTAGGCTGGTAACCTTCCCTCTCCACTTCATCACAAATGTTGAAGATCGGTAAGTCGAGTAGCAGGTTAGATCAGAAAGCTCTAGAAATGGATGAAAGAAATGTGATGAGAGAGGCATGAAAGAGCAAATTTGGGTTAAGTGAGTATAAGGATTGAAAAGAAACAAGTTCTCTTATTTTAATATAGAAGAAAAGACCACTGTCTTACATTAGTGGTCACGCACAGAAACTGCAATTTATCAAAGCAACAAAAAAAGGGGGAAACAGTAATATTGAAATCATTACCAAAAGACATTTTATTTTTGCTGCTTTTTCAGTTTTGTAGGCCACATTATTTAGAGTTTGACAGAAGGAAAATGAAGAGTATAGAAGTAACGTCTACAGGGCAGATCTTCCCTCTTAGAAGGAAATGTATACACATACGAGTTATCATTCAGGATTTGAAGCAGGAATTACCATTCTCAAACACAACCCTCCAACCACCTGAACAATCCTGGAAGGATCCATTTGATGACAACACGTAGAATGATTCAGCAGACCACCAAGTGCAGCTCTGTCTTGTCAATCCCACGGCAAATGCTAACATGCTCTCGGGTTTCGGTCAAGCTGAACTTCGCTGGGGCATGCTGGTCTCAGCAAAGACATCGCAACAAGGATCTTATCGTGTACCCACACATGAGCATTCAAGAAGGCAAACCCTCAATGGTTTACAGTATTTGGCCCAGTGTTCTAAAGACCGCCACATCCAAGGCAAATCAGGAGGTATAGAATAGGGTGACGGGGCTGTTGCTGTGGCTTTACAGGAGATCCCCCAACCCATGGCTGAGCCCTGGGACTTCCTGTCTGGGTGCCAGTGATTATCTTCAAAGCTGGAGGCCAGCTGGGAGGAAAAGTGGTCTGTTGGGCCACTTGATTAAGTGTTAATTGGAGAATTTTCCACTGAGCATACATTTTGCAGTGCAGCTAAGGAAGGAGGAAAAAAAACAATGTCACTCTTGCAAATAGTCTATGGGGAAACGCCTGTTCTATGAAGAAGCCCACTGCCCACAGGCCCACCAAAATGGACAAAGCGTTAGTCTACAAATGTGCAAGGAGTGGGCTCCTAATCCATCCCGGATGGTGGCGTTCTTCCCCTGCCGCTGTGAGAGAGCTGCCTGCATATGACAGTCCTGCCCTCTATTAAGACTTCAGAAGCTTCCAGGGGCAACAGTTGGCCCTAATGAGGATTTGAGCAAGGTAAGCAGATATCTGTTCTCTTTTATTCCCGGATCTTGGTCCGTATAGTCAGAAGGGTGCTTCATTGGCCATGTTTCTGTGGAGCCAGCGGGGGTGGGATGGTCTAGAGCAGGGGCAGCCAATGGTAGCCCACAGCGCCCACCACCTATCTGCATAAATACACTTTCACTGGGAACACAGACACTGCCGTTCGTTTACATGTTGTCCGTGGCTGCTTTCACAATACAATGACCAAGCTGAACTGTGACAGGACCATATGGCCTGCCAAGATTAAGATCGTTTTTATTAGTCCCTTTCCAGAAAAAGTCTGCCGACCTCTGGCTTAGAGGCTGGTAGCAGGACTGGTAAGTTCCTACTTCATCAAATCCCACCCTACCCGTCACAACTTCTACCTCCACTTTCATAGAATGGAGGTGGCCCTCCATCTGGGGAACAAAAGAGTCCAGGAACAGCATATTGGGAAAAAGTCTAAACTGTGCTGCCGTCACTTAGAAGAAGTTGGCTGGTTCCCTCTGACCCGTCCACCACATGGTCAGGACTGTGCTTGGCTGTTGGAGACCAGCTCAAACCCCGTGGTTTGATGTAAAATGAGAATACAGCACAGGTGCTCTAGGCTTTTGGTGCTATAAATGTGGGGGTCCCTAGGGGGACTGACTCACATGGCCACGCTTACACGAACAGATACTGTAGAGTTATGGGGTGCCCTCACTGCAATGAGAAAGACAAAGAAATGAGCTCTTATTTTATTTTAGTCATGCAGGATTGGGGAGGGGGGTCAGATTCACCAGTGGACAAGGATGGTTGTACCTGGCTGGGAGGCTGGAGAGAGTCAGTCATTTGAAATGAGAAGTTTGGAGAAGAACAAGCCACTGTTCTGGCCAGCACCAAAGAACTTTCACGGGCCATGAGCTGACTTGGTCTTGGCTTGGGCTCAGCCTGGAACACTGGGTTTGTCTGGCCCAGCAAGGAATTTTTCCCAGAACTAAAGAGTGTAACCACCTCATGGGAAGGGACACAGAAACCAGGAAGAGGTTCCACTGGGCCCTGTTCCATTCTGCTGGCCACTGACATGACTTCTCCCGATCTTTGAGTATGAAAAGGAGCACCTGCATTACTGTGACTTCACAGGGTGAGCACACTGAGATCTGGCAACTTTAGGTTTTATTCCCTCAGCAAGATATAAATCTCCTAATTAATCATCAATCAAATCATCAAAGCCTAACAGAGAGGTGGGTTTAGTTTACACTCTCATAAAAGGAGCTCAACTTTTCCAGAGTCAATTTTGAGATCAGTCCTAGGTGTCTGACAGCATCTTTCTCCTGCATGTAATAGCTACAGATGAGGGGCGCCTGGGTGGCTCAGGTGGCTAAGCAACCGTCTTTGGCTTGGGTCATGATCCCAGGACCCTTGGATCGAGCCCCACATCTGCCCGGCTCAGCGGAGAGTCTGCTTCTCTCCCTGCCTCTGCCCCTTCCCCCGTTGTGCTTTCTCTCTCACTTGCTCTCTCTCAAATAAATTAATTAAACTCTTTAAAATAAAAAAAAGCTACGGATGAACACTTGATTTCCTACCAAAATCAAAATAGGAGCAAACAGTAACATAAAATTTACAAAGCTTTTATTTATTTATTTATTTTAAGATTTTTATTTATTTATTTGGCGGTGAGAGAGGAAACACAAGCAGGGGGAGTGGGAGAGGGAGAAGCAGGCTTCCCGCTGAGCAGGGAGCCCGACCTGGGGCTTGATCCCAGAACTCTGGGATCATGACCTGAGCCGAAGGCAGACACTTAATGACTGAGCCACCCAGGTGCCCCCAAAGCTTTTACTTTCTTGTTAATAAAAGAGTGTGCTTAATATTTAAAATGATCACAATTAATACAGTAGAGTTTTTTCCTTGAACTGGTGAAGCTGATCCACTGGACAGGTGTGTATATAGTGGTGCGTGTTAAAAGCCTTCAATAAATTACTGACCTTAGAACCGAAGCTACAAACACCGTATGTCAGAAAATACCTTCTGCTTTCTGTCTTACATTTAATTTCATTGGACACAGAAGATTCAAAAAGAATGTCTTTCTTCTTAATGAGCAGAAAACTGTAAAACTTTTCAGAGAGAGAAATTTTTTCTGCTTAGAAGTTTTTTTTACATAAATGATTAAACAAGACATACATAATATAAAATACCTAAAGAGAAGAAAAAGTATTAAAATATTAAAGTGTTTAATTCTGACTTAATATATTCTTTAGCAATTCTTATCGGCCAGATTCCTTCACAAACACCCTCACTTAAGTATCACAGAACCCTTGTGAAATGGGCTCCAGGCGCCCGTTTTACAGATGAGAAAACAAAATCTTATTAAATTTGCCCAGGGTCATCTACGTATTAAGTAGACTTCCCATTAAATCACACTGATTCAAAAACGATTCTGTAAAACCCAAACATGAAGAAAATCCAGAAACGTAATGTCTAAAAACCAACAGAATATTTAGATGTAATTTGCCTTCATTTTCCCAATTAATACTTCCCAATTCATAATTGTAAAGATTGCAAGTGCCAATACAAAGGATCAAATAACTGAACTCTGCCACTGTTAAAAACTATTATTGTTAATACCTGAGAGACCACTAGGTGAGAGAATGCAGAAAAACTGTAAAGGGCGTCTATTTCAACCATTTCATGGGCCTGTTGTGCTCTGCCCCTGGAGACCACTAGTCTTGTCCTGTTGCAAGAGACTGGGGGCTTCTTGCTCCCGCTGCTGGCCGATGAGCGCCCTCTAGGGGTAGTTTATGAAAGCTCGTCAGTCCTTAACATGGGGAGGAAATTCTATACCCCATTAATATGAAAGCCTCAAATCACTCTCCTCCAAAACCGTGCTACTGAAAACGGTGCACTTATTACTGAAAATTTGTAAATAAGGAGCTCAATGAAAGTACAAATCCGCAGGCAAGATGTGAAAAAAAACAAAAACAAAAAACCATAGACCGTTCCCCACTCCTTGTGGAAGCTGGACTGGGCAAGTAATCTGGTCATTGGCTAACTGAATAGCTTAAATAACACTTAATTTGAAGATTAGAAAGGGGTCACTGGTTATGGAAATGATAAAACCAGTTTTCAAGGGGTCCAAAATCACATCAAATCTCAGTAGCTACAGAGCATGTTTTCAGAAATAAAAAATGCCTTTCATTTTAGCAAATACCTTATTTCCTTCCTACCAGTTCTGAAACTACTTTACCATGAAACAGCCCTACAAGTGTTTTCTTTTTATTTCATAAAAGTAAATTCAATTTCTAAACATAAAAATAACTTTAGATCTCCCTTTCAGACTCCTGTACTCAGTTCGTCATTAAAGTTATGTATTTAAAGTTTAAACCTGTGTTTAAATACTCACGTAGTTTTTATTAAACAGAGCTTTAAAAAACACCTGGCAGCAATGCATTTTTTTCCTGAAAAAAAAAAAAAAGATTATTTTCAAACCATTCAAAAATTCTAAAACCCCTATTTATTTAAAACTCTTGGCAATTTGCATCCTCAAATTCCACAGGATAAGAGAGAAAAGAGAAAAAGAATAGGAGAAAACATTTTAAACTGTACAAATCCAGGAAATAAAAACACATATTAGACGAGAAGCTGTCTTTATCTTCCTGTTTATCTACATACCTTTCCCTTCAGAACTTGAGGTCAAAAATCATGTCTTCCTTATCTGTTGTTTCTGGAGGGTTCACTGGTGACAGAGTAACTCTAAGATGCCATTGGAAGTCTTCAGCAGAAAGCTAACGTTATTGGGAAAATCCTAATTTCAGTAGCTCCCCACGGCTCTATAGCTGCTCTGAGCAACCCTCTCTTCTTCCTGTTGTCTATATGCTAAACATGAGGTTTCCCACATTTTCACACCATTTAACGCTGCCTCTCGCGTAATTTTTCAGTCACAAATACTGCAGTGTGGTACTTATATATATGTGTATATGCCAATTAGTATTCCTCTAATACTTCTTATTATCATAAATTATTTTCTTCCTGTTATTATTGTTATTTTTTCTCTTTAAGTGATTTCCTTTAAAAACAAAAAATCAAAAGACATCCCTTGAGGTAAGTTCAGGATAAGCCCACATGACTGCCTACTGCTCTACTCCCAGTCACCACACTGGACCTCCATCTCTTTTCCAACAGACATTTTGAGGTTCCTGGCATTTCTAGCAATCGCTATACGCAGGAAGCAACACGTCCTGAGTGAGAACGTTTGCTCTGTTTTCCTTAAGTAAATGAGGAGACTCCTAAGCAAGAGGGTGGCATTCTCATATTTTTGTCCCCTAACAGGAAAATAATTAGAGCCATTTTCCTTCATTTCCCTGAACTACCTTTCCAAATAGATACACTAAAGTGGGTGCCTTCGAGTTGCATGCCTGTGTCTGTAACCGTGCACCTGTACTGGCAATTTAATCAAGAGGGCTTCTGGAAAAGAAACCTATGACAGGTTGAAATCAGTGCCCTTCCCTTCCTTCAATTCTTCAGAAAGTTGCACAGAAATGGGGTCCTTATGCCCTGCACTTCAGTACCAGCAACCAAGACAAAGACACCAGACACACATTTATATGTGTATTTTATTCTAATTCTGGCTTTCCATTCCAAGAAGCAGGGATCATGCCCACTGCCTGCCCCCCATACATACCCCACCCCCACCCCTGAGGACTGCGAGGGGGAGAATGCCCACCTCTGGGTCCAGTCACTTAGGAATTTCTTATCCTAAGAAACTCAATAGATCAGTTGTCCATGATATCCCTGACCAGGTTCCTCTTCCTTCCTCACTTCTCAGCCATACCCCACAAGGGGCCATCACTCCCAAATTCCCATCTCTAGGTCAGACATTCACGCAGAGTTCCAATCCCGATGTCGGTCATTCAGGTGTCCCAAAAGCACCTCCAACTCCATGCGTCTCCACAGGCTCACTTGTGTCTCTGAGCCAGGGAGTGGCATCAACCTTCCAGAAAGTATCTTTCCACTAGAAACCTCCTTTCCCCACCTGACATTGTCAGCTCATCACCACATCCTGTGAACTTAAAATTCTAAGCATACTAGGAATCCCTCATTCTCTACCTCTCTATAGCCACCTCCCTAGGCCAAGTTTCAATTATGAGACAATTGGCCAACTGAAACACCCCCTAAGTCTGCCCAAAACCTGCCTCCCAAAACCTGTTGATGCTAAACCAGCATGTTCTCCTGCTGCCTTCACCTGCAGCCCTTTGCTTTTAAGGTGAAATCCTCAAGTGACCCGGATGCTTTGCATGGCTTCATGTGATTCATTCTCTTCTTGCTTCCAACCCACACACCCTGTCAATGCCTCATGCCCTCTTTCCCTTCCTCTCTAAGTCCTTCCTCTTACCACTCCATTTCTCTTGTCAGCTGCTACTCATCCATCAGACCCCAGCGTGAGAATTATTCCCGAAAATTCCCTTCCCTTGAGACCCTCAGACGCTTACAGCCCCGGCTACTTCTCCTCCATGGGATTGTCACAGCTGGTAAATGCAAACCAAAAAACTGATCCAGCTGACTATTCAGCTGATGTGTTTCCCCTCCATTCGACTGGAGGTCCTGTGAGGAGCGACCACGTCCGTCTTACTCACCGTTGTAGGCTATCTAGCCCAAAGTCTATACATAACTGCTGTGTGATGAATATTTGTTCAAAAAAATGTTTTTGTATGAGCAAAGTGTAGAGCTCATGAAACAAAATTGCTAATACGTGAAAAATAAGGAGATGGTGTTCTTGACCTCTTTTATAACTGCACCGTATACCCAACACACAGACCAAAGAGAAAAATTTGCTTAATTGTCAGAAGAAAATATTGATTCCTCACTAAATTCCAAGCATTATGTGCATTCTGCTATATGCTAAGCAGGCACTATCTTATTGAATCAGTTCAGGGTAGACTAACATTTGGGGGCACCAATCAGTATGCATGGCAGGGACACTGTACAAGTTTCCCTGTGTCATCACAGATGGACACAGCAGCTCTTTGGGACAGGAACCCTCTCCGTTCACCAAGTGATTAAACTGAAGCTCAGAAAGTTCATGAGCTGCTGAAGTGCATGCAAGCAGTGAAGTGGCAAAGCCCACGTGTCATCTTTGATCAGATCATTCGACGACTTCCAGCACTCGTTCCAATGCAACCGCTGGCCGAAACTGCGACAAATCATAGAAATGCGCGTCTTGGACTGCTAGCTAGACTCCCTAGAAGACTGATTTGGATGATCCAAAATACTTTATGTCCTAATTTGTGTTATCTACTATGGGAAGAGGACAGAGTCCTTTATAAACCCCAGCAAAACAATTAAACAGACCCATCGCCTCCCCCCAGAAGCCTTGATAGTCTCCCCAGGGCTGGGTGGGGCACCCACCACAGCCTTGTGTGGTGCTCTACGCTCTGCCATGCCCTGGGAGTTATAACAACGCTGGGTTATAAATGTTTCTAGGAAATTTGCTTCCTGGGCTCAATCACTATATTTTTATAACTCTTTTCAACTTACTCAAAAATCTTACAGAAAAGTTACTATTTTTTCTGCTTTCTAGACTTGGCAATTTATTTTCAGTCTGAGACCAGGTACAAAGAGACCAATTCAAAAAATATATTTATTCATCTGAAGCCGAAACACCTTTGGGATGTTTGGGTTTTGGCATTCCGAACAGGGCTGAACATTTCTTCATATTTAAATGCTCTTATAAAAAACAATCTGGTGCTTTAAAATCCAGGATGATTTTTAAAATGCCCTGTGAACTTTGGTGATATTTTTAACCAATTTTTTAAACAAATCAAATGAAATAAATGACAGGATTCAGGAGAAAATAGTATTTTCAAGAGATTTCTTTTACACATTAAGATTGTCTTACCGAAAACGATAGGAAGAAACAGCCACAGCTGTCTATGAGAGATGTGGGGCTGGTCAAGGAGGCATCCCTCATGTGCCTCTGCAACCCGAGCGAAGAAATGTCAACTCACTCTGCACCCAGGTTCAGAGCCCCATCATTAAATTGTTTGTCATTGTATCAATATCCCTCAATTGACAACCTTCCTATCTAGCCTGCTGTGGGGCTTTTGCCCAAATCTCTGTCACTGTTTTTAGTACTTGATCTACTGGGACTTTCTCCAAATATCAATTCTGACAAGGGAGCAAATAAACATGTTTTCCAACATATGACCTTTAATTTTCTGTCCTAGTTGTATTTGCTGTGGATATTTGGCTGAGCCACTTACTACTCCAGTCCTTGCTGATGGAGATCTTTCTGGAATTACTCTACTTCCCTACCTCAGCTAGAGCACAAGCAGTTTCCAACTTAATACAAACAAGCTTATTCCAAAAATTCTATTTTAATGGATTATTTAGAACTTTAACCATATTATCCCATAGAAACACAAATAGAAAGTGTTGCTTTTTCAAATTAGCCACCAAGTGATCATTTTTTCATCACATACCTGAGGTGATGTACTGTAACACAGAAGATGTCCACCCCAGGTCCTCCTCTCAGGAAGGACTTGTTATAACTCCTGACCTTCACTTAAATGAGAGGCTCCAAAAGGAGTGAGCCCAGCTTAGACTTGAGAGAAGAATTTGACCAAGCCAATCAAGCCAGACTGCTCCCTGAGTCCTGATTACCTATTATTCCAGCCTTGTAGTCATTCAAAAATTTCCGTTCAATAAATCCTTAGCACTGACTATGTGGTCATGTTGCCATTGCCTGTCCCGTGGTCACTGTCAGAAATAAGTCTGCTTTAGAGCTGCAATCTCAGACTTCCCAGATCGTGGTCTGTGCATTGTCCCAGTTGACTGCTTATTCTTGTCACGAGTATGTATACCACTAACCCAACTGAAGGATGGGCAGTAAATCCTGTTGGACACCAACCAGCTTTCTCTTCAGGGCTGCGACAATCTTTCTCCTGCTGCCAGGATGTTGTTGGTTTCTTGCTGGACCATAGCCAAGTCCTCCCCAGCAATTGCCTTTGGCTAAAGGGAGCTGCCTTGCCCAAGGTCATGACTCCTTGCCGGGGACACCCTGCTTACAGGGGCACAAAGGCCCAGGGCTCATCATTACTCAATCTGGAACATGGCCATTCCAGAGCTCCCTGAAGGGTTGGCTGAGGACAGTTCAACTTCTCCTTTTGCCCAAACCTGCTTCCCTCACCCCTAACAGGTATTGTTCCAGAGAGAACTGCCCATCCTCTAAAAAAATAAGACAAAATCCTGCATATGAATATGTGCCTCAGAGTCCTTTCCCAGGAGAGCTCAAACTAAGGCAACTGGAGATCTGGAGCCAGGAATAATCCTGGCAGGTCACTGGCACTCACTCATCTGCTGTCTGGTTGGCACTGAGGCCCCAGTGGAACCCTGCTGACCCCATCCAGTTGTAGCTGGGCACCTGCCAGAGGTTCCACTGGAGGTGATGTAGGCTGGCACCCCTGTGAAGGGGAGGCCGATGGAGGTGCTAATTCACATGAATTCCAGAGGTTCCAATGAAATCAGTTCTGATGCTCTGTGGAATGAGGGAGCCACCAATGCACTGCAGAAAGACAATAAAGCTTGCTTTAAATTGACCTTCTATCTAAAGTAAAATCTGAAAGCTCCTGGGCCGCTATAGCAACACAGAAAGACTTCCATGTCCTCCAGACAGAGGGCAGGACAGGCAAAAGATCAGGTGCAGGACTTCATTTAAAATAAGCAAAGACTGAATGCTCAGCCCTGGCTCTGAAATATCAAAGTCAAGGCCCTAAATGGAAAGGGGGATCCTGAGATTGAGATGGAATCATCTTGGAGAACTTTGAATCCTCATGTTTCCCTGAGCCCCTGGGGCATGCAGAACTGATCGCTTCTCCCTATTGATGACTATGCTCCCAATTGCTTAAAATTGATGCTGGGGCCTCTGGCTTATGAGACAATATGTACCACCCACAAAATTTATCCCCAGATGTCACCCAACCAACAGGTCAGCAATAAAGTATCAAGTCACAACATAACAAGTGCTCTGCTGCTCTGCTGATGAAGTATGGTAGCTTAACGATGGCAGCAAACGCTTTGCTATTCTTCCCATTACAAAATGATGCCTTATCTCTTCTCCTTGAATCTGAGCTGGCCTCAGTGACTCACTTGATCAATAGGCTGTAGAAAAAGAGACACAATCATAGACTTCTGAGGCTAAGCCAGAAGAAGCCTTGTAGCTTCTGCTCTCTTGTAACACGCTGCCTGGGATACACGTAAGAAGTCTGCTACCCAGTGACACCATGCTGGGGAGGCCACTGTAGGCCCGCAGCCATCACTGTTAAGACATCAGGCACATGACTGAAGCTGTCTCAGATCCTCAAGACCAACCCACTATCTAGCTACATACCTCTGGAACCTATAGAATTAATGAGCCACCTGGCTGAGCCCTATCTGTATTCCTAACCCAGAAAACATGAGATATAATAAAAGAGTTGTTGTCTGAAACCACTAAGTTCAAGGACCATGAGCTGAGGTTGCCGGAGGACATGGACAACTTGTACAAGCAAGAGCCAGGAGAGCATATATGGGACTGGATACTGGGGGTGCTGGATCAAGAATGGTAGAGAATGAAGCTGGCAGTGAGAGAGTTCAGTACGATGAGAAAACTTTCCTGTTACACAGAATTAAACATCGAGCAAGGAACTTTGTAGGATAGTTCTTAGAAGCTTGGGTAGCAATGGCCCCACTAAATGAAGTAAAAATGTCAGATCTGCTGCAGCAGAGAATAAAGAACCCATTAGAAGTCTTGTGGAGGTCATCTCCAAAGGCAAGAGAAACAAAAGAAAAAATGAACTTGTGGGACTTCATCAAGATAAAAAGCTTCTGCACAGCCAAGGAAACAGTCCCAAAAACTAAGAGGCAGCCCACGGAATGGGAGAAGATATTTGCAAATGACACTACAGATAAAAGACTGGTATCCAAGATCTACAAAGAACTTCTCAAACTCAATACACAAGAAACAAATAAATCGACAAATGGGCAGAAGATATGAACAGACACTTTTCCAATGAAGACATACAAATGGCTAACAGACACATGAAAACATGTTCAAAATCATTAGCCATCGGGGAAATACATGGAGATACCACCTTATGTCAGTTAGAATGGCAAAAATGGACAAGGCTGGAAACAACAAATGTTGGAGAGGATGTGGAGAAAGGGGATCCCTCCTACATTGTTGGTGGGAATGCAAGTTGGTACAGCCACTCTGGAAAACAGGATGGCGGTCCCTTAAAAAGTTAAAAATAGAGCTACCCTATGATCCAGCAATTACACTACTGGGTATTTACCCCAAAGAGACAGGCGTAGTGAAGAGAAGGGCCTTACGCACCCCAGTGTTCATAGCAGCATTGTCCACGATAGCTAAATTGTGAAAAGAACCGAGATGATCTTCAACAGATGACTGGATTAAGAAGATGTGGTTCATAGATACAATGGAATATTTCTCAGCCATCCGAAAGAACAATTACACCACATTTGCAGCAACATGGACGGGACTGAAGGAGATTATGCTAAGTGAAATAAGTCAAGCAGAGAAAGACAATTATCATATGGTTTCACTCACTTATGGAACCTAAGAAATAGCAGGGAGATCAGTAGGAGAAGGGAGGGAAGAATGAAGGGGGGGGTAAACAGAAGGGGGAATGAACCACGAGAGACTGTGGACTCTGGGAAAGAAACTGAGGGCTTCAGAGGGGAGCAGCATGGGGGATTGGGATAGGCCAGTGATGGGTATTAAGAAGGGCACATATTGCATGGAGCACTGGGTGTTATACACAATCAATGAATCATGGAACACTATATCAAAAACTAAGGATGTACGGTATGGTGACTAACATAACATAATAAAAAATTTTAAAAAATAAATAAAACTGTCTGTTGGGGCGCCTGGGTGGCTCAATCGGTTAAGCATCTGAGTCTTGATTTCGCCTCAGGTCATGATCTCAGAGTCGTGAGATGAGCCCTGAGTCGGGCTTGTGCTGGGCATGGAACTGCTTAATATTCACTCTTTTCCTCTCCCTCTGTTTCTCCACCACACCCCTCTCCACAATAAATAAGTAAAAGAAAAAATAAATAAAACTGTCTGTCTTATTAATGGGACCATGTACCTGCTTCTCCGCACTAGAATGTCTGGCCCATAAAGGCACTGAATCCTGTTGTATCCTTAATACAGGGTTGCCTGGAAGACAGCGGTGCTCAGTAAATAGCTGCATGGGATGGATGGATGGATGGTTGGATGGGTGAGGAGTAAATAGGTGGGTGAATGGATGGATGCATACACGGGTACGTGGATGGATGGGTGAATGGGCAGAGGATAAAAGAGTAGATGTTTGGATATATGGATGCATGATGTATACACTGATGGACAGACAGGTGGGTAAATTAATGGGTGGGTGCATGGAAGGATGGAAGGATGTATGGGAGGATGGCTGGATGGCTGGATGGATCGATCGGTGGACAGAAAAGAATAGATGGGTAGATATAAGGATGGAGAGGAGAAGGAATGGAAAAGTAGACGGAGGGCAGACGGAAGAATCAATGGGGGACCACATCCTTTGGGTGCTTCTGACCATGTGTTCGTGAGTTCAAGGTCCTGAATTCAAATCTCTCATGAATACGGTTTTCTGAATGAGTGAAATGAAATAAAACATGTAAAGCATCTAGCAAGGGCTCAATAAACATTAATCCTATTATTTTAGTTATTGTTAAGCACTGTAATATATGTCTTGGTTCACATTTGGGTTGATTTCTGTGGGGTGTTTTGTTGTTTGTGTTGCTTGTGTTCCACGATGAATCTGGATTGTTTTTGCAATAAGAACCACCCTCTACAATAATTCTATATTGGTTTTGTAAGAAGAACCACCCACACAGTTACACTTAGAGCTTAGCATCTCTCTCCAGCATCATCTCGGGTTTCAGGCCTGGTCCAGCCATGTACCCTTCACACTACACGCACGTTGGAAGCTGAAATCCCCCAGGATTGTGTTCCCCGTGGAAACACTGTCGAAGAATCCTGTCTGGAGACAGTGGCATGTAAAGGCACAGCCAGGTCAAGGAGATGCCCAGGGCACAGCCCAAGCCGGCAGCACATAAGGCCAGGTGTCCTCCAAACACTGCCTACAAGCCAGACTCCCCTCTGTGGTCCACCCTCCAAAAAATACAGTTTCTGGCTGCGAATTCAGTACCACATCCCACAAGAAGAGCCAGATCACTCATTCCCAAGTTTGGGAGACATTTGGGATGTGCCAAGCTGTGGGTACAATATCTGATCTGGAGAACCCCAGGGGTACCCCCAGGATTCAGCAGCCATCCTCCAGAGCAGCTGAGGTGGGTGAACGGGGCCTGGGGGACCACTAAAGGGGGGCAAGGGATGATGCAAACTAGTAGTGGTTTTCAGGATCAGCCCCAGAAGAAACCCTCCCAGGGGTAGGTGCTCTCAATCACAGACGTTGGGTTGGGTTGTCTGCCTCGCGTACAAACAGCCCCGCGTGGCACCAGGAAAATAAAAATCGTGAACCACTATGGCTGCCTGTCATCGACCACTTCCTATGCACGGGATGTTCCATCACACAGTCAAAGGCGTGGAGCTCTGGTTAAACGTATTCTCAACCAGGGGCCCCCGGGTGGCTCAGTCGGTCGAGCTTCTGACTCGTGATTTTGGCCCAGGTCACAATCTCAGGGTCGTGGGGTGAAGCCCTGCATCAGGCTCCCTGCGTGGACTCTGCATGAGATTCTCTCTCTCCCTTCTCCCTCTGTCCCTCCCCCTGCTCATGCTCTTTCTCTATCTCAAATAAATAAATAAAATTGTAAAACAAAAACAAAAACAAAAAACTCCCAAGCAATGCGGAATCAGACGGCAATACAGTAGCGTTATCAGGAATTTCAACTACCGTTTATTACGAGGATTCAGGGTGACAATCACAGTAAGTACCCAGCACTTCTTGTTACAAACGTCCTAAATGACAATCATCGGAAGGAGGCCCTGACTGTGTGCCTGGCTCTGCCAGCAGCCTTCACAGACTGTGCCACAACTGTCTTATAAGAGGGGGGGAACCTCCTACTAGCCCCATTTTACAGACAAGGAAACTGAGGGTCAAACAAGTTGCCTAAATTACCCACGGTCCCAGAGCAAGTCAGGGATGACATCACCTCCGTCCATGGCTATCTCCAACCGGAAACTCACCTCTGAAAACCCTCCGAAAACCAGGCCCCATTAACCCCTTCCTCTCTCCAGCCCTCCGGGTCCCACTGGCATCCAGGTGACTTCCTAGTTTTCAGACCTTCTTAGAGGCAGCCAGCTGACCCTGCCTCTTGTTCCAGGGGTGGGGGGTGGAGGGGTGCTGAGCCCATCCCAAAGCCACAGCTGCAGCCAGGGGAGGAGGTGGAAGGGTTCCTGGTGAGCTCATCTTTCAGGGGCCACTTCCAGGCCCAGGGACCATCCAGCTGCTTTAACTTGGACAACACCCAGGCCTCCGTGGGGACAGGAAACATCCCTGAGTGATAAGGATCAGGATTGGCTTGTAAGAGCGTCCAGAATGCTTTGTGTGGGCCAACACACCTGGCCCAAGCCCCATCCTGAGCAGTCCCCATCTCCAACATGAATTGGAGCAGCACGGGGCACTCCCTGGAGGAGATGGTCTGGGGGACGGACCCCCAGCTTAATGTCCAAATCCACCAGCTGCACACTGCAACCTTCCTAGAAAGGGGCTCCCCGCCCAACCCCAGAAAAAAACACACATACATATAAAATGATTGCTAGGAGAAATTATGCACTTGCTATGTGCCAGGCACCTCTAATCCCTTCACATACATTAACTCACCGAATCCTCATGCAGCCTCCCTTTACAGAGGAGAAAGGGAGGCTCAGAGAGGGGATGTGACCTGCCTAAGGTCACACAGCTAGGAGGTCCCAGAGCCAGGATTTGAACCAAGCCAGCTGAAAATAAAGCCAACATTCTGAAACCCAAGACATGGTGCTGACAGCTTTCAATCATCGGTTCGTACACACGGTGTGACTGCCAAGCCTAGAAATCATACTTCAGAATATTACCACTGGTTATCTTTAGAAGTGGGGTTATAAGAGTTTTATCTCCTCCTTCTAGGTTACCTGTATTTCTAAACGTTCAACAATGGAAAAAAATGTATTGTATTATAATGTAAACATATATAATGTGTGTTATAATAAGGACAAAGAGGATAAAAATTATTTATTTGGAAAATGAAACGAGAGTCACGTAACAAGCAGTAATCTCAAGCCACTGCATGCCAGGCGTGGGCAGCCGAATAAGGCAGAAGGACCCACCAAGTGTAACTACAAAGGTATGAGAACCCCACAGTACTCTGGGGAGACCATGCACATGGTGGGGGCCTCACCTAACAGGGCCATACCCCCCCAAAGGGACAGCACAGACAGCGACTCGCCTTTCACCCTATGTTCACCCATGTGACCTCGCTGAGAGCTCCCCCCCCCCAAGCTGGGAGGCAGGCATCGGCATCCCCATTCCACAGGTGTGAACACTGAGGCAGAGAAGGGAAGTCACGCCCGCGGCTAGGGACCCAACAGCCAGAGCCCCATGGCTCCAAACCTGGGCAGTGTCTTCAGACTGCTGCCGCCGTCCACAGAAGAGCCACCTTTTGGGGGTGACTCAGGCCTCAGAACAGGAACTGGGAGACACCCACAGAGCCTCCACAGAAGCCCAGCCGACCCCGACTAAAGCCAGGACAGATGGCTCACACTTGTGCTGCTGGGTCAGCCAGCATGCTGGGCATTCCAAAAATTCCTCCAAAGCTTTTTGCTATCCCCCCTTTTCCAACAAAACCCCCATTTTTAATGAACCGGAGGAAGGAAAAGCAGAGGGGCTGTGACTAAGGCCTGTGGAAAAGGCAATCCTGGGAGGCTTGACAGCCTTTCCAGGGTTAGTGCCAACAGTAATTGGGTGCCTGTCGCCTCTCCAAGAAGAAGGTGGTCTGCTAGATGCCAACACTTCCCCTCGCATCCAAATCCCACGTGCATCATGGGAACAGGTTTGGCTGCCAAGCTGACAGAAGGGTGACCAGGAGAACTGTGCCCCTGGGGCCCCCGCTCCCCCATCACACCCTGAGCACACCTCTCTCTGCCTCCTCTTCTCTCTCCCCTGAGAGGGCAGGGACCCGGCACAGGCCCTGGTATACAGGGGGTGCTTAATAAATAACAAAGATGGAAAAGATCAACTGTCCCAGGGGAGAAAAGGAAGCACTGCACTGAAATTCTCAGGGGAGGGATGGTATTTCCCACAGGGTCAGCGGAAGATGGGGAGAAGGCATCAGGCTGCCTTGAGTGTTATTATAGGGAGTCTGGGTTTGCAGGAGGCAGGCCTGAGTTCAAATCCAGACTCTGCCACTTCTACCTCAAGCCGAGTGAGTAAGAGGCTCTAGGAGCTACCCATCCAGTTCCCCTTCCCCAATGAAAGAGGCCCAGAGAGGAGAAGGGGCTCACCCAAGGACACACAGCAGAGTAGCTGGCATTAGAACCCAGAGTCCTGACTTCTGGCTCAGAACTCACTCTACTACACTCTGTGTTCTCTCCCATGAGCTAGGATCCCTTCACATGCCAAGTACAGTCCCTGGCATGCAGGTAATCAGTTCCAGAAACAAAGGCAAGAGTTCCCAGGGCTGGGGCCTAAAATGAAAGAAACGATCATGGGCAGCTTCCTAGACCAAAGGGTCCTGGGAGTTCCCCCACCAGTGATGGCCAACCCAGGGCCCAGGGCCCTGGGCAGCGCTCCACAGGCACAGCGCCAACCGAGGCCCAGCCTTCATGTCCGGGCAGGTCGGGCAGTGCCAGTTCACACGGTGACCTCAGTGTCCCCAATGCACCCACTGGCATCTCCTTCTGCCGGGAGGCCCCGCACACCCCGAGTTTCCCTCCCCCAGCAGTGTCGCCCCCCCCCCCCCGGCCCAGGTAGACAGCCCGTTCCCAGAAAGGGCTTTCGTCACTGAGGACACAAAACAAAAAGAAAAGAATTATAAACAGTTGGTGGGGAGCTACAGCCTGACCCGGAGCCTTTGAAAGTACAGCTGGACACCACTGACGAGGACGACATTCACACACGAAGGGCCTCCAGTGCACCCTGCCTGCCACTAGCTGTGAAAGGGGTGGGGGGACAGGCGCTCCAGCTCTCAGAGGCTCAGCTTCCTCATCTGTAAAATGGGAATGACCCTAACATCTGTCTTCATAGGCTGAGGAAAGGATTCCGTAAAGGATGAGATAAAATAATGCACCAACCCACGTGTCCATCCAGGGAGCTGGAATATAGGAGCTGGAATATAGGAAGAAATATATTTATTATAGCTCCTGTGACTATTTCTGCTGCTACAACCAGCAAGAGAGATTTGGATCATGATTTATAAAGCAAGTACTTGGTGTATCTTACACACATTTGTTTTCAAGACCCTAAGGTGATCTTTTTGGTGGGAAGGGTTCCCATCTTTCAAGGGCCTACTACGTGCAGGAAGCTTTATATGGTTATCTTACCCAGTCCCACAAGGACCTCACAGGGAAAATCATAGCATTTTCTTTCTGCAGAGGAGGACTGAGACTCAGAGAGGCCAAGTCACTTGTCCAAAGTCATACAGCAATGAAGTGATGGAGAGAGGACAGAATGTTGGGACTGCCCAGCTCTGTCCTGCTTTACCACCAGGGAGATGGTAGGGGTTGGGGGTCACTACCCAGGGGCTAAAGTCAGGCTCCCTGGGCCTGCATTCACGCTTCCCAGGAGGGAACCTGGGCATGTGACTCCCTCTTTGAGTCTCAGTTTTCTCTTCTGTAAAATGGGGGCATGAGAATCAAATGAAACACAGATGAACACCATGCCTAGGAGAGAATGAATACTCTCTACTTCTTGGTTTTATTTTACTCTAAATAATAGCACTGTTCTCAAAAGCCGATCCTCAGCAAGTAGAACAAAGGCAGCCTCAGTCATTCACCCCTAACTTTTTTTTTTCTTTAAAGATTTTATTTATTTATTTTTTGGGGGAAGCATGCACAAGCAGGGGGAAGGGCAGGGGGAGAAGGAGAGGGAGAGAATCCCAAGTAGGCTCCCCACTGAGCATGGAGCCCGATGTGAGGCTTGATCTCACAACCCTGAGATCATGACCTGAGCCAAAACCAAGAGTCAGATGCTTACCTGACTGAGCACCTGGGTGCCCCAACCCCAAACTTCTGAAGGCACAGAGGCCTGGGCTGAAAGCCACCAGGCTCACACAGGTGAAAGACTAGCCTTTCGTGCCTCCAGTGACACCTTGGCCCTTCCGAGACTCACCTTACAGATGAGGAAACGCTCAGAGAGGTGAAGCAACCTGCGTGGGGTCACACAGGAATCCCATGTGTGGGGCACCCCAGAACCTCTACCTGCCACCCAGCTTCCTTCAGAAACCCACCCCTGACACCCAGCAGAAGCCTCTATAAATGGGGACCCATTAACAGACAGCCCTCTAACTGCAGCAAAGGGGGCAGAGGTCCCAGAAACATCCCTTTCCTCAACCCTTACCCCAAGGCCCTGCAGGTACCCAGGACCAGAAGCAACCCCTCGGGCCTTTTCAGACTAATAATTAGTTGAGATAATAATGAAGATAATGCTGACGCATGTACATTCACTAGCACGCACCATGTATTATCCCAGTGAATAAGGCAGACGCTAGTATTATTCCCATTTTACAGATGAGGAAACTAATGGAACAAAAGGTTTAACTGCCAGGCCCAAAGTCACACAGCTGGAGAGTGGTGGCGCTGGGGTTTGAACCCAGGCAGTCTGAATGCAGATTCCCCACAATATTCCCAAGGGGTACTCGGAATATCCCATTCTGCAGAATTCCACGTTCCACCCCAGTCCGGACTGCATTAGCTCCACGCTCACAGGCACCAGCAGCAGAGCGGCCACGTCGTGCCAAGTGTTGCACAGCCCTTCCTGCTAACAGTCAAAAGCGTGGATCCTACACTCACTTTACAGATGGGAAAACTGAGGCTCAGAGAGGTCAGGAGACTGGTGGAAGGTCACATGACCCACAAGGCCAGAGCTGGGATCTGACTGGAAATCTGACCCCTCCACAGCCTCCCCCTGGCCTCATGGGCTCCTGCCCCACTGGCTGCACGTACCACAGCCTGAGGAACTGTAAACCAAATCCAAAGCAAAAATCAATCAAGGGGCACCTGGGTGGGTTAAGTGTCCGACTCTTGATTTCAGTTCCGGGTCGTGGGATTGAGCCCTACGTCTGAGCCTGCTTGAGACCCTCTCTCCCTCTCCCTCTGCCCTTCCCCCTGTGCACTCTCTCTCTCAAATAAATAAATAAATCTTTTAAAAAAATCAGTCAAGACAATGGTGCCTCACCTTCACACCTCACATCACAGACACGAAATACCTGTTTACACATCTTGCTTGTGCTTCACAGCAGCTCTGCCAGAGGGGGCACATTATGCCCATTTTCCAGATGGGTAAACTAAGGCTCACCCACATGAACTGCCTGTTCAGGGTCATCAACTCTAACCAGGTCTCCTCCTGCAGAGAGAGCCCTGCTCTGATGTGTCCCACACAAATCAGGCTCCACAAGGCTCAACGCCCTCTCTGGGCAGACCCTCCACCTGGACTCCATCCTGCCCCCTCCAAAACCTGATTGTGATAGGCCATGTCACTGCTCGGGAAACATGTATTCCCGCCCTCTCAGCTGCCGTCGGGGCAGTACACGTCTTTGTGCCTGACGTTGGGCTTGGCCGTGTGACTTGCTTGGACCAACAGAGAGCAGAAGGAACACCACCCGAGTTCATAAAAGAGACTTTCTGACACACCACGGGTTCCCATTGAACTCCCGAGCATCTGCCGTCCACCAGAGAAAAGCCACTGCCCATCGGCCTGGTTATCATGATGAAGATATGTAGGGCAGATACGCACCCAACTCAAAGCCTGATGCCCAGCCTGTGCCCCAAAACCCAGCCAAGTTCAGCGGAGTTATCTGCAACCCGGTAGCATGAAACAAATGGTTCACTATTGAAGTTGAGAACTTGGAAGGAAGTTGGGAGATACTCGTTACACAGTATTGTCACATGAAAACGGGACTAATACACAGCCACCTATCTGTAGAGAGAAGCAGGTGGACGTGTGTGTACAATAGGCAAACATCTTCCAGGACAGGCCCCAGCAGGCTGGATTCAAACCCAAGGGCTGCGAAATGTGCTGCCTGCAGGAACGATCACCCTCCCTACAGTCACCCCAAATGCTACTCCGTGACCACCAGTAAGACGGAGCCATCCACCGTTCCCTCCCCCTGAAATGCACCAATCGGCTCTCTCTCTCCCTTGGCCTCAGGAGGAATGTGAAACGTTCAACAGCTCAGGAGGGAAACGGGGCAGGCGAGATCCAAATCCCAAACCCCCTTTACTCCAACAGCTCCACACCCTGGAATCTGCCGTCTGTTGGGAAGGCAGGAAGCGTGCAAACACACAGGAAAGCGATGTCTATTACACCCCTGGGCGTCACAGCAAAAGCAAGCCACTCAACGCCCATCCACAGAGGATCCGTCCGATAACCAACACCGCCCTCAGGCATTGGGGTATTATTCAGCTTTTTAAAGAGTAGGGTCAGTCAACACATTCTGAAATGGGAAAGGACCCAAATCTATTTTTAATTTATGTGTGAAATTCTTTGTTTTATCATCGCTGTGGTTAAAAGAGTATGTCTACATGTACGGATTCATTGTTTCTTCCACCACCATCTGCAGAGCAAACAAGTGAAGACAGATAGGGTCTCTGCTTTCCTGGAGCGTGAAGTCTAGAGGCGGAGGAAGGCAAGGGTAAGAACTCCACTACAACACGTTAACAAGTACAGTAACAATCAAGGCATACTCAGCACTGACCACGAGCCAGGCCCTTCTCCATTACTCTGCACAAAAACCCTCCGAAGGAAGACCTGCGGTTTACCCCTGGTCACTAACGAGGAAACTGGGGCTCAAAGAGGTTACAACAGCTGCCCAGGGTCACGGAGCAAATAAGTGGTAAAACCAAGATTCGATTCCTTCCATGTGGCTCCAGGGTGAACATAAAAATAACTTAATTAGCAGAATGTGATAAGGACTGACTGACGTAAGCCATTACAAGGAAAGACATTTTGGCAAATCCTGAAGTTCTTAGACAAGGGGAGCCACGGACATTATCAGACCATTTAACAAGAGGCATCTGGCCAATCACTTTAGGAAAATGGGCTGTTTCATCAGAAGGTTTGCAAAAGGTTTCATACTTCCCAAACACAGTGCCTGAGAACAGTTCCACCTCGACACAGAACCAAACCCTTAAAACCCACTATGAACATCACAGAAGCTGGCAACCAATGCACTGAATTTCAGTTTTCTGGGTTCACATGCTGAGGCCTTGTCACCAACCTCCAAACCTCTTCTCGCTTTGCCTTTTCGTGATGCTGGGGGGCTCGGTGCCTGAGGTCAGAACCGAGGTGAATAGAGCCCGGGCAGAATCACCTCGGATGTTCAGGAGGTAGAGGCCAAGGGGTCAAGGGTCAGCTCAGGCCCTCTGGCTTCTCTCTCCTCCAGGCAGATGCCCCGTGAGGTGCACTGGCGGGGCTGACAGGGGACGCCCCAGCCTGCTGGTCGGGGTCAGAGCTGCGGCTGTGAGCAGGAGGGCCAACAAGCTGGAAGGTGAGTGGGCAGGAAGGCTCTGGCTCTGAGTGCTCATGGGCATGAGTCAACACCAAATACTCTGGCAGGGTGCACGTAGCAATGCTGACCTCCAGAGCTGGGCCCCCAACAGGCTGTGGCCATTTAGAATCGGTTTATGATTTTCATTGAGTTTTTCTCTTTTTTTTTTTTTTTTGGTTCCCAAAATACCTCAAATTACAAAAACACACATTGGGCTTCCATCCATAGCTGACAGCAAATAAGGCCCTGCCTTGGTTGGAGAATCTTTTCTGGAATGACCCACCGTTTGTCTTATCCATAAGCCCTGTGCCACCATCTTTCTCCTGAGCCCAGGCAGCAGTGTGGGTGCTACTTCCCAGCCTGAGGGCCCTACCCCGGGCTGGGCTCCTGGAGCCTCTGCAGCCCCACAAGCTGCAACCTTTTGGGATGGCACACTGCCATCACTCAGAGCTCAGTCTCTAAGGCGGGGAGGTTCACCCCTCTTCTCTCCAGGTACAAGAAGCAGGGTTCTCCCGCTGCATGGAGGTATACAGTCTCAGGCTAACCAACGCAAATGGAACTCATGCACGGAACCACCGGAGCTTGCACCATTTGCAGGAACAGTTTGGAAACTGGCACAAAACAAGGCAATCTCTCAGAAGGCCATCAGAGGTGCTTCCAGCTTGCCCGTCTGCAGCTGGAGACTCAAGCTGCGGGGGACGGGGGGTGGCCACACCAACTCCAGCCTAGGCTGGGCACTTGTGGACTGGGAGGCTGCCCTGTAGAGTGTGGCCTGGAGGAGAGATGATGCCCCGGAGGTGGTGGGGGCACAGGTGTGCAGGGAAAGGCAGCCAATGTATGAATGACCCCTCTGCATTATCTTGGATAGGGGACCCAGTCTGCTCAAAGGCACTTTTGCAAGGGTCGTGCCAGAGGCTCAAGCCCCCAAGAGAGGCTCAGGTCCCCATTATCCTGTGGATGGGGTATCAGTGAAGAAGAGGACCCAGAGCCCCAGGTTCCTTCAGTGGAATCCTAACTGGTAGAGATGCAGGTCCCTGCTGCCCCTGTGACCCCTGCTGCTTCTGTGCCCACTGATTTTCACTCTGGGCCTTCTGGGGCTGGACTCTGTAGGACTCAGGATGCAGGAATCCCCCAGTGTGTTGTGCTCCTCTCCTGCCCCTTCCCTGAGCCCAGGGCTGTCCTCAATGAGTAAGGAAATGCATTCAGGGCTCCGAGGCTGGGACTCTCACCCATGCTGCTTTTCCGGTCTGGGGAAGTCGACCTGGCTGGTGAGCCGAGTCTCATTGCCAGGCAGCGGGCATGAACATGGCGCTCTGCGCGGTGACCACGTTGTGCAGGTGCGGCCCTGCCTCCCTATGTGCCACTGCCTCGTACCTGTACCGGGCTTGCCTGCCCACGGCCTGCTGCTTCCACAAGTTGTAGTAGGTAGGGTGAAGAGTAGTGGCACCTGGAGCTTAGCAGCCTCGACGACAAGCACCACCACGGGCACACTAGCCGGGCTCTCACCAGTGATGTCGTACGCCATCCGGATGAGCTCATAGTGCCGCTATTTCTTCACACCTACAGGTGGAAGGAAACAGGGGTCAGCTGGCCCAGGACCACCTCCCTCTCTTGGAACCACACCGAGGGGCTGCGGGGCAAGCCGTGGGTGTCACCAGAGGGTCACTGAAATGTTCTCGTCCTCCTTGCCTGGCCCCAGGGTAACAGCCACCATGCGCCACAGCAGACCCGTCCCACTCTGAGCTCACGGTAAAAGTGGCAGCAGGTCACTTATAAGGCCACTTTAACAAACTAAAACTTAAATAAAAATCTGAAAAGAAATAACAAAGAAAAACCTTACGGACAATACATTTAGAGCAACGTCTATTTACTGAAAAAAATCCACGTAATAAGCAGACTGCCCAGTTCAGACCCACGTTGGCCAAGCATCAACTGCAATACTGGAAATCCTAGCCAGAGCAATTACACAAGAAAACTAAATCAATAAAAGGCATCCAAACTGGAAAACAAGAAGTGAAGGTCACTCTTTTCAGATGACATGATATTATATGTAGAAAACCCCAAACACAACCACAAAAAAAACTACTGAACAAATTCAGTAAAGTGGCAGGGTACAAAATGCATAAAAATGTGTTGCATTTTTATACACTAACAATGACGTATCAGAGACATAAACGTAAAAAAACAATCATATTTACTACTGCCTCAAAAACCCGAAAGACTTAGGGACAAATTTAACTGAGGAGATGAAAGCCTCTCTACTGACAACTCTAAGATATTAAGGAGAGACACCAAAGACAACAGAAGTTAATGGACACTCCACGCCCATGGATTAGAAGAATTAATAGTGTTCACATGTCTATACCACCCAAAGCCATTTACAGATTCAATGCAATTCCCATAAAAATTCCAATCATATTTTTCACAGACATAATTATAGCACAGAATCTTTAAAATGTGTATGGAACCACAAAAGACTCTGAAGAGTCAAAGCCATCTTAAGAAAGAACAAAGCTGGAGGCATCATGCTCCTTGGTTTCAGATTCTATTACAAAGGTCTACTGATTGCTGGCATATTGGCATCAAAGCAGACACACAGCTCACCAGAACAGAAGACAGAGCCCAGAAGTAAACCCACACATCTACAGTCCAGTACTTTATGACCAAGGAGCCAAGAATATGCAAGGGGGAAAGGACAGTCCCTTTACTAAGCGGTGCTGGAAAAACCGAACAGACCCATGCAAAAGAATGAATCCGTACCACTATCTTACACTTGACACAAACATTAACTCAAAATGAATTCAAGGCCTGAAACCTTACAACTCTTAGCAGGAAACATAGGGACAAAGCTGCCCTACGTACTACTCAGGCGTCATTTTTTTTTTTTTTTTTGGATCATGTTCCAAAAGCCGAGGCAATAAAAGCAAAAGTAAATAAGCGAAGCTACAAGAAACTAAAAAGCTCCTGCCCAACCATGAAAATCACCAACTAAATAAAGAGGCAACCTACCGCCTGGGAGAAAAGACTTGCTACTCATAAATCTCATAAAAGGTGACTTTCCAATATATAGAATGAATTCCTACAACTCAATCACAACAACAACAAAAAACAAAGTGGAAAGATTTTCCAAACGGACATGCAGAGAAGACACAGAGACGTCAACAGTTCCGTGAAAAGATCCTCCACATCAATAATCATCAGGGAAATGCAAAGCGAAACAACACTGAGGTATCGCCTCACGCTGCTTAGAAGGTTCAGTATCAAAAAGACAGAAATAACAAACGTTAGCTAAGATGTGAAGGAAAGGGATCCCTGGTGCACTGTTGGTGGGTACAGAAGTAGGTGCACACGCTGTGGAAAACAGTATGCAGCCTCCGCAAACAAAAGAAAAATTAAAAAGAGAACTACCCTACAATTCAGTAACTTCTCTTTTTAGTTTTTAACCATAGAAAATGAAAATACCTATTTGAAAACATATTTACACCTGCATCTTTACACCTGCATCTTCATTGCAGCATTAATCATATGTAACTAATTTAACATATAAAGCATCATATTGAAGTATACAATATGGGTAGAATTGTCAGCTGTACCTTTGTAATTGTTTATGTGAATTTTAATAAATTAGAATTATCTTCAATGCAAAGTTCATTGGCACAGATCTTTTTAAGCTCCTTACAAAGTTCTGGGGAATGAATTAAGTTAAAAGAAGATAAAATAATCTTTAAGTATTTCCTTCTTCCAGTTTTGGCACACCTAAGCTATAATACATAGCAATGTATTCCAAGCAAATTACTGCAAAGAGAACTGCTCTAAATCCCTCTGTCTTCTGTTTAACATATTTTAAGTATCATGTGTAAAGTGACCAGGTATTACATAGATTAATTCAGAGTACCAAAAATAATCTGTTAAACATTAGTAAAGCTTACTTATTTTTTGAAATTAAAAGACACATAAATAGATGTTCTCATTTTTAACCTACACTTGATCAATTGGCTACAGACAGCTTAAAATGTGTTCACCCTCCTTTGGGACAATGGATTTAAATAACTTTTAATGACTATTTATTGCACTCTTCTCTTTTGGTTCAACAATGGATCTGACCCAATTAATACAGGCCCATACTTTCCACAGTCATAGTTCTTTACTTCTTGATTCCATATTCACCCTACATTGCTAACCAGGGTAAAATTATGTAATTCCTCAAGTATTCCTTTCTTGTCCTCAAATGTTTAATATTTCCAATTTCTGTTAGGTCACTGTGTATTCCTTGGTGGTAGGGATTGTATTTAGCATTCTCCCTTCATTTAATTTCTTACTTTTGACGAATTTATTGAGTAAATTTTCTTTCTGTTCTCTAATATCCTTCAACTCTCTCGTGTTGAATGTATGGTTCTTTGATTTCCTCTAAAGAATATTCTGGGGACAAAATTTTGGCGTTCTGTCTTTAAATTTGTTTAATAGCAGCATAAGTACTTATAGTGCAGATATTGCTCTAAGATATAAGGAAACTCTTTATTTACTACTAGCTCTCAAGTGAGTAAAATGAAGCCTTGAAATAGGTATTGAAGTCAGCTAGTCTCAAACTTTCTTGGGCCCATACTGTATGTCAGGAACCTGTCCTCAAGGATCTCAGAATCTTACTCTTCAACACTGACTCCAAATAACCCATTGCTAAGTGTGATGATACAGGTATGCAGTAAGGCAAATGTTGTTTTATGGAGTTTGCAAATTTCTCCTAAAAGAAGCTACCTTTCCCCAAAGAGGCAACTTTGTCTTTAATGATAGGCATTGATTGGCTGCACAGAGGAGCAAGAAGAAAATTTTAGGCAGAGATAATTATATGTAGGGAGGTATGGAAGCATAGAGTATTCTGACATATTGAGTGAACAGAAAATAGCTAGTATGTTTGAATTATGGTATAGCTTGGATGGTGAAGAAGGGAGAATTTTTGATGAGGACAGAAAGGTTAGAATGATAGCTTTGAAGGGTCTTAAATATGATTCAAAGTAGTTTGAAATATATTCTGTAATTACTTAGGAGTGCTTGAAATGGTAAAACAGAGACTGAAAAGTATTGAGGTTTTACAGGTTGATGGTAGTAACACCGTGAAGTAACTCCTGTATTATTTTAATAACCTAGGTAAGAAATGATGAAGGTCTGGGGCACCTTGGGTGGCTCAGTCAGTTAAGCGTCTGTCTTCTGCTTAGGTCATGATCCTAGGGTCCTGGGATTGAGCTCCTTGTCTGGCTCCCTGCTCAGCAGGGAGCCTGCTTCTTCCCTCTCTCCCAGCTCTTGCTCTCTGTTGCTATCTTTGTCTCTGTATCTCTCTCTCAAATAAATAAATAAAAATCTTTTAAAAAATAAATAAATATTTACAAAAAAAAAAAGAAAGAAAAAGAAATGATGGAACTCTGACCTAAGGCCATGGAAGGTAATGAAGAAGAGGTTCAGATTAACTTGTCAGGTAGAATTGTGAAACTTTGGTAACAGAGGTTGTACAAAGGATGACACACGACAAAAGCACAATCTCTAACCAAATACTGTCTGAAAAATAAGCAACACCAACCCAAAGGCAACTCCTAGGGATCCAAGTTTTAAAAAGTTACACAAATTCATGTTAGACTAGAAGAGAATATCAGCACCCAAGCCTGTGTACCTCCCTGGAAACACAGCAGAGTTAGCATCCAGGTATTAGTCCCTGGCTGAAGGTGAGACACAAATGAAAATCTTTGCACTGTGATAGCAGCTTCTAAGCCACACACACGTCTCCTAGCAAAGGATAAAATTCTACCTGGTCTAGGAGACTTAAGCAAAACCATTGACTGATAAGTGGCTTATGATGTCCCAATGGTAGCCAAATGGCAAGATTAGAAACAAGGAAAAAAAATATCTCAGCAGGGACCTCAGAGGCAACACACTGCAGGGGCAATAAACTTCTGAGTTCATTCAGCCAAGGAAGTAGACAAATCAAACAACTACAACCAACCAATCACATAATTACAAGAGCATCAACGTTGGAGAGAAGAGAGATCAGTTACCAGAGTCACTGCAATACATTATAAAAAGTGTCCAGTTTTAATCAAAACTAATGCGACATTGGAAGAAACACAGTTATGTCCGTACATGAAATAAAAGGTCAAAAGAAATTGCTTTTGTGGAGACTAAGCTGTTGCACTTAGTAGACGAAAACTTTGAAGTAGCTATTATAATTATTTTCTGAGAACTAAAGGAAAGCGTGCCTAGAGAAGTAGAGGACGGTATGAAAATATCAAGTAGAGGGTATCAAAAAAGATAGAAATTATTTTTTAAAAATGGAGATTCTGTTGTTGCAAAGTACAGTAACTCAAATGTAGAACTCACCAGAGGAACTCACCAGTCAATGTGAGCCGTCAGAAGAAAGAACCAGTGAATTTGAAGATATATCTGTAGCAGTGATGCAATCTCAAGAACAAATAGTACAATAGAAAATGAGGAAAAATTACAAAGCATTAGGAGAACGTGTGACACCATTAAATACACCAATATATATGTCATAGGATGTAAATTTTGACTTCTAGATTGGACCATTAATCTCATCAAGATATTATAAATTCAGGGGCGCCTGGGTGGCACAGCGGTTAAGTGTCTGCCTTCGGCTCAGGGCGTGATCCCAGCGTTGTGGGATCGGGCCCCACATCAGGCTCCTCTGCTGCGAGCCTGCTTCTTCCTCTCCCACTCCCCCTGCTTGTGTTCCCTCTCTCGCTGGCTGTCTCTATCTCTGTCGAATGAATAAATAAATAAAATCTTTAAAAAAAAAAGATATTATAAATTCAAATAGGGAGTTCAGGAAGAATAACAGGTTTGGGAAGGTAGGTAACTAATTTAGTTTTTACATATTGGACTTGAGATGTCTTCAAGATACCCAGGGAATGGTTCAGTAGGAAGTTGAAAATAAAAATTTGCAGCTCAGAAATGAGCAGAAAGGAGAAAATGATATTACTGAGAGTAAGTATAAATAGTAACTACCACCTTGAAGGCCGGATGAGCAAGAGGAAGAGGCATTACCCAGAACCCATAAATGCTGCTGGGACAGTGTCACCATTTCTGATGTTGGAACCTCTATCCTATTACTGAATAAGAAGATAAGAGCCCATGCACTTGATGAAACTTTAGGAGCCTTGAACCCTTCAACATTGCTGATGCTGCTGAGCCCCCCAAAATAATTCTGGAATCCACAGTTGCCCAATACTGCTGCTGCCTGATCCCAAAGCAGAGGAATACAAAGGCTCTCTCTCTTCCTGCCATCCAGTATCACATTAGTGTCTTCCACTGATAGAACCTGATAGGCATATGACTGCAAGGGAGTTCAGGAAATGTAATTTTCAGAACTGTAGCTATCTCCTCTAGAGAGAGGACTATAGGAGAGCTAATATGGGGCTGAGAGTCAAAAGAGAAATAATCAGAATCATCTTCCCATTTGGTTGCTCAGCATCCATGCACATCACTCCACCTTTATTTAAATTTCCAATCAATGACAGTTGCTTGAGCATAAAGACTCATCTGTCCTGCCTACAAATTAAGATATTGTCCCTTTTTTCTCCAAAAGGAAAGCTAAACATTCTCATAGGTTACTATATTCATCTCAGGTTAGTGTTGGGATTTCCTCTAGTTTAGTTATAATCCCACAGGAATATTCTGTAACTTAGAGACTAAGTGGTAAAGTTAATCACCAACATCTCCTTGGTGAGGAAAAATCAAAGAAAGAAAGTGAATTTGAAAATTCTTAATAAATATCATAAATACACAATTTTACCATGGTACACAATTCAGGAGGAAAATATTCTTAGTTAATATAATCATCATTTTCCTACCAATGAGTCATGAGACCCAGTTATCCATTGTTGTCTTCTTTTACTGCAAGTCCAGTGCAAGCACGATGGCTCATGATAGTTTTGTAATGGAGGGGTTTGCATACAGCACTGAATCTATCACTTGCCATGGCTACAAGCAACATCATCTCACTTCCACCTAAAAGGTGAAGAAAGAACATCTGGACCATGGAGACTTCGTAGGAGATAGCCTTATATTCACTAATTAGGTCACAGATCATTTTAGGAGTAGCAAAGGAGGCCAGGGTCATATCAGTAAAGGAGAGGTTGACCAGTAAGAAGTACATGAGAGAGTGTAAGTGAGGGTCCAGTTTTACTCCAAAGGTAATAATGAGTTTACCTAATACAGTGGCTATGTAGATAATTGAAAAAAAAAAATAAGAAAAAGCAAATCTGTAACTCATGAAACTCTGTGACTCCCAGGAAAATAAACTCAGACTCCATGGAGTGATTTTATTTCTCCATTTGTTTGAATATTGGCATATGTTACCTAAAACAAAACAAAACAAATTAGAATAAAGTCTGTGAATTAAAGTTGAGAGATGCAATACATATTGACTTAACTCTCCTCCTAAAATCCACTGAAATGTGCAAAAAGAATCAAAAGTGTTGAATAATATTGAATTAAAATTTTTTTGAATGAGACATGGACACAATTTCTTAGCAAAGGTTATGAGGGATTTCTGCCAAAAACTGAGACGTTTGAACAAGATTGATGCTGACAATACCTAAGTCATATCTGCACTAATCTTGAGAAAAGTGGTACGTGAGTTGGTGAAAGAATTTAGAAATTCCTTGCCCCTTTTTTTAGAGAATAAAAAAGATTTTTATAGATCTATCAGTCCATGGGAAAAGAAGACGTTTCATCTTGAAATCTATTTCTACACTGCAAAATAGTGAGGGGCATAGCAGTGGAGGAGAGGCCAAATGGTTTTCTAACTAAAAAGCAGGACCAAGAAAAATGAAATTAAGTAGATGAAATATAGAACATGCAGAATGTAGGAGTCAGGTGGAAGTCAGCTGAGCAGCAATAATAAACACTTTGAATTTTAGACAGTTGAATCTATTGTTGGCCAAATTAAGGTGGCTTCTCACCTTTTTCCATAAGGTGGAAAAAAGACTCAGATGTTTGGGTCTTCTCCCATGGGCTCTGACTTTACCTCCAGGCCTATGAATTTAGTAGATGGGAAGGTACAGTGCTCAGGGATGGCACAAATGGATGCTTGTTGCTAGCTTACTACTGCCTTGTTTAAGTTACTTGCTTTGTCGAGTGGTTAAATATCCTAATGGATTTGGTATGACATCCATATTATTTATAAGAGAGTATGATTGTAGAGTTCTTTTTTTTAGATGGTTATTTATCTTCTTTAAATTTTTTTTATTTTAGTGTTTTTTTTTTATTATATTATGTTAGTCACCATACAGTACATCCCTGGTTTCTGATGTAAAGTTCGATGATTCATTAGTTGCATATAAAACCCAGTGCACCATGCAATACGTGCCCTCCTTACTACCTATCACCAGTCTAACCCATTCCCCCGCCCCCTTCCCCTCTGAAGCCCTCAGTTTGTTTCTCAGAGTCCATAGTCTCTCATGCTTCATTCCCCCTTCTGATTACCCCCCTTTCTTTATCCCTTTCTTCCCCTACCAAACTTCCTAGTTCTTATGTTCCATAGATGAGAGAAATCATATGATAATTGTCTTTCTCTGCTTGACTTATTTCACTTAGCATTGTCTCCTCCAGTGCCGTCCATGTTGCAGCAAATGTTGAGAACTTGTTCTTTCTGATAGCTGAGTAATATTCCATTGTATATATGGACCACAACTTCTTTTTTTTTTAATATTTTATTTATTTATTTGACAGAGAGAGATGGAACACAAGCAGGGGCAGTGGGAGAGGGAGAAGCAGGCTTCCCACTGAACGGGAAGCGCCAGGGGCGAGCTCTGGGTCACAGCCTCGCGGACAGTGCTGGGGCGGGGGAGCTCCGGGTAGCCTCCTGGCGGGCAGGGCAGGGTGGGAGGGTGTAGCTGCAGGTAGCTTCCTGGTGGGCAACGCGGGGTGGGAGGGGGTAGCTCCAGGTGGCCGCCTTGCGGGCAGTGCAGGGGGGGGCGGGGCTCCAGGTGGCTGCCTCAACGGGCAGCCTCGGGGGACCGCTGGGTGGATGTGCCCTGGGCAGGGACCTCCTCTGAGCTTTGTGCCTGGAGTTGGCGGTGATAGTCGGCTAAATTCATGATCATCTTGGCTACATCTTTCTGGTAATAAGGCTGACCAAATATCAAGATATCAGCTTTGTCCTCAGGGTCCCACTGATTAACATGAAGTAGGGTCTGTGACACACACTCCACACGCGGGATGTGCTCTCCTCCGGCATAAGATCGCTTCCACCAGCCAGCCTCGAGGTGAACTGCCTTCGGACTCTTCAGATACTCGGAGTGGAACCAGTAGGGCCGCTTGCTGAGGTTACCGAGCACGGTGAATAGCGTCCCTTCTCGCTGCTCCAGCTGCACGAGCATCAGAAACCGCCTTTAAGAGAAGCAAACTGGTATGTGCGGAGACACACGTGCTTTCCCGTGGTTTTAATGGGACCAGCGTTCTGAGGGGTTGGAATGACTTTTTCATGGAAAGCCTATATATATAGGACCTGGGAGCCTCCCAGTTCAGTAATATGATTTTGTTAGATCCGTGTTCACATTTATATTATTATGACCTTGTAAATAGTATCTGTAGCTGCAGAGTTTGCTACAATTTCTTGCATAAAGTTTTGTTTTTCTTGATGTCCTTAATTGCTCTTTTGCTCAAATGCTTCTTTTTCTTTTAAAATGCTTATTTTTCTACCTCCTCCTTTATCTCCATACTCCCCAGCTGTGTAAATTTCTTCTCTGGACCTTCACGCACAGCAGGAACTTTATCATTTCATCTTGAGAGTACTGCTCCTTCAGTCTTGACTGCTCCAGTCTGGGTTAGCTGCTTTCAGGCCCACAGTCCTGTGGGTTACTATAGCCTTTCCTGGTCTTAGATCCTGGGCTCTCTGGATCCCGTGACTTCCTTTCTTTTGTGTGCGTGCACATTTGGTTTTGTTGTTTGTGAAGTAGATTTTACAGTAGTAGCAAGAGAACCCAGGCAACGATTCCTGAGTTGCTCTGTGATCATCTCCAAGAGGACCCTCGTTTTTACTATAGTTCTCTTTCCCACTTTATTTCTGATTAGCTTCCAGGAAGCTGAGGATGAGGTAGCTGAATTCCAGAAGGGAAGCAGAAAATGAGAGACAGAGTTGTGGGCACAATTAGTTTAGGCTGAATGAAGAAATAGAGACTTGCAGGCTGGTAAGGAGACTGCAGCTTGAAGTGGAAGCTTTGAAGGCAGTGGTGGGAGTGGGTGCCGATGCCTAATGTGCTAGGTTTATCAAAATGAGAAATATACTTTTTCAGGTGGAACTGAAGAGCGGTCATCAACAGCAACAACAACAACAGAATAAGCGTCAAGTAAATTTTTGAAATAAAATGTTTTCTTTCACGGAACCAAGGGAAAGTGGTTTAGAGTTTAGAAGTTCACTTAGAAACTTCATAGCTGTCAGTTTTCTAGCTATAATGTTCCTATAATTTTCAAAGGCTGATTGTTTTGACAGAGTGCTTCCTTCTACAGGACTTTATTTTTTTATTTTTATTTTTATTTTTTTAACGTTTTTTTATTACATTATGTTAGTCACCATACAGTATATCCCTGGTTTCTGATGCGAGGTTCGATGATTCATTAGTTGAGTATAACACGCAGTGCACCATGCAATATGTGCCCTCCTTACTACCCATCACCAGTCTATCCCATTCCCCCACCCCCCTCCCCTCTGAAGCCCTCAGTTTGTTTCTCTGAGTCCATAGTCTCCCATGCTTCACTCCCCCTTCTGATTACCCCCTTTCTTTATCCCTTTCTTCTCCTACCCATCTTCCTAGTTCTTAATGTTCCATAGATAAGAGAAATCATATAATTGTCTTTCTCTGCTTGACTTATTTCACTTAGCATTATCTCCTCCAGTGCCGTCCATGTTGCAGCAAATGTTGAGAACTCGTTCTTTCTGATAGCTGAGTAATATTCCATTGTATATATGGACCACAGCTTCTTAATCCAGTCATCTGTTGAAGGGCATCTCGGCTCCTTCCATGATTTAGCTATTGTAGACAATGCTGCTATGAACATTAGGGTGCATATGGCCCTTCTCTTCACTATGTCTGTATCTTTGAGGTAAAGACCCAGTAGTGCAATGGCTGGGTCATAGGGTAGCTCAATTTTTTAATCATGACATTTGCTTACCATCATATTGTTTCACTCATTACTTAGTAACACTAAATATAATTTTAAATTTAATGTGTTACAGGTTGAATTGTGTCCTCTCCAAAAGATATGTTCTCGTCCTAACCCCTGATGTCTCAGAATATAGCCTTATTTGGAGATGGGGTCTTTACAGAGGCAATCAAGTTAAAATGAGATCGTTAGGGCTGTCCCTAATCCAGTACGATGATGTCCTTTTAAAAAGGGAAAATTCAGACCTAGAGACAAACATGCGTAGGAAAAAGAAAAAATTAAGACCTAGGGAGAAAACAACTGTCTATAAGCCAAAAAGAAAGGCCTGGATCAATCTTTCCCTCATGACATTCAGAAGGAACCAAACCTGCCAACATCTTTATCTTGACTTCTAGCCTCCAGAAATATGAGACAATTTCTGTTGGCTAACCCACTCAGTTTGCAGTAATCTGTTACAACAGCCTTAGGAAAGTAATACAAGTATATTCGTTCCAATTTTATATGAAAACTTTTCATTCTAAAATCCAATATTTTATATTATCTGAATTTTTAATTCTTTAAAATATCAGTTCATAATGATTAGTGGTTTAGTACTGTATAAACATTGTTTAAACATATTTATAGACATGAAATTTTTCCTTGCCTTTCTTCCGTGATATTTGCCTTTACCTGTTATAATTCTTCCTCTCTGTCCATTTATTTCCTAAATCTTTTACTGACTTCTTTACTAAACAATTCATGTGAGAATTCCTGTCTTGTCCATCTCCTCTTTCCCTTAGGCCATCTTGTATATATATCAACTACGTCTGTATAGCTGTGTAGGTATATAGTCAAGTTATTAGTAGGTCACCTAGGCAACCCCAAATACTGACTCATCTAATGGCGTGACAGAGCAGCAGGGCCAAAGATTTCATCGAAATGTGAATGTACCCCGAGTGACTCAGTACCAGAAGCATATGAAGAATGGAGGAGAAATAAATTTTGAAATGTACATAACTGAAAATTCTTCTAATGTTCAATGAATAACATGCAATTAGAGAATTTGGTTCTCAAGTAATAGAAGTTCTTTCTTTTTGGGTATATGCAAAGATAAGCACACTATTTTTTAGTGGCAATTACACAAAATAGAATTTATCAGAATTCCTGTGTTTGTAGGGTACAAACCTGTGAAGTCAGTGAGTATGAAAGTAACAACTTGTGTGAAGGAAACTTGAGATTTTTCCCAAATTTGAAAACAATCCTTAAAGTTATATGATATTGCATTAACAAGTTATAATGCTAAAAATATTTTTTTAAACAACCAGTGTTTTAAAAAATCAACCATGCTAGTGGAAAAGTAGAATTTTCTTTTTATTATTTGTATAGAAAATTATACTGAGGCACCAAGGTGGCTTAGTTGGTTAAGTGTCTGATTTTTTATCTCAGCTCAGATCTTGATCTCAGGGTCATGAGTTCAAGGCTCGTGTTGTGCTCTAGCTGGGCTGGAGTCTAGAAGGGAGGGAGGGAGGGAGGAAGGAAGGAAGGAAGGAAAGAAGGAAGGAAAGGGAAGGGGAAGGGGCAAGGGAAAGGGAAAGGGAAAGGAAGGAAGAAGGGAAGGGAAGAAAGAGAAAGAAAGAAAGAAAGAAAGAAAGAAAGAAAGAAAGAAAGAAAGAAAGAAAGAAAGAAAATTATATCACCAAAGCACTGGAATTTGAAGAGGAGGTCAAAGAGTACCCAGCCAAAAATATCAGAAAAGAAGTGTTACAGAAGTACGTCAGAAATAAATAGCATAAAAATACATTATTTCTCTGGACTTTGTGATGTTTAAGGTATTAGTTTTTTAAAATTTGTAATTTATTATTTCCTCATTCTAAGTAAATATCCCTGTCTGTATGTAATTCTGCATTTATGTTTTTTTATTTTGCGAACTATATAATATCATCCTTTAAAAAACAAACTAAATGTATCCCAACTTAACTTTTCAAGCCAGATTTCAAATATGCCTTTTTCAACATCACCTGACATGAGGAGGGTAGAGTAGAAAAGGTCAGAGTTAAAAAAAGATAGTACTTTTACCATGGTTAAAATATCTTATTTTGTGAATTTCACACACACACAAAATCTGATTGTGTGAACCCATTGCTAGCAGCTCTCCCAGAGCTGTAGAAGGGGCTTGGACAATTGAAACTCCCCAGTAAATCTTCTTGTGCCCCCCACTGAGTATCAGCCCATCCTTTCTCCATAATTCCATGGCCATAGGTTCAGTCATTCATTGAATAAATTTCGGCAGGGCATTTAGTACATATGAGGCTCTGTTCTAGATGTGGGTGTAGAAACAGCAAATAACAATCCATGTTCCCACAGAGCTTTTTTGTCAGGTGGGGAGAGGGGAACAACCAATTAGCAAGTAAATACATAAATAACCAAGACTATTTTAGATAGTCATATAAGCAATGCAGGAAATAAAATAGGAATTGATAAAGATGACTGGGGTAATGAGCAACCTGAGATAGTACTAGAAGGTGATTCTAAGAAGAAAATATTCTGAGACATAATAATAAACATAAACCATTGCTATAAATATTTTAGGAGAAATAATTTTAGAGAGAGAGGGTGAGCACACATGTGAGTGGGGAGGAGGGGCCGAGGCAGAGGGAGAGAAAGAATCTCAAGCTGACTCTCTGCTCAGCTGGGAGCCCTATGTGGGACTGGATCCCAGGATCCTGAGATCATGACCGGAGCTGAAATCTAGAGTCAGACACTCAACAGACTGAGCCACCCAGGCACCTTAGAAATTATTTTTTTTTAATAATTTGTTATTTATTTGAGAGAGAGAGAGAGCAAGCACGAGCAGCAGGGTGGAGAAACAGAGGAAAAGAAGCATGCTCCCCGCTGAGCAGGAAGCCTGACGTGGGGCTTGATCCCAGGACCTCAAATTCATGACCTGAGCTGAAGGCAGATACTTAACCGACTGAGCCACCCAGGTGCCCCTCAGAAATTATTTTAAATAGAGTAAATAATAAATGCAAAAGCTCTGGGCAGAAAACTGTTGCATGTTCAAGGAATCTAAAGATGGTAGTGTTGGCTAGAGCAGGAAAGCAGAGAAAGGTAGGAAATGAGGAAGGGGTGAGAGCATGATGTTAGACTTTAAAGGCAGGACTGTTGGACTAATTGCAAAAGGCTATTCCTTCCTGAATGTTCCAAAGGCACTTCAGATTTAACATATTTAAGACCAAATTCACCATCTTTCTTCCACCAGCATGTTCCTGCTTCTACGTTGCCCATCTCATTTAATGACATCATCTCCCCTCAGTTGCCCGACCTAAAAGAATCTCCTACTCTGCCCTGTAATTCTTCCCTGATTCCAAATCTGGTTTATTAACAAATCTTATTTGCTGATTCTTCCTCACAAATCTCTCTCGTCCTGCGCCCCTTTCCAGGTCACTGCTCCTGTTCCAGTTTACCCCTTCACCATCTCCCCTGCAGTTTCACCTCACTTCCCTCTTAGAGACCCACTGCTTTTCCTTTTATTTCCTTGAGTTAGTCTTTACACAGCAGCCGTCATGAGCTTTGCAAACAATGATCGGTCATGTCCCTCTGTTGTTAAAACGCCTCCAAATGGTCCATCACCGCACAAATAAGAATGTCTACACCATTAGACATGGAATCCAAGATCCTTTAGGTCTGACTATTGCCTATGACTCCAGTCTCCATCACACAGATTAATTCTCCAACAAAACCAAACTACTTTCAATTTCCTTTATGTTCCCACCGCTTCAAACCTTTATTCTTTGCACATGTTGTTTTTGACATTTGGAACGACTATTCCCATTACGTCCCCTGCTGTGTCCCTGCAAAATTCACCCTGAAAAGCCTAGGTTTAGTGTCCATATTTTTTGGTAACACTTCTCTTGAAGCTTTCTCTCCCCACCACACACCACCACCAGGACGTGACCCCTCATTGCCTCTGTTTGTGCTGCTTTTTGCACATAGAATCATTTTAGAAGTCTGGTTTCCCCCTGTTGATACCCATTAGAATGATTTGATGCCTGTACTTCAAGCAATGTGATGAGGAGCCTACAGAGCTTGTCCCTGAACAGTACAGCTATCGATCACAAAAATAAAACGTTAGACCTACAGGGAATTTTTATCATTAAAGTGATCCCTTCATCATACAAATGAAGGAACCGATAACCAGAAAGGTTAAGCAGCCAACAGCACCCTAACTAGTTTTTTATGGAGCCCATAGTAACTTCGTATCTCCTGCCCCCAGAGCTTTAGCCTCGGGCTTTGTGTGCCATTGGGGATTTCTCCCCTCCTCTCCCTTATTTACGTTCACGGATGTTATCTTCAATGGAAAGCTGATCGGTAGCTATGGATGCATTTACTTTATATTAAGCACTCTACCAACATTCCTGAAGGGATGAAATAAAAGGCTTGAGTTTGTAATGATCTAATTGATACTGTCAACGGAGTGAGACTATGCTTAGGAAGCCTATTGCTTCATTCCTTAATTCTTTTGTCAAACATTCCCTAATCATCTTTAATATGCAAAATGCCATACTTTGTGTTGAGAATGAAAAGGCAAACAGAAAATGTGCTCTTTGCACACCAGAAAGTCACAGAGAAATAAAACACATGATCATAATACTAAAGCAAAGTTAGAAAAGCCATACTGAAAGTGTGAATAAATCAAGAAGTGCATGGTTCTGGAAATCTCTTAGGAAAGAGTCACCAAGTTTTTTAGAGAAGATTATATTTGAGCTATACATTCCTTCATTTATTCATTCATTATTATTCATTTATTTATTATTAACGAGCACTTAGCTTGTTAATGACAATTTTTTTAAGAAGACGAAACTAAAGGATGAATCATGAAATAACTGCTCAATCAGTGTTATTTTTAGGGGCAGCTTGACTTAATCTCATTGACAGTGCTGCTTTATTCATCACACCATGAAACTAGATTCAAGGAATCTTCAAGGAAAGCATCTGAATGCAGGCCCTGGCACTTCTGCAGAGCAAGTTTCTTCATTCCGAATCTGTGGAATAGACCAAAAACCCGAAGCATCTGGCAGGATATGTGGCAGCTGGAAAATCCCCTAACCACATATTTTAAAGCCCGTAAGATGCTTGTGGTTTAACACGTATATGTCGTTATTCTAACATTCACTAAAATAAAATGCAATTACACATTACTGAATACTATTGATTTTCTCTTAGGATAATTTCGGCTGTTAATTCCCTCAAATAATATCTTAGAACTCACTTGTGTGCTAAATGGAAACCCAGAGAATAATTTACATTTTTCTTTTTAGTGAAGATATAAATGAATTAAAACTTTAGAAAAAATAACCCAAAGCCCTCAAGAACTGATTATCCCCCTTGCTTTAACCTGAATTCTCCTTTTATTAAGAAAGATTCACTATTCAAGGAACATTTTATCTTCATTCATAAAATGGAGTCTTTCATTTCTGGGGACTCATGACAAATGAACAAATGAAGGGACAGATGAAGACTCATTAAGGGACTTGTTTGAATTTAAATGGGGGAAAAGATTTCAAATAGGTAAATATGCAGATATATGTGCATATATGTATATGCATATACATATACTTGCCTGTGGTTTTCTTCAGTAAGTTAATTTATAGTTTTGTTTTTGTTTGTTTTTTTTTTTTACTTTAAGGAATAGGAAATGGGTGTGTATATGAATGGGTTTTAATCTTTGCAGCAGTTCCACGATGTCTCCATTGCTTTTCACTTAAGAAAACATATCCAGCCTTTGCCCACCTAAATCAGGATATTTCCATTAGAAGAAGGAGGAGGAGGGGAAGAAGAAGGAGGAGGAAGAGGGGGAGGAGAACCACCTCGCCAGGTCCAGTGTGATGCCTTGTTTTACATTAGGTGTTATAGAAATCTGTACAAATGTGTGCAGCTGTTTCCCTTCAGTCAATGATAGTATTTATTCGGAGACCTCCTGCAATTTCATGGTCGATGACTCCTGTTGCCATAAACCATTCAGAGGGAAAGGAAAACCCAATGAGTAATCACTGTGCACTGAAAATGTCATTGTAAAAGTAAGGTGGCAGAGACAAGGCCTCTAGAGTTGAACTCTGAAGACCCAAACCAACTCTAATCAATCTGTTAGATTTTGTTACTCAAACTTGGTAGCATTTTTATGCTGCTTGAGCCATTTAATATTATTTTAAACAATGCCTTTACTTTAACATGAAATACTAATTAACCATTGTTAAGTCCATATTTTTTTTATCCCCTTTCCCTTCCATTGGCTATATAACAGTGATTATAGTTCTGTAAAATGCCTTGTTTTCTTCATTTTTATTAGAAAAACTAAATTAATAAACTTGAAACCTTTCATTAAAAGAAGTTCTTCAAAATTTAGTATCTTAATGTTCAAAATAAGTAACTAAAGGGCAGCATAAGAAAATTTTTAAAAAAGGGATAATCCTTGATATATAATGTGTGTGCATATATACACAAAAATGATAGATAGATAGATAGATAGATAGATAGATAGATAGATAGATAGATGATAGATAGTCATAACATTATTAAAGCAACATTTTCTAGCCTGGGATATATTTTCAAAAGAAAATAGAAGCATACGCACCTAATTTTATTTACATGGTAATTTTTCACTTTTTTATATTAGGCGAAAAGGTAATAGGTTTTTTTGTAGAGTTTTTTCAAAAGAAATAGTTAAGGGGCACCTGGGTGGCTCAGTTGGTTAAGCATCTGCTTTAAGCTCAGGTCATGATCCTGGAGTCCCAGGATCGAGCCCTGCATCAGTCTCTCTGCTCATCAGGGAGTCTGCTTCACCCTCTCCCACTCCCGCTGCTCATGTTCTCTCTTTCTCTCTCTCTCACTCTCTCTCAAATAAATAAAATCTTTTAAAAAAATAAAAATAAACTAAAAAAAAAGTTAAAACCCATGTTAAGAAATCCCCTTTCTTTTAATATGAAAGTGACTTTTTATTTTATTCTATTTTAATTCAATATAGTTAACATACAGTGTTATATTAGTTTCAGGTGTACAATATAGTGATTCAGCAATTCCATACATTACTCAGTGCTCATTGTCATAAATGTACTCTTAATCCTTGTCACCTATTTCACCCATCCCCCCACCCAACTCCCTTCTGATAACCATCAGTTTGTTCCCTGTAGTTAAGAGTCTGTTTTTGGTTAGTTACTTTTTTCCTTTGTTTTGTTTCTTAAATTCCACATATGAGTGAAATCATATGGTATTTGTCTTTCTCTGACTTATTGCACTGAGCATTATACTCTCTAGATCCATTCATGTTGCAAATGGCAAGATTTCATTCTTTTCTATGGCTGAGTAATATTCCATTGTATATATATATCCCACTTCTTTATCTATTCATCTAGTGTTGGACACTTGACGATATTTGGCTATTGTAAATAATGCTGCAATAAACATAGGGGTACATATATCTAGCCGAATTGGTGTTTTTGTATTACTACATCATATGGTAGTTCTATTTTTAATTTTTTGAGTAACCTCCCATGTCTTCTGCCCATTTTTAATTGGATTATTTGTTTTTTTGGTGTTGAGTTGTATCAGTTCTTTATATATCTTGGATACTAGCCCTTTGTTGGTTATGTCATTTGTAAATATCTTCTCCCAGTCATTAGGTTGTCTTTTAGTTTTGTTGGTCATTTCCTTTGCTTTTCATTTTGATGTAGTTCCAATAGTTTATTTTTGCTTTTATTTCCCTTGCCTTAGGAGAAATATCTAGAAAATGTTTGTATGGCCAGTGTTAGAGAAATCACTGCTTGTGCTTTCTTCTAGAATTTTTATGTTTCAGGTTTCACATTTAGGTCTTTAACCCATTTTGAGTTTATTTTTGTGTACCAAGTAAAAAAGTGGTCCAGTTTCATTCTTTTGCATAGAGATTTCCCAACATCATTTGTTGAAGAGACTCTCTTTTACCCTTTGCTTATTCTTGCCTCCTTTGTCAAAGATTAATTGACCATATAATTACAGGTTTATTTCTGGGCTCTCTATTCTGTTCCATTGATCTATGTGTTTATTTTTATGCTGATACCATACTGTTTTGACTACTACAATTTCATAGTATAACTTGAAATCTGGGATTGTGATACTTCCTCTTTGTTTTTCTTTTTCATGATTGCTTTGGCTATTCAGGGTCTTTTGTGGTTCCATACAAATTTTAGGTTGGTTTGTTCTACTTCTGTAAAAAATGCTGTTGGTATTTTGATAGGGTTTGCACTTAATGTGTAGATTTCTTTGGGTAGTATGGACATTTAAACAATATTTGTCCTTCCAATTCATGAGCATGGAATATCTTTCCATTTGTGTTGTCTTTGATATCTTTTATCAATGTTTTCTAGTTTTCAGAGTATAGACTTTCATCACTTTGGTTAAGTTTATTCCTAGATATATTTTTTAAAGATTTACCTATTTATTTGCCAGAGAGAGTGCACAAACAAGGGGGAGGAGCAGAGGTAGAGGGAGAAGCAGGCTCCTCACTGAGCAAGAAGCCCGATATGGGCCTCCATCTCAGGACCCTGGGATCATGACCTGAGCCAAAGACAGACGCTTAACTGACTGAGTCACCTAGTCCTAGATATTTTATTATTTTTGGTGCAGTTGTAAATGGGATTATTTTCTCAATCTCTCTTTCTGCTGCTTTATTGTGTATAGAAATGTAATGGATTTTTGTATATTGATTTTTATATCCTGTGATCTTACTGAATTCCTTTATTAGTCCAATAGATTTTTGGTAGTCTTTTGGGTTTTCTGTATGTGGTATCATAAGACATTCCTTTCTTCTGAGAGGAACTGAAATAATCATCATACTTGCATTTTCTATAGCTAAATCATTCCTTAGTTCTATATTCTCTCACACAAAGCATTGGGTTATTTTCCTTAGAGAAGATAGGTTTTTTGTTTTGTCTTAGTTTCATTATTAAGCAATTGAGAGAATCACTTGTATTCTCTGTATCTCAGTCATCAGATGGATCTTCTCAGAAGAGGATTATTCCCCAAAGGTGGTGCATGGTTACAGAGATGTTAAGGAGTGAAGGGACCATACCTTCTATTTTTTGTAACTCCCAGACTTTCCAGTTCAGATTCCTGTATCTAAAGAGAGTGCAATTTCAAAGCATCCCAATGATATTGTGCTAACTAGCTTTTTGTGCTGTTTTAACTTCAACTAGTGCTTATTAGGTCTGTAGGAAGCTCTATTTTTAAAAACGATCTTTTGCCATTCCAGTATGAACTTCCCCAGATGGAGTTCTTCATCCCCTCTGAAAAATAATCATACCTACTTCTCTATTGTTGTTGATAGTTCCGTTTGTCTCTCCTTCTCTGCAACATCGTTTCGTTTATTTATCGATAACCTAATATTTCAGGTCCAGTTTGCAGTTTTGAAAACACAAAGATGAATGGGCCATATTCTCTGACTTTAAAGAATTCATGGAATAGTCAGAACCAAAACACATGGTCAAAATCCAATACTGTAAGGATGATGGCATGTGTAGATCAAGGGGTATGATGGGAACAAGGATGTAGAATACAAACTAAGATTTGAATAATCAGGAATTGCTAAGTAAAATCACCACTTGTGTTTTAAAGAATGAAGAGTAATTATTCAAGTAAGGCAGAAGGAGGAGATAGGGCATTCTAAACTAAGGATAAAGCTTTTCTTTCTCTTTTTTTTTATTGAACATGAAGTACAGAGCTTGTATCGAGTATAAAAAATTGCACATATAACTAGTGTATCAAATCCATCCTCCTTGGAATGAAAGTATACATGACTCTGATCCTCCTCTTATTATTCTTTATATTCATTTGATGAGGCTAATCATTTCTCTTTTCTCCAGCTGAAACTCAGATGGAGTTTCCCTCATGATTTTTCCAGTCAGTTCCTTCAGTCAATTATTAAAATGCCCAGTCCCATAAAATAGTCAAGATTCCTAGTTGATTTAAAGTTAAAATTTCCCTTTCCCATCTTTTTCTTCCAGTTGAAGAAGGGGATGTGGAAGTATCTTCTCTTTTGCACATAATATAAGAAGATTGGAGTTAATTCAAAGGATATGTAGAGTCATTGAAAATACCTGATCATAACCGTAGTATAGTTATATTTCAGTTTGTAACTATGCTTTGTTTAGAGAATGGATTTAAAGAAATAAGACCAGAGGCAGAAGAGAACAAAGGAGATTTTCCCCCCAATTACCCATGATAGATCTAGTAGTGATGCAGAAGAAAGAAAAGGGAAACTAAGAAAGTAAAATCTATGTGCACTGGGTGATTGTTTAGATGTGAGTGGAGAAGAAAAATGTGAGATCAAAGGTAAATCTCAGTTTCCATATTGGATGGGATGGGTGGAATCTGCTGTTTCTGTGGAGGTATACAGAAGGTGGAGTTTTAGACAAGATGTTAAGCTCAGTTTTAAATGTGTTGATTTCAAGGTGCATATGAGACAATGTGAAGATGGCCATTGGACCCTTGTATCTATTACGGAAGTCTCAAGTAGAGAATGATTATGATTGAAAACTTTACTATAGATAGTTATAAATGTAGATATAAGTACATGGAATATACATATACATAAGATCTATGTATCTATACTTTTTTCTAGAATTTCCATTTGGTTCTTCAATGAACATTTCAGTTTATCTGCTAAGATTTATGTGTTTAATCATTATGTGTGTATTTTAATTTACATACTGAGCCTAGTTATTATAAATGCTTTTAAAATCTTGTCTGCTAATTACATATGGATCATCTCAGAAACCCCAGTGATTGCTTGTTATTGCTGAAATAGTTTGAGAAATTACTCATATGATAGAATTTATCATTTAAAGTCTATAATTTAGTGGGTTTTAGTATATTTATAGAGTTGTTCATTGATTGCCTTTTATTCTGAGTATGTTACATTTTAATGTTTCTTTGTATAGCTAATAATATGGGATTATATCCAACATTGTGAATGATACCTTACAGAGACACTGGATTCTGATATATTCTATATCTGTATGTATAGACATACACACACACACACACACACACACACACACACACACACACACATGGCTAAAGTGATAGTTAAATCTACAGAGTGGGAAAAACAGGTAGTCAAGGGAAGAAGACACACCTGGGCAATGCCAATGTGTATAATGAGTGGTCTACACAAAGAAGACAGAAAAGAGAATGAGAAGAAGTAGAGGTTATGTTATCACAGAAACAAGACGTATTATTTCTAACTTAGAAATTTATTGATTTATTAAAAATCTTCTCAATTCTGTCAAGATTACTTATTTCCATTTCATTACAAATATCATATACGTTGCTAAAACTTATTGTAGGTGCATTCATCCTTCCAGAAATTAAAAGAAAATGCAATATAAATAAATTAAAAACAAAAAACAAAAAAAACCTTCCTTTTAAAAAAATGTCCATGACTGCCTGATAAATCTGGATTACTCCTTTTTTTTGTTGGGGGGGGCAGTGAAGGGAGTGTTGGTAACTATGTTGTGATCAACATCTTTTCATTCTCTGCTCCCAGCTTAGCCATTTAGGATGCAGGGTTTCTACCAGAGTTATAATGCGGGTGTTCTCTAGCACATTATCATTCCATGATTATGTATACAGACCTTGGATTTACCTCTGTTTCTGGAACTCTCTGTCATTAGGAATATAAATTTATCACTTTGACCTTTATCTGTGATGGAGTTTTGTTGAAATCCCCACCATAAATCATACTGGTGTTAACTATTTGTTTTAAAGTCTTTAGGGCCATTATTTTATAAACGGAAATTGAAAGCATCTTTATCTCAATTAAATGAGGTACACATTTTTGTATATGAGAAGAGATATTTAAAGTCACCTAACAGAAATCTTTGAGTAAGATTGGGATAAGTCAACTACTTTTCTGGTTGAGTAAGTATTGTCAGCTTTATTGTTACTACTAAGAATTTTATCAGCTTAGAACTTGAATTTTGATTTTAACCATGTTTTCAGAAGAAATTTATATCTTTTCTCCTATAATTTTTTGAATGAATTATTGTAAAATGAAGTATTTACTGAGTGAGCTATAATAATGGGATCTACTATTTACATAGCACTTACTATAATTTTGTTCAAGTATTTAAGGAATAAAAAACCAAATTTAACAATAAATACAGAAATATTGAAGTTCACTTGTATCCATATCAGGTATAGAAGATCTGGGATGGATGGATAGATAGATAGATGATAGATAGGCAGATAGGCAGATAGGCATAAATGAAACAATGAGAGAACCAGTCTATTTCTCAAACTGGTAAGTAGTATTTCCAGACCACAGTGTTATAACTGACTGAAAACTGGTACTAAGAAGACTAAGACCTTATTATTGTCCTCAAGGATATTTTTTCCAACTGTATTGAGATATAATTGACATATAACATTGTATAATGTTAAGATGTACAAGGTGATTGTTTGAACACATATTTTGTGAAATGACTACTATAGTAAAGTTAGTTAACACCTCCATTATCTCACATAATTACCATTTTGTTTTTTTGGTGAGAACACTTAAGATCTACTCTCTTAGCAACTTTGAAGTGTATAACACAGTATTGCTAACTGTAATCATCATTAGATGCCCAGAATTTATTAATCTTATAACTAGAAGTCTGTACTCCTTGACCAACTCTTCCCATTTCCCATCCTGTGGCAACCACCATTCTATTCTCTGATTCTGAATTTGGCTTTTTCAGATTACACATATGAGTATTTGTTTTTCCCTGTCTGATTTATTTTACTTAGCATAATGTCCTCAAAGTCCATATAGGTTGTCATACATGGCAAAATTTCTTTCCTTTTTATGTTTGCATAATATTCCACATTGATCAATTTATATGGAATATATATATATATTCCATATATATGGAATATTTGCTATTTTTCTATCCATCTATTTATATGGAATATATAAATATATATATATGTATATTTGCTATTTTTCTATCCATCTCTCATTGCTTTAGGCTGTTTCTATATCTTGGTTATTGTAAATAAGGATGCTATGAACACAGGAGTGCAAATATCTCTTTAAGATAGAGATTTCATTTCCTTTGGCTGCATGCCAGAAGTGGAATTGCTGGATCATATGGTAGTTCTATTTCTAGTTTTTTGAGGAAACTCTAAACTGTTTCCCATAGTGTTTGAACTGATTTACATTCCTGCCAACAGTGTATGGGGGGCTTCCCTTTCCTCCACATCCTCACCAACACTTGTTACCTCTTTTCTTTTTGATGACAGCCATTCTAACAGATGTGAAGTAGTATCTCATTGTGGTTTTGATTTGCATTTCCCTGATGGTTAGTGATTTTTTCCCACGTAACTCTTGGCCATTTCCTCAATTATATGTTAACCCAATAGAAAGACAAAGCTAATGTATGAAATGAAAGACAATTTCTGTTAAACTCTGTGGAAACAACTATAAGAACAACAGAAGACTAGACTTCATTTTTACTGAAAATCTAATTGCTGAGAGCTTTCACATGCATTCTCTTATTTAATCTTCACAAGAATGCTCTGTGGCGACATTATTAAGGCCATTTTGTAGGTGAGAAACTAAGAAACCTGTGCTAATTCACAAACATGACTCAAATCCAGATTTATCTCATTCAAAAGCCTGTGATCTTTCCATTATTCCACGGAAGTAGTGGTGAAGGACACAGACTATAGTTTCTTTGCTCTGTTTTTCACATGAAAGTAGATTCTGCATGCTAAACTCTGTTTTGTATCAGTGAAGCTCCTTTAGGTGGCATTATTTTACATTTGTAAAGGTTAAAGTAATCCAGTTTTTCTGGGAGGGGGGAGGAAACTTTTCTCTTTCCAAGGATGGGTGATAACACTCTCAATTTAACCCAAAAGTAGTAGACCAGGAAGGTTTTACATAACCCAACTTCCCAGCTTTGCCAACCATGGATATCTTTAGGAAAGTTAAGTCAAGATTTAGATCTCAAATATATAATCCCACTATGAAGTTTCAGACTTCTAATATGAGGTTTCAGAATTTCTAATACATGTTCAAGCAAATGCAGATATCTCTATTTTTTCCTTGCAGAAAACAAAATTGTGATCGTCATAAAAACAGACTGCATTATGCACTTTTTATACCACTCATAGAATCTAATATGATGCTAAAAGAGTAAAAGTTATGGTAGTTGCTAAATAAGTCTGGAGGCAAGAGCCTCACTACTGTCTAACCAAATAAGTACTTTACATTAAGGAACTTCAAGCCAGGCAGGAACTGTAGACAATCATGAAATGCTATTGGTGAGAAACGTAGGCCTGTCTCATATGTCTAAACTTGGAGTTATCTTTCTCACCCAAATACATGTAGTTATTTTCCATATTTTTCTTTTCAAACTGTTGTTACCATCAAAACATACTGAATATATACAGAGCTTGGTAGCCTCACCAGAAGTGCTGCAAACGATGAAGAGTTCAAAGTTTCAAGAGGTGGTTTATACCATTGAAAGGTGTTAATAATTTTTAGAGCAAACTAGGCCTGAAGACATCTCAGATCACACTACGTGGTAACTTCAGTATCCCCTAAAAATAGTGACAGAGCCAATCTCAGTGGACATTCAAGATTTGCCTCATTTGTAAATACTATCTGGACTATGTGTGTAGAGTGAATAAGAGATTGATGTTTACAGACTTCTGTTAGATGCCTCTCCAACTAGATTATACTGCTTATTATCATCACCCTTAAGATGTTTTTAAGTCAACTTTTAGAGAAAAACTGATCCATTTGTTCAACACATATATATTTTTTAAATTTTTATTGAAATTCCAGTTAACATACGGTGTAATATTAGTTTCAGGTGTACAATTTAGTGAGACAACACTTACATACAACACCTGGTGCTTATCCCCAGTGCATGTCTTAATCCCCATCACCTGGGTAACCCATTCCTGCACCCTCAACACATATTTTTGAGCACTATGAAATAAACCTTAATCTCAGTGCAAGAGATACCACAGAGAACAAGATACACAAAGTTCACACTCTCATAGGGTTTATGTTCTCATGTAATACCCACGTCTGCATCGTGTCTTCCCTGAAAGTCGGTATTTATTTTTATTGACTGATATTATAAATATCTTTAACAAAATATATCAAGTGAATTATAATGAAAGAAAATTAACTTTTGTCACCTCATTGGTATATGATATTGATCAATGAATAAGTGAACTAATTATTTTCATCAAATATGACTGTTATTAACATAGTTCTGCTTTCATTTTAGGTTTGGAGTACGAGTCAAAATTTACATCCATGCTGGATTTTACTAAAACTATAACCTCATTTGTGGCAATTAGTTTCATGTAACATCCAGTTTCTACTAAAGGACATTCTGGAAGGTATTCTGACAAAGAGTGGAGCATTACTTGTTTTCATCTGACCGCTAATAATCAAATTCCAGCCAGTCTGCAAACTTTGGTCAAAAGTAAGTGTCACTTAATTGTCTAATAAATTATTTTCTGTGGTGTTTCTTCCCCTCATAGTTGTTTTTTTTCCCCCCACTATGAACTTTTCCCGCTTTTCAGTTTTTCCTTATCTTAGTAGTCAAGTTAGTGTTATAGGAAGGGTGTATTTCTTAACTGCAACCCAAAAGACTAAAAATAAGACTGACAGTGGAATTCTTAATAGAAATTTTTTTAAAAAATGGCAATTATCATTTTAAACAAAATAATTTAAAATATATAATTCTATGCCCACTGAAAATATCCTTCAAAGTAAAGGTGAAATAAAGACATGTCCACAAAATTATAGTGAAGAGAATTCACTAGTAGTAGATAGATACTAAAAGGAAGTCTTCAAGAAGAAGGAAAATACTCCTAGAAATAAATACAGAAAAGAGTAAAAGTGCTAAAAAAACTAAAGAATGGAAAAATATGTTATTTCAGCAGTATCCAAAAGAAGTCTTATGTAGTTATGCCAATGTCAAATAGGGAATATTTTAAGGCAAGAAGTATCACTAGAAATAAAGAGAGAGCAAAAAAATAAATAAATAGAAGAAAAACATTTCATAATGAAAAAGGTCAATCTACCAAGAAGATTAAATAATTCTAAAATTGTGTGCATCCAACAATATAAGTTCCAAATATATACAGAACAAAGTGGCAAAAGTAAAAGGTGGAGTGCAAAAATCCACAATGAAGAAGATTTTAACACACATTTCTCATAACTAAGTCCAAGCAGGAAAAAAATTCAATAAGCACATAGAAGATCTGTAGAAGTTATTAAGATATTTACCTAATTGATATATAAGAAGTGCTGCAGAACAAAATAGATGAATGCACAGATTCTCTTGACATTCACATGAACATTTATCAAAGTGTATTGTAAAAAATTTTATATAGGCTGGAGTAAAAAGAAAATCTCAACAAATGTTAAAGTACTAGATAATTCAGAAAGTCCTTTGACCCCAATGTAGTGAAACTGGAATTCAGTCATAAAAGATGACTAGAATATGTCCTTATATTTGAAAATAAAGCTATATATTACTAAATAATCCACAGATCAAGCGTTATACAGTAAAGCTATATATTACTAAATAATCCACAGACAATATTTTGAACTGAATTACAATTTTTTAAAAATCTAGTATTGCCTGCAGAGGCAGGCAAAATTGTTTAGACAGAAGGTATTACATTAAATGTATATATACAAAAAACGAAAGGCTAAAAATGATTATTCTAAAGGAGTTAGATAATATCAAATTAATTCTAAGAAAATGGAAGAAAAACATAAAGAGCAGAAATAAAAATTTAAAAATCTATGGAACACTAAATAGTCAATAAAAGTATTAAACAGCCAAAAGTTGATTTCTCTATAAATTATAGACTAATAGATTTGATACACTCCTAATAAGATCTACTAAGAGGGGCATCTGGGCTCAGATCATGACTTGAAGCTTGTGAGATCAAGCTCCATGACAGGTCTGTGCTCAGCGTGGAGTCCGCTTGAGATTCTCTGTCTCCCTCTTCCTATGCCCCTCCCCCACCCTTACAGCTATAATCTGTGTGACTATATAGATAAAGGAAGAAATGTTTTCTCTAAACAAAACTTCGTTCAAGCTAAAAGACATCACAGACCAGCTACAAAAAAAAAACAAAAAACAAAACAAAAAAAACCCAAAAACCAAAAAAACCGAAAATAGTTTAAATTATGTTCTGTTTCAAGAAAACAAAGTATGAGATTCATCTAGGATTCAGCAGTTAGAGATTAGGAATATAATAATAAAACTATTTATGGAAATCTGTATCAAAAACTGATTTTCAACCTTTCCAGTTTCATGGCGGTCTCATAAATAGCTACCGTATTTTCATCCTTGCAGATGCGAGAATGCTCAATGCCTATCAAAAAGGAATGATGAGGCAGAACAGATGAATGAAGTAGGGAAGTCTTTTGAAAAAACAAATCAATACGAAAGACTTTCTTTAATAATAGAGTGTAAATCCAACCAGGAAGGCAGTTGTGCCAGAGCCGCCTTGGAATTCCCCCAGGAAAGACAAGGCAAGAAGGAGTCAACACTTCAGGCTCAGCCGGTTCGAATTACTCTGGTGCGTCTGGGGCCACAGAGGTGGTCTCTAGTTGCCTGAAACCCATTCAGGGCAGAGAAAGCACTGGGCTCCGCATCTTCAGCTCCGCACTCGCACCTGCATCGGGGAGCAGCTGTCTCTCCGCCTCCTTCCCGTGGGAGCGTGAATAGTCGGTTGCCCACCCCGCATCACATGGCGCGCCCGCCTCGTTCGTCCCACTTCCTGTCCTGCTGTGGATGTTTCGTAGCACGTCATAGACACAAGGGTGAGTGCAGTGTAATAAGGGATTTGGGGAGAGGGGGACCACGTTCGTGTGCTTTTGTGAACGTATATTGCTATAATGACGCTATTTTATTACTGGGTACTGCTGTGTCTCTTCCGGTGCCTCCTGTAGGCATTAAGCTTTGTCAGAGGGGCTTAGGTATAGGAAAGGGCATCGTGTCCGCGGGTTTCGGTACGCTCCACGGTTTCCGGCACCGCTGTGGTCCTGGCATGTGTGCTCCCCAGGAAAGGGACACGACCCTACGGATGTGGGAGGGAGAGCTGGGTAAGACGTAGTTGGGGCACAGACAGTGCGCTGCTTGGTGTGTACGCGAAAACGTGCTTGTGGGAAGGTTGTCGTTATCTTCAGGAATCCTCTAGCTCCGGGAAGGGCAGTCTTTTCCCAGGTCTGAAGGCTCCCAAGAGAGGTCAGAACGTCATAATATACAGAAAATAACCAAGCACAATTAATACACATACCGACTGTTGACAAGGGTGTGGAGGAACTGGAATTCTCATACACTTGGGAAGACAGTTTGGTAGTTCCTTTACAGTGTAAACATTTACCTGCTTTGTGACCCAGTGATTCCACAGTTAGGGGTCTCTCTACCCAAGGGAAGTGAAAGTGTAACTCCATACAGATATTTGTACACTCGTATGAGGTATATAGCTGGTGTATTTCGGATAGCCAGGATTTTGTAAACCATCTAAATGTATGTCAGCAGGTGAGTGAATGAACTGATGGTGGTAAAGTCATGTAATGGAATACTGTTTGTTAACACAAAGGAGCAACAAGTGAATGTGCACGTGAATGAACAACACCATGAATGAGTCTCAGAATAATTACGCTGAAAGAATCCAGTGCATGCCAAATGTCTATATTTCATATCATTCTAGAATTCTTATAAATTTATGTAAAATATATGTAAAATTGTAGAAAATGCAATCTAGGATGACAGAAAAATGTTCAGTGGTTTCACGGGGATGGGGTGAGTGTTAGGGAGATGTCAATGGCAAGGGGATCATGTAACTGTTTGAGGTGATGCATTTGTTTGCTATTTTTGGTGTCAGTTTCCTGACTGCAAATTTTATTAGTTTCCTAGGGTTACTATAATAAATTACCACAAACTGGTTGGCTTAAAGTAACAGAATTTTATGACGTCAGTTCTGGAGACTAGGAGTCCAAACTCAATGTGTTCCAGGGTCATGCTTCCTCTGAGGTGTCTACGGGAGGATCCTTCCTTGCTTCTTCCAGTCTGTAATAGTCCTGGGTGTTTCTGGCTTTGGGGCAACATCCCTGCAGTCTCTGCCTCCATCTTCATATGGCCATCTTCCCTGCATCTGTGTCTTTTTCCGAAGTTCCCACTTCTTAAAGGAAGGGAAAAATGAAGGGGGGGGGGGACATCAGAGGGGAGACGAGCCATGAGAGACTATGAATTCCGGGAAACAATCTGAGGGTTTCAGAGGGGAGAGGGGTGGGGGGATGGGTTAGCCCGGTGATGGGTATTAAGGAGGGCAGGTATTGCATGGAGCACCAGGCGTGATACACAATGAATCATGGAACAGTACATCAATAACTAATGGTGTACTGTATGGTGACTAACATAAAAAAAAAAAACAAAAAACACTAGTCATATTGGAATTCCAATACGACCTCATATTAACTAATTACATCTGCAGTTACCCTATTTCCAAATAAGGTCACATCCTGAAGAAACAAATATTTCAACATATCTTTTTAGAATTTGACCAATATATGTTTATTTACATACTCAGAACTTATCAAATTGTATTCTTCAACATGTGTGGTTAATTGTATGTCAATTAAACCTCAATAATCTGTTCAGAGTTGCTGAAAAGAGAGTCCTATAAGCAATACACTATAGTAGGCCAAATTCTAGATCTGAATTTTTACAAAAGAAAAAAAAAACAGCATAATAAGAATAGGCTGTGTATCATATGAAGGAAATTGAAAAAACATTCAAGACACCAGAGTCATCCCATTAGAAGTTCCCTCAGGAGAGAAGAGAATGCTGTCAGGAAGATGAAGCATCATGATTTTATCCACAGGGTGTCCATTACATGGGTGAACTGTGGCAGGCTTACTGCTTAGAAGACATTCAGTTAAAAAGGGTCATAGGCAACACCAAGTTTTGAAAGTACAAAATAATAGCTATGTTTTCAAAGTTTAAAGGGTCCTTTAAATTTACAGAAATGTGTTTCAAATACCCACCCACAGGAAGGAAATAGGACCATTGGCATATTTAAGTATCTTTACAAATTAACATATTCAAATGTTAATTAAAATTCAAATAAATAGATTTAATAAGAAAATGTATATTTTAAAATAAAAGAGATTTAAGCACGGTGGCCATTGAAATAATTTTCATATAAATTTCTGAATACATTTTAGAAATTGGCAGAGTGAAATTTAAAATAGCTTTTATTTGATTCAAAAATTGTATTTTAACTTTTAGTAGGGTACATTCGAAGACTAAAATATATTATTGAATATGACTTAATTAGACAGTACCTGCAGTGATTTAGTACAATTTTTTTCTTATACTGGACATAGAAAAATAAGAGAAATCAAATATAACTTTTCTGGTATACAAACCTATTCAAAACTGCATCTAGATTCATTTTCTAGAAATACTTGAAATAGGGGAAAAATTTCTTCTGAAAATTGCTGAATTTTTTAAATCATTATTAGCATTTCTGCCCATTAATAATTACCAAACCCTTTTTTCTCCCTTCAAGACCTCCTCTGTTCTAATTTTATGATGTTACTCCTAAAATCTTTGTGTATCTACTAACCTAGTTCTTGGGCTGGTAGTGAATTTATTTTCTAATTACAGGTGGCCTGGTTTAGGTCAGACAGTGATGGGTCTCCACCTGTATGTTGAGTCAGGAATGAAGTCTTATCATCCTGGTGTGCTAGCATGGAGTCCAGTGAGCTATCCAAAGATATGCTTTTTTTCCTAAATGAATTGAAGCCAAGGGGATGAGTGTCTAGCTCTCATTTGGTTGGAGGTCTAGTGTGGAACCATGCTGAGCTGATCACTGAATGAGTCTTTGTGGAACATCCTTCCATGTGCCACTTTCACTGGACAAAAATCCCCTGGGGGTTACATGAGAATAAATGGAAAAAAGTATTTTACCTTTATTAGTTTTATGAGACTAAATTTTAGATTCAGCATTATTTTCTTTTCCTAGTTCTTCTAAACTTTAGTGATCATGAAAGTCAATTTGTTCCACTTCTCATTCATTTACCAATGGAAAACAATCCTTGGGGGCCCTTTTAAGATTACATTAAATGTAATTATCTGGTTTCAAGTGAGTAAGACCCTAATTACTTTTGAAAGAAGGTGCCTGAATGATATACCTTCAACCTACGTCCAATTTGTTTTACTCAGACAACCATCAAGGAAAATATTCAGTGACAGAAATACAATGTGTAGTCTAATTTGGTATGGAATTAATATTTTCTGCAAGGCTAATTACAACCTCCTGGAAAAAAAGACTAATCTCTTGTCACTGACACAGTAGGTCAATAACTATATTTACATTCCCCATTGGCACCTGCTATGTTCTCCAGTAATCAACTCACCAGTAGATAGGACATACTTACCATGCATAATGTGGTTTTAAATGTACTATTACATTTTATTTTTTTATTAAAACATTTTTAATTTAAATTCAATTAATTAACATGTAATGTATTATTTGTTTCAGGGATACAGTCTGTGATTCATCAGTCTTTTTTAATACCCAGTGCTCATTACAACACATACCCTCCCCAGTGTCCATCACCCATGTACTATTACCTTTTATTTATATCTATTTTTCAAAGCAAGCACATAAGCTAAACTATTTATTTTCATTCATTAATTAAATTTAGGTACAGAGAACTCATGAATTCATCTAAACAAAACATAAATTACAACTAGCGCTAAGACTAAGCAAATTTTATTGCAGCAAATACTGCTATAAAATCTGCAGTTTAGTGTGAAACTGTGATTAATGCCCATGTTTGCCAGGTAATACCTAGGGAAGTTGTTTGGTGGGGTTGTTTGTTTGTTTTGATTGACATTGGATTTCTAGTCCTTGTCTATAAGAAATTGAAAGATTTTTATATTTCTTTTATTTTTGCTTGTTTATATTCTTTTTACTTTTTCTGGTTTAGTCTCACAGACTGATTTGGTCTTACAGCCAGCAATCATGTGTGAGTGTACGTCTGCATGATAGCAAAGGAGTGACTTTTCCTTCCTTTGAGTATTAACCTTAATGTGCCTTATTTTAGTTTTCGTTTTCCCTTGGGCAATGTTCTGAGTGCATACTTTGACGTCTACAAATTCTCCTGCAAAACTACATGTGGCTCCTTTCAACTTGAGTCTTCCCCTCCCCAGCCTCCCAAAGATAATTTCAAAAATTTGATCAGAAGTCATAACCTGGCAGCCTGTAAGCCAAATTCATTCAGCAGATGTGTTTCTACTGCAATGACTGTTGTGAGTTATATTGTTTTGTTTTTACCTCTGTAGTATTTTTTAATTGAATAACTTTTAAAAATCGGGAAATTTCATGCAACCTGGCTTTTGAAAATTGTGGGATTTGCCAACATGGAGTTCACTTTCTACAGGGAAGAAATCTTCTGGAATCGAGTCCTTTTAGCCTTGGCAAGTACACATCAGTTTACCATAGATTTCAACAATCATGATTTTTCTTATCTTGGCTCGTTTCATTCATGTATTACCTGCTTGGTCCAAGTAGCCATTTGAGAGTGTAATATGTGATTAATATGCATTCAAAGAGCATATATATTGGAGGACCATGCTTGTGCTTATGGCTACAGTTTGGCTTAGTTTCCACTAAATGACGTAGCTGCTTGACGGACAAAAGCAGTGCTCTGAGAAAGCGTCATTTATATGGTCATAGTTTACTAAAATTCAAAGTGTTTTACCTATATAAAAATAGCTGTTTATTAAATATAAAGGCAGATATGGATAAAACATATATACATTTCCATTACAAGACAAAATGACGTTAAAGCAAGATGTGAGGGGCACCTCACCCCGCAGTTGGTTAAGCATCTGACTGGCTCCGGGCACATTCTCTGAGTCCTGGGATCGAGCCCCCACATCAGGCTGCATGCTCGGTGGAGAGTCTGCTTCTCCCCCTCTCCCGTTGCCTCTCCTGCTCACTCTCTCTCTGTCTCTCAAATAGTCTTTTAAAAAATAAAAGAAAGCAAGATGTGAAAATAAAAACATATAAGTCTAGTTTTAACTTGCCCACTATGAGTGAAGTTGGTGTTTTTTCTTACTGGTTTATGAAGACAGATTTACTTTCAAGTACACCTTGGCTATATACAGCCCTGGGGCAAGTCTTGTCTCTCTCCCCTATGCAGTAGTTCTTCTGCTGTTAGCCAAGTGCCAGAACCCACCCACGGAGAGCACAGCAGTACTGGTTTTACCTCTGAATCTCAGAACTGAGACCAAGTCCTCACTGAATCTGTAGGGACTGAGCTGTGTCTCATTCTTCTCCTGTCGTCTGACTCAGAAGCTGCCCTTCAGGGTGGTAGCTGAGCCCACTAAGGTTGGCATGGCATACCAAGTCCGCCTTCTTCTTGCTGTCTCTCTCTCCAGCTTCTCTTTGTGCCTTATCCCAGTGCTCCGCTCTCTTTACCCTGAATGCTCACATGAAATCTAAACCCTTCGAACCCTACATCTTCCATTGTTACTTTTCTAAGTAGCAAAGCATCAAAACACAGCTGTTTCTGGAGAAGTTTTTAATGATACTCTCTTGTATGCTTTAAACAGGATTAAACAGTGTTAAACAATTTTTTAAAATTCGGTATAATTTTTTTTAAAGCATTTCCTACTTCATCTTTCCCATAGCGCTAAGGGATGTAGGGACACAGCTGCAATCTTCACTTGCCCCAGCTCTACCTTTGTTGTTACTGTTGGGTTTCCCCAGATGCCGCCTCCTGTCTACAGTGGCTCTCCCTACTACTTTTCATAATGAGTTGGGTTTTAGTATTCTCTGTAGGTGTCACCGATGGCCTAAGTGGCCTTGAGAAGAACTCCATGAAAGGAGAGGATGTCTGAAGTGGAGGAGAAAGGGACGCCATTGAAGTTAATCACACGTGATGGCGATTCAACCTTCCTGTAATTAGTATTAGTTGCTAGAATGAAGCTGAGAGTAGAGAGGAAGATAAATAGTGATCCTTTCGTAAAATCACAATATAGGTAAAAATACAACTTTATTTCTATCAGTACAAGGTGTATGTAGAAACATCACATAATCCCTGATACTTCGTGTAGCTGATGAAGTGAAATATGCCTGATTTCAAATCACCACTTCAGCGCATGTTTTCAATATGTGTTTTCATCTAGAACTTTTATTTCTTGAAATGAGATGTCAGGGAGTGGCCAAGCAGGATGATTAGCTCAGATCATTTAAGGAGTAGACCTTGGGCAACCTTGTTAAATTTTGAAGATAATTTTTTTTAAATATAGCTTTATAATAATGTGGATTGAAATAATAGAAGCACTTCATTTTAAAAATCGAACATATCTGTACTTTAATGATTTTTCTTCAGTATTGCAAATTAAATTTTTATTTGTAGAATTTAGTAAAAGCAGAGTGGGGCATAGTACTTAAGCCTACAGTCTTACTCAAATTAAAATACCTGGATCTTTTAATTGATAATATCACTTAGAAAGGGTGTGATCTAATTAGTAACGTTGCTGTGCCTGGTTTTCTGATTTGAGAGATGGAAATGATAATAGTCATATATTAATACTAACTTAATGGAAAAAGAGGCTTTGCAGATGGGAAATACTCCTATCCATTTGACTGATGCCCTGATTTAGTTAATTCTAGGTCCTTCTTGCAATTAACAAATATTTACCAGCACGTAGGTGTTCTGGTGCTTGCTGTGGAACGTGTACTGGGTAGACCTCCCATCTCTCCTCATGTGACTGCCTGGTAGGTGGCAGGGTAGAGGAGCCCCTTATGACTGGGCTGCAAAGAGGAGTTCGTGGGGAATTTGGCGTTGACAAAGCAGTTACTAAGAATTTCTTATCTTCCAATCCCACGTCAGTTCCCACGGTTTATTGTCTCCGGTCAATATTATTTGCTGTGGATTAGGTACACATGGCTTTTATTATTTTGCTAGTAATATGGACATTTTCCTTCTTTACACATTGGCAAATGTACATCATGTTCTGTTTCCTGATGGCCTCAAATGTCTCCACTAATTCCTTAATGTAAAAGTCAGCAGTGGGAACAAGGCTGACCACAGTACTATGTCAGGAGGAATCCTAAAATTCCTAACAAAGATGACATAAAGGTATTGTAGCTTATTCAAGAAGAGCGTGGGGATTGGAATTGTATCCCAGTTTGAACACAAAAGCTTCCATTGGGTGACTAGCTGGGCTTCTTTAAACAAATCAGTCAAACTTATCTATGACTGATTTTTCTTGTTCTTAGAATAAAGCAAATCTGGACAGATTGAGAGTGATGTTGGATAGGCGAGGAAAGTTAATATATGAAAAGCACCTAGCAAAACACCTGGCATACAGCACCCATCCAAGGAATGATAACAAACCTTATCATCATCAAAATCATCTTGGGGATAAAGATCAACATTACAATGACTTGCAATTTTATGCCTTTTAAGGCCTGGCTTTTCAGAGATCCTGTTACCCTGTTTCAGGTCTTTTATTTACAATATTAAAACAAGCGGTGTTTTGGGTTTTCTCTGTAAGAACCAGCTTTAAAAAGTGGTAACAAGATTGGTAGATCATAGGATGTGAAAGGGTGAGCCATCATTCTAAATGGTGTATCCACGTTTCATCAAAAGAAATTGAGATGTAATGTTTTTCCTGCTTTAATCAATATAAATACCAAAGTCAATATTTGCATTCTTGAAATAGAAGCAGACAAAGGACCCTAACACTTCCCTGGTAAGGTGGCCATTAAGTTCCAGTTAGCCTGAAATAGGCCCAGATTATGTTTGTTTTCCCGGTATCCTTATTATCAGTGTCCCTTTTACTCTTAAAAGTTCAGTTTGGAAAATAGTATATAACTTACATGGTTGCAACGTAAAATGGTAGACTTGTTAGGCTGTGGCAAATTTACGTAGCAAACTGAGAAAAGCACCTGACTGTCCAAATGTGATTTTTGAAATTCTGCTACCTACCTGTCTGACATGAGGACCTCCATAGTTCTCCTGGATCTAGTTGAAAACCTTTGTTATTCTGAGAACCTCCAACATAGGAGGAAGAACTGTAAACCTAAAAGGTGATGTCGTGATTGAGATCTAGTGGTTTTAGTGATTGACTAGGATTTAATGCTTTGATGGCGATCAGATTCCCATACGAAATAGTTTTTTTGTAAACCACAGTAAAGTGCTCCATGCATATCCCACTTAAAGAAAACATATGAACTTGACTCAAAAAGAAATCAAGGTTATTTTATGAACTAATAATTGCTAAAATACTTCCCATTCTGATAGCTCTACTGCTGCATTTAATTGCCAAAGTACGTGTTCTTGGGAACGCACGGACAGATTTTGATTTTTTTTTAATAAAAGATAATTATCCCAAAGTCACACAGAAAAGCATCTCTTTTATTTTAGACAGAGTCACAGTTTAAAAAAAAATGAGTAGTTACATTCACATTCAATGTGTATTAACTTTTTAGAGACTCTTAATATGTTTGTATTTTCTTTCTATTCCTTCTAGGTAAACTCTTACCTTCACTACCTATCCACCTGTTTTCTAGCTAGTATTTTTATTTATTACTTACAGCTCACTTACTTGATCCCAAAGAAAGATCAGATTTAATTGGGAAATTGAGCAGAAGAAATGCACTGGCTTAGAAGCAAGCAGTGGATACTAGCCAACTTTAGGGAGTTAGGCGGCCTTTCGCTTACAAAAGTTGTGGCCAAGAGGCAGGTAAACTACTCTGTAGTCATCGTCTAAGGAAGTACTGCCTAATAGGGTTCTTCTGTACTTGCAATTAACCATCTCGCTGTGGATCGAAAGTAGAGTCCCTTTATGTCAAAGCTACACTCTGCTATGGAATGTTAAAGTGAAGTTCCATCACACGTACAGTATTAAGTCCTGCACAAGATATGTCTGGGAGTGGTAGGTGCCAATCACCCACCCAGTCTACCCCACACTCCCACCCACAGGGCTGCTCTCCTGCTTTTCCCACCTGGGTTGAAAGACCTACCAGATCATACTCATGGATAAACAATGCCATATACAATTACTCCTCAAAACTTCCTATTTTTTCTGAAATATTTGATTTTATTCCTTCTGTTGTTTAAAATCTTATCTCTGTATGTAATAATAAAAATAGAAGTAAAGGACAAGATTTTCCTGCATCTCCATTTATATGTCACTAACACTGGAAATTTGTTTCATTCAAAGCAATTCATTGTATAAAAAGGTATTTATTTGAAGTCTCTTATTTAGGGTCTTCCATATTGCTCCATGTGGGATAAATGTTTGAATTTTCCATTTTACTTTCCACATTATTATAGGGACATCGATGAAATTGAAATCTCGGTTAAAAGTACATCATTTAAGTAAATTATAGGGACAAATGAACTTTTGGGTAGAATTACACATTTTAAGTAAGTGAATACAATTTACAATTGGTATGGGCGGACTGTTTGGATAACTATATTGGAATTTTAAAATCTGATTATCTTATTCATGTACAAACCCAACTCCTCTCTTTTATGTTGAGAATTCTTGGTATGCTTTGACTTGCTCTGGAGATTCACATGAAGTCCTTGGACTTGAGATAATTACTTCACTTATACTAACTCACATATACTAACTGCAAGACTACTTTGTAGTCTCTCCTGAAAGAGTTCTCTAAACCTTACAAAATGTTCTTTCTCTGATTTAACTACACAGAGTTGCCTTACCGAGAAATGTGAGTATAGTTTTCTTTTTTAAAAAGGGAAAATATTTTCTCACAAAAGAACAAAGCCATGAATCTATAGAATATCCCTTCAAAATATTACTGTTGGATATTTCTTGTATACTTTTTGGACTAAATGTATATATCAATATAAAAAGAGCATATAGGTTTATGTGTAGATACTCCCATTTAAAATGTCACTCAAAAAATACAGTTTCATGTCATGAAGAACATACGTAAGGGGTTTTCAACATATATGATTAATTACGAGGCTTTGAGTCCACAGATAGAAATATCACCAGAAAACTGTAAAATCTCAGTAAAGATACAAAACCACAAATGCTTTTACGCCATCTACTTCATGAGAAGTAGCTTCTAGTTTCAGCTAGAATAAACATAAGAAAAATATTTTGACAAATACAATTCTAATTCTGGTCAAAGGGATGTAAACTACATCTTCTACATCTTAATTATAGTTGGATCCTTTAGGGTAACTACTAGATGACTTGGAGGCCGTCAGTTTCTACTAGAAATGAGAACAAAGTATCCTTGTTTGTGTCAAAGATGTGGTTTATCATTTAGAACCAGAAATAGCTTTAGAAACAATTAGGCCTGTTTTCCAATGCCTGTGCATTTGAATATTAACCATGCAAAAAGCAAAATGTTGACTATCTCAAACTCCAAAATTTAAATAGGAGATATTTTTTTCCAATAGGATAATTCATTCATCTGCATGATACATTTTATATAAAACATACCACTAGTTAACTTATCAAGGCAAAGCTCAACTTAAATGCTATGGTGTTGGATTGGAGAAAGCTTTTTTAAAATGACAAAAAGCTCACAAATATATAAATAGCTGTGTTTAATTACATTAAGGTAAAACTGCATATAAAATTCTACAAACAAAAGATAAAACTGGAAAAAATTATAATTCCTTTAACAGTTAAGGAATTCATATTCCTAACATGTCCAGCATCCATGTGAATCAGTTGGGAAAAGACCAATGTCCAATGAAGGATTGGGAAGATGACATGTATGTGGGGAAAAATCTCATCCTCACTTATACAAATTGAAACTCAGCTATGTAACATACCTATCCTATTCCTATAGTTAAAAAAAAATTACTGACACAATGTGTCAATGGAGTGTCAGGAAAGCATGCATTCTCATGCGTTGCTGGTGGAAATATAAATTAATACAATACAATAGGAAGTTTGGAAATATTTCTCAAAATTGAAATGTATAATTCATTTTGCTTAATAATTCCCCTTCTAGGAATTTATCCAGTGACATATGTGCTATCTAAATGACGTCTGTGCAAGATTTATTTGGAAATAACTTAAATGTCCCTGTAATAACTCTGCCCCAGTCCGAGGAGCCCACTGAGGCTCTGCGAAGTTGGGTGGCATTCCCCAGACTCCCAGGCAGGAGGTGGGCAAATCCCACTGGGCTGTGGAGGGGCAGGGTGCTCACCTTGTCAACAGCTGGTCCAGCATCTCCTGGGTGGTAGCATAAGCTCTGTATGTGGCCAGGAACATGGAGACGTAGCTGAGGTCTCCGTCTAGGAAGGCGGGCAGCAGGTGTTCTACTCACTTCTTCAGCAGCTCTGCCCGTTGGGGCCGCACCACGCAGGTCCCATTGCTCTTCACGGTTGAGGCCTTTCTAGCCTGAGGTGGGACAGGGGAGACATGCGGTCTTCACTGCGGTCACCAGGAGGGTTGGGGGTTGGAGCCCAGAGCAAACCCCCAGGCTCTTGGTGACGTAGGCAAAGAGGTGGGACAGGAGGGCCCACAGTAGACAAAAGGAGCAAGGTGCCTGGCTTTTTCCGTGGGCTCAGGGTCCGCCTCTTGGTTTCGGCTGAGCTCCTGATGCGCGCGTCCTGAGATCGAGTCCGTCGTCAGGCTTTGCACTTAGGGCAGGGTCTGCTTGAGGATCCTGTCTCTCCCTCTGTGTCTCCAACCCCCGTCTCCGTCTCTGTCTCTGTCTCTGTCTCTATCTCTGTCTGTCTCTCAAAAACATAACTCGTGCAATCTCTTTAGGGAAAAAGGAGAATGGCAACAATACGGGGATGTGAGGTGGGGGGGTGTGTGAATGGACGTCGGTATCTCAGGTCAGATCGTTAGCTGAGTATTGACAGCCGCTCCCTGCACTAACGGCATCGTCCCTGTGATTTCTGACGATGTATGTCAGGCTTGAGAACACAGAGACTGTTTCATGGGTGGGGGTGCTTGGGATTTTAGGGCACGTAGGATGTTCCGTGCAGTGCTGTGAGTTGGCAACAGAAGGGAATCACATGAACGTCCTGCCTCTGTGAAGGGCTCAGTGGCTGCGGTAACGGATGGGCCTTCTGGAATGTTGTGCAGCACAAGGAGGCGCCTGCTCCGGACCCTGGAGGGGCCCCAGGGATGGGTTCCTTCACAACCAAAGGGCAGAGCAATAGGCATAGTACCATGAGCCCCAGGCCCCTTTGGGGAAAAGTCTCCCAGCTCAGCAGGATCTCGAGCAAGGGATGAGAGGTGGTTTAAGGTGGCTTTTTTGATATTCGTACAGATATGTGGATAGGGACTGTGCATAGGGCGAAGGCCGTTGGCAGGACCCTGAGGGCAGGTTTGGGGAGGAGATGGGGATCCAGGTTCACATGGGAGCAGGAGTCTAGGAGGGAGCCCCGAGGAGCCCAGAGGCTGGTTTCTGGGATCTGGGTCCCTTTGTGCCGCATCGGTGCCCTGGGTGCTGGGTCCCTCTGGCACCTCCACTCACCCTGAGCCAGCGCTGGACTTTGTTGGCAGTAGGGGACTCCTTCCTGTCCTTCAAGGAGGTGGGGCAGGGGATCCCATCGTTCAGCTCCTGCCCTGCCTCTTGTGTGGAGCTCTGTAAAGACAGTGCCCGGCAGCCAGGCGGGAGGCCTCAGAGGTCTGTCTGGCTGCCTTTGCTGGTCCTCAGACCCAGGGGACTCCCTTGCAGACCCACCACACCCCAGGATGCACGCAGCTCCACCATGGAGAGAAAAGTGACACAGCTCGAGGGCCTTGGATTCACTCTGGCCCTGGTGAGAGGCACCTCAGGAATCCTCTTTCCACCCTGCCCACCGTGGCATTGGTGTGACCATGAAGGCATCCCCAGGGTATCCACTGCCCTGCAACCTCCTCCAGCCCAGGGCGGGACCTCCCCCACATACCCCTTTTTCCCTGAAACTGGGGGTATGGGGCTGCCCGGGGGTGGCTTGGAGAGGTGGCCTGGCCTGGCCTGGCCTGGTCTAGGCCGCTCGGTATTACCTTCCGGCACCTCCTGGCAAAGGCCCTGCGGCGTCGGGGGCGCGGGTTGAACCAGTGTCTGCAGCATGTGAAAAGTCCCTCACCCCGGGGTTTCTGAAAGCCACAGCCCCGGAAAATGGGCACGCAGCAAGAGAACATCTTTCACTATCGAATGTCTCTGGCCAAGTGAGCCTGATACGGGACCGCACTAGAATGTGGGTGCCTGGTGACCGGGGTTCCAAGTTCTGTGGGGGTCGGTTATCAGGGAAGTGACTTCACTTCCTGGGATCCCCTCCCCGAGTCCACACCTGGACTAGCACCTACACAAACAGTGCTCTGGGCTGCCGACTGCTCATCCCCTTTCTGCGTGCCATGCCACATGCGTACCCAGTGACGCCAACACAACCCTCTCCACAGGCCCTAGGGAAGGTCTGGGTGCAACCAGGGCCCCAGCTTAGAAACACCCCGGGCTCTGACGCAAGTCTCCATCTTCCCTGTTTGGGACCCCGGAGAAGCCGTTGTGCCCGTCAGGGATGGTCTGTGTCTTGCCTGTGCGATAGGGATTATTCCAGCATGTACTTCTTGCAGAAGTCCACAGGCATAGGTGGGATACCATCTAAGAAATTGGGGGAGTGGTGTCCCACGTAGGGAATACCTGCCACCACATTTTCTTCCTTTCTCACCTTCTCTGAGTCTGTAGCTCCTCCGATGCCACCCACAGTCCCTATTGTGTTGTGTGTGTACCTGTGCACATGTGTGTGCCCCAATACTCCTATTGTGCAGGCCCAGAAGATGAGAGTCCCACCTAGGGGTGGATGGGAAATAGCTTTCCCAGGTCTTAGTCTTTCTAATTTCCAAGGCAAACCCTGCAGAAGGCATTGGAGCCTTGGCTTAGAGGGGCTGAGCCCACCCTTGCCCCTAGACGCTGCCAGTCGTGTGTCACGAGCCATCCCTCCTTTCCTCTGGGTGTCATGCGGGCAGGGGTGCCGTCAGTGGGTTGCCCTGGCCTGGGCTCCTCCTCAGACGGGTACGTGCTGGGATGCCTCCTGCCTGGGATGTCGATGCTTCTTCTCACCCCCATACCATCTCCAGGTCTACAGCCAGTTCCAAAACACAACCTCTTCCCAAGCTCCCAGTGAGTAGCTAGGTTCAGCCACGGCCCCACCGTTGAGGACACTCAGAGAGCTGGGTTCAGGCCTGGTTCTGCCTTCTTACCGGTCTGTGATTCTGGGCAAGGCACGGACCCTGCTGGGGTCTTCCCCTTGGTGCAGAGGCTGTCTCTTACGTAACTGATTTTATTTTATTTGAAAGATTTTCTGTGTTGGTTTGAGAGACAGAGTGTGGGGGGTGGGGAGGATAGAGGGAGAGGGGAGACAGAATCTCAAGCCGACTCTGTGCTGAGTGTGATGCGCAATGCTGGTCTTGATCCCAAGACCCTGAGTTCGTGACCTGAGTCCAGATCACGAGTCGGAGGCTTAAGCAACTGAGCCACCCAGGCGCCCTGGGAAAAGAACACTTTCGATATATTTCCAGGCAATGCAGGGATGTGACTAGTGCAAGGGGGAAGACAAACATGGGGGACTCTGCATTTCCCTAACTTACTGCCTAAAGAGATTTCATTTCTAGTCTACGGGTCAGGAATGAAGAATACAGGTGAAGCTCAGCCATTTCCATGAGTTGGAGACAGCAAGGTGGAAGTTTGGAGAAGTCAATATGGCTGTGGTTTACAGTACAGAATACTGAGGAGAGCTGCACAGAGAATGAGGACCTCAGAAAGCCATCTAGGATCACTTTTGAGTTTTCATAGAATTCCTCAGTAGGGCACATGTGTGAGGAACGTAGGTGGCGTGGGGAAAATAATAGTCCAGGGGAAGCAGAGAGGAAAATGTCAGTAGCCTTCACACACAATCAGGAAAAGTCTGTGCTACCGGCAGCAGGCAGAGTGGAAAACCTCGTAATTCGTGGGACATTGCAAAGAGAGCTCAGAATACCAACAGAACAGTAGCAAAATACATTGAAGACTACTGTGATACCACCTAACAAACCTTTGGAAAGCTAGTCTGGAAGGATAAAATAGTTTTCCAGGAACCTCCCCATCAGAACAATCCTCAAGGGTATGTGTAGAAATATAAGCCATAGTTAATATCTAACAATTAAAATTCACGATACCTGCCTTCCAACAAAAGATTACCAGGATGCAAAGGAGAAAAGTTCACCTCGTACTGAGGAGAAAGATTAAACAATAGAAACCTACCCAGAAATGAAAAAGACGATGGAAGTATTGCATATGGACATTCAAACAACTGTTAGAAAGAGGTTTTATATACGTAAGAATGTACACAAAGGATGAAGTGAAACAGAGATATAGAAAATATGAAAACAAGGAAAACCCAACTTCTGGAGCTGAACAGTAGCACGTCTAAGATGAAAAATGTGGTAGATGGCCTTTCTTTCATGTTAAACACTAAATAGCAAAAAGAGAGAGAGAGAGAGAGAGAGAGAGAACGTGAATGTATGATGATTGCAGTTGTCCAGAATAAAGCAGAGAAAAGGAAGGGTGCAAACCACGCCCTGCACACAAACACTAGAGTATGTGTGAGCTTTGTAGCAATTTCACACGACCTGGTAGATAAGAAATTGGCTGAGGTACAGAAAAAAACTGTTTGAAGAAGTAATGTCTGATTATGATTTGAATTGTATGAACCCTCTACACCCAGAGATTCAAGAATTCAGGAGTCCAGCCAACAAAACCCCCAAACATAAAGATCATGAAAAAAACCCTCCTTATCAACCTACATCCCAATAAAATTGCTTCAGACCAATGATAAAGAAAAAAATCTAAAAAGCAGATGGAGATGAGTCCATTGTGTTACCTGTCACGTCCCTAATTCTGTAGATGGTCTCTGTTTCTTTCTAGTCTGTGGTACTCTTGGAGTGTCTCTTCACTTACAGGATCCCCTTTCCTATTTCTTGCAGGGTGGTTTAGCGGCCAAATCCTTTGAGTTTCTTTTTGTCCTGGAAGCTCTTCATCTCTGCTCCTATTCAGAATGACTCCTTGCTGGGTAAAGTATTCTTGGCTGCATGTTTTTCGCATTTAGTACCCTGACTCGATCACACCAGCCCTTTCTGGTGTGCCAGATCTCTGTGGATAGGTATGTGGCTAGTCTAATGTGCTTACCCCTCTTGGTGAAGACCCTCTTGTCTCAAGCTGCTTTCAGGATTTTCTCTTTATGTCTGAAATTGCAAACGTCACTAGTATATGTTAGGGTGTTCCTCTATTCTTGTGGATTTGGGGAAGAGTCCTCTCTACCTCTTGGACTTGAATGCCTGTTTCCCTCCCAGATTAGGGAAGTTCTCAGCTAAGATCTACACAGATAGATCTTCTGTCCCTCTGTGTCTTCTCCCTCGGGGCCAGAAGTAATTCCAATATTGTTTCCTTTTGTGGCATCACTGATTTTTCGATTCTTCCACCCATGGTCCATTCGTTGGCTTTCTCTCTTTTCCTCAGCTTCCTTCCTTTCCATCAGCTTGTCTTTGGTGTCACTGACTGTCTTCTGACTCATTGACCCTGGCCGTTAGAGCATCCACATCCAATGTAGACTGCATCTCAGTTAGAGCCTTTGGAATTCGGGCCTGATTCGATTTCATTTCTGCACTATGAGAGTCTCTCATGTCATTTATACCTTTTTCAAGCCCAGCTAGCAACTTTGTAATTGTCATCCTGAGTTCCAGCTCTGACATCTTACTTAAAACCGTATGCATTAGATCAGTGGCAGAGAGTGTTACCTCTGGCTCTTTCTTTTGCTGTGAATCCCTCCCTCTAGTCACTTTTCCCAGAGAAGAATGGATGGGGGAGAGAGAGATTAGGATCTCACAGGGTGGACAAAACAGGGTGATCCACTTGGTCCCGAGTGTCTTTTGGTCTGTGTGTTGGAAGTCACTAAATCCCAAAATTGTAAAGAAAGCCAAACTCTCTCTCTCTCTCTCTCTCTCTATATATATATATATATATATATATACGATTTATATATATATATGATTTATATATATATATGATTTAAATCAAATTGAATATAGCGACAGGAATCCAAAAATGAAGAATATATGCATAAAATGTCAATGTAAAAAATGAAAGTTAAGAAAAGATTGAAAAATGAAGAGTTGCTAAAATAAAAAAAAAGTAGGAAAGGGAAAAAAGAAAACGAAATGGAAAATTTTGAATGGAGAGAGAAATGAATCATGAGAAAAAGCCTCCCTAGCGCTGGAGTTTGGCCGTCCTCTTTGGTCTGTAAACTTGCTGTTCACTTGTTCTTTCACCTCGTTTTCGGGGGGCAGGGGCCTAGTGCCCTGATTCTCAGGTGTTTTTGCCTGGATGGGGATGCACTGCCCCTTGCCAGGGGGCCCGGTGGGGCTCAGGGTCAGCCAGTTGCTCTGTGTGCCTTGCGTTCCCAGAGGGCTTTCCCCGCCTCTTGAGAGGGTGAGAATGAAAACAGCCGCCTGCATCTGTAGGCGCGGAGGTGTAATGCTGTTGTGCGCCAAGTTGTGTAGACGTCTGCGGTGCTCCCCACACCAAAGCTCCTGGGGGAAGGCGGAGGGTCACAGCATTCCTGTCCTTTGCAGGGCTCCCAGATGGAGAGCTTCTGATCAAGTGGACTCCCCGTCAAGTGACTTCGTGCGAGGAGAGGGATCTCTCCCTTTTCCTCACTTGGGTCTCGAGCAGGAAGCGTAGGCACCGCTCTCACAACAACTGAACTGGAGGGTTATCAAGAATTGGGGCTGGCAGGGGCAGGGGGTCACTGCTGGAGGAGCCTGAGGGGTGTGGAGGGGCTATGCCCAGTGCCAAAGCCGCCAGTTGAGGCTCTGTCCATCCTGCAGCTTCCATGAGTACCCAGTGTGCTTTGGAAATGAGGAGGTTGTGGAATATAGGTGAGGTTCAGTGGGGTGGAACCCAGAGCGGATGACCAGGAGAGAATTCTTGAGACGTCTTTGGTGCAAAATTGGTGGTTTATGACAGGACCCGTGGCAGAAAGAGCTGCTGCCCCAGCTTGTGAGGGGTGGCTGATGATAAGACTATGGGGTTGGGGGAAGGTAAGGAAAAAGGGAGGTTGAGATAATACTTGCATATGTTAAAGAAGACTCCCAAGGTACAGAGGCCTTGCCATTGTCTAGGGAAGGTGGTTTTGCCCTCTAGCAAGGCATGAACATTAAGACGGTTGGGAACTTCCTGGAGGAACATCACATATCCCACCCAGGAGTGGGGGGCGGGAGGTTGCGGGGTGTCAGCTTATGCTTTGTCTTCAGCCAGCCTTCTGCTCCCTCATCAGAGAGTGTATTCTGGCTTTCAGGATCCATTGCTGAATAAGCAATGAAAATCCAGCAAACAGAAAGAGGGCTACTAATTTAGGCCAGGGCAGAGGAGGAGGAGAAGAGACTAGGTGGACCCGAGAATTGTGAATAACACACATGATCCCGCTTTCTTATCGCCCATTTCCTTTTTATCTCCAAAAGCCAGAATGAAGCTGGAGATTAAAACAAGACAATTTGTTTCGTATTTCTATAACTTTGGGGTTTCATGGATCCCTATTTTTTAGCATCAAAGACCACTATGAGCTTTCATTTATTGGTCTAGAAATTGTTGTTCTTCTCTAAGCCATGCCTATACCTCGTTTAAGATCAGAAACTCAAGGATCAGAAAAATAAAAGCAAAGAAAAAGGCCAAAAGAGAAGAGGCGGTGTACCTACGGGCAGAAGCAGGTGGAGAAATAAAGGGGAAAAGAAAATGGCAGAGGATTGAACTGAAAATCATTGTCTCCATGAGTCTCTCCGCAGTAGCATCGGTAACATTTGGGGCCAGGGAATTTGGGGTGAGGGGCTGTCCTCTGCTTTCCGGATATTTAATAGCATCCTCGGCTTCTACTCAGTAAATGCCAGTGGCAACCCTTTCCCTTCCCCAGTTGACAATCGGAAACATCTCCAGGCATTGCCAGATATCCCCTGGGGAGCAACAGTCCTGATTAAAAACTAATGATCTGTATGTTAAATTGATAAAGCGGAAATTTTCAGGAGATAGACAGACAATGGATAGAGAGAAATGATAGATATTTCAGATATTATATATATATGTCCTAAAGGTTTTTGCTCTACCAATTTAACTTATAGGCTATTTAAAATTCACTTCCTCAGTCCTTTTCATATACATACACATACACACTCTTCATATATATTTTATATTTTATATATATATATGAAAAGGACTGAGGAAGTAAATATTTTCCTTTTACTACTATGTTGTAGTTCTTATTTCTATAGTGTTCCTATATACTGAACTATTATTATATCATTTGACTTTAATAAATTCAACAAATAAAATATATGGAATATAAAAACAGAAATTGGTTATATATATTTGTAATATTTATGTGTACTTATATGTAATGTATATATAATTTATATGTAAATATATATATATATAACAAGTCATTCACAACTTAGATAAGTTTCTCAGTCTGATCATGTGTCAGGTTTCAGTTTGGTCAGTATCTCTTACTCATAGTATATAAACTATTTCTCATTCCTCCACTCAGCTAACATTTCCCCATTTTTCACACAAATTATTTTACATATACTCAGAGTTTAAAGAAAAAAATATTTTTAAATGCAAAAAGGCAACTCCTCCATTATCCCCAACACACACACGCACACACACACACATGCACACACACACATGCAAACACCCTGCAGTGTGCGGAAGGTGCCCTAAGCCACAAGTAGGTGGAGTTCCCACTACAAAGTTGAGTGACAGTGCTTAGGAGTGGCTGCTGTCACATCTATATCATGACACTGATGGGTTACAGGAACAAGTTAGCTTCAAGCTCATGGTATGACACATGCCACTATTTAAAGGGACTTGACATCAAGGAGTGTCCATACAACAAGAGTCAAGAACCATGCAGACACAAATGGGAATCTTGCTGGGCCTCCTGTGGATACAGATTTGCTGTGAGTTAAGAACATCCAGCGGGAACCTGAAGACATTTCACAACTGAATTTGGGAAGAAACAAGGGTGGGAAGGAGAAGTGGAGGAAGAGAGAGAACACCAGTCTCTTGGGCTATGTCCTCTACCATGACGATGGAAGCTAGGGAGAGTTTTCCTACACTTGGAAACAGCTAGTCATTTTGCAGTGACCATCACCTATGCCTATTTTTCTTTCTCAACAGGGGTAAGAGCACAGATGAAGGTGGAACAGAGTCCTAAGGTCCTGACCCTCCAAGAGGGCAGAAATGCCTCAATGATGTGCAATTGTTCTAGCTCCATGACCAGTGTGCAGTGGTTCCAACAAAGCCCTGAAGGACGCCTCACATCCTTGTCGTACATTGCTTCTGGAATGCAGCAAAAAGGAAGGCTAATTTTCACAGTCAATACCAAGGAACGTAACAGCCACCTGTATATCACAGACTCCCAGCCTGGGGACTCATTCACTTATTTCTGCGCTGTGGAGGCACAGTGCTCTCCAGACACCTGCAGCCTGCACATGAAGCCATAGCTCACCCAGCCCACGGAGTAGGAGCAAGGGCCCAATACGATTCGCATTGCACGTCCATTGCCCTGCATCTCCTGACCCATGCAGAAAGCATTTCTAAATGCACCACAACTCAGCACTACGGGGCGGGCACTGGGATGGTTCATCCTGAGATCTCTGTGGCACTGTGTTACTAGGTAAATACTGCAGATTGATCATCAGATATGAGATATATCTGATTCTCTTTCTGGACAGGAATGAGCGGTCAACGTCAATGTGGAGCAGAGCCTCCCGCTTCATCTCTATGAGCAAGAAAGCACCAATCTCACCTGTATCTCTTCTGCATCTTTCTAGCTTTCACTGGTACAGACAGAACCCTGAAAAAAGCTCCAGGATCCTTTTTCTGATATATTTAAATGGGGAATAAAAGGAAGAGAAATAAACGAAGGACCACTATTAGTATGAAGGATGGGCAGAGCTTTCCGCATCCCAGACCAGAGATTCAGCCTCCTACTTCCACGCAGTGGGCGCATAGAGCTTCCCACCCGAAGCCTGAACCCAGGCATGTGGCTGCAGTCCCCGCGCCCAGCAGCACGGGAGAGATGTTTGCACGCTCTCGCTATCTTCTAACGTGGTGTGGGGAAGGGCACACTTGATCAAAGGGATTCCACTTTCCAAACCCTTGGAAATGCTGATGAGTATTCAACGTAGTGACCGTCTCTGTCCGAAACTAAACCATGCCTAACCTCCTAATCTCTAAGTTGGGGAACCAGTGACTTAGCAAATCCAGTTAGCAGATCCCTCAAGCCCAGTTATAAAGCTTATGTTATACAGGTATTTTCACCCTGAAAGCTGTTTTCGCCCCACCCTAAATGATGCTCGTGTATGAAGGGAAATCATAAGAAAGTCAAACCTTAGACATAAAGTGTCAAAGAAAGAGCAACGCTATGCTCTGTAATCCTTCTCTTGTCTTTTGTTCCAACTTCGTACAGTGCATTTAATTGTTCGCTCTGTTCATATCCATTTTCCTCTCTGTTAGTATGTGGAAAGCCGTTGAAAAAAATCTAGTTTCCAATGACAGATATGCTGTAGCATTTTGGGCGAGTAAGTCACCATTTTTGTACCTCCGAATCCTCATGTAGTTGGGGACGGTGTTTCCCGCCGCCATGACTCGTACTTCCATACATTCAATCGTCCAGCAGATATTTATTTGAGTACCTGTGAGACCTGGATAGGGAGCTTTGACTAAATGAAGAGTTCCTTTCCTCATTGAACATACAGTTGAGCGGGGAGCACATTTTTGTTATCATAAAGTTCCTGTAAACGAAGAGAAGAACTGAATTGGGAGAGAAAAGGATATTATGAAAACAAATACATGTCAGTCAGAGATCGCTTTCTGGGCTATGTGACCCCCCAGCCTGAAACCTAACCGTCTAATAGGAGTTCATCAAGCTGAAGGATGGAAGAGGGTAGGGAAAAGTGCTCCGGGTCAGGGAAAAGTGCAGGTGGGGTGTGTGTGTGTGTGTGTGTGTGTGTGTGTGTGTGTGTGTGTGTGAAGCAAAGCAGATCTTGGCAAATTTGAGTCCTAAAATATAATTTGCAAATGATAAGACCGTGTGCATGGGTGACTCTCATGCTAGGAGAGACTTAAAATAAACCAGATCCTTGAAATGCGTTGTCTGTATATTATAAGACAGCAAGGTGAAGGGTACAGGGAGCACTCAGCACGCCTACATACTCACAGAGCACGGAGAGGGATAGCTGCATTGAGGACTAATCAAAAGAATTGTGAAACTAATGAATGATAAGCAACATTACTTTTCTAGAGACCCTGATTCCTTTTTAAATGCAGAAAGCATTTCTAAATAAGATACACAGGATATGCTAAATATGATACATAAACATGACACATTTTGACTAGTGAATAAAATGGACAATTGCCTTTAAAAGAGAGGAAATATGTGAGTGTTATCTTAAGAGAAAAAGATTTTCTGGTTCTTGCAGTATAGCTAATAGTGGAATTATTATTCGAATAAAAAATTAAAGTGTTTCTTCCCATATAAAATATGCACTGGAAATTGTTTTGTTTTGTGTTCTGTTGTCTTTGCTCAAATCAATTCCAAAACATTATTTTGAGATTTATCATTAGCTGCAATCACTAGTTGCCCTACTGATTTAACATCGAAAGCACAATAGATTCTTCTCGTCTCTTCCATTGGATTAAACTGGGGAGACGTACACTACATATAGACCAAGAGTGAAGGCAAACAAACATGTTGCCTTTTGGCATCTTCTGGTGCCTTTCACGTATACGGCTTCCTGCCATTTCTAAACTTTACAGGATTATGTAATGTTTTCTCATTTGACAATACAGAACACACAAAATAATCACATCTAAGTTCTAAGAGAGACGTTGCAGCGGATGATTTAATACAGAGGATAGGGGCGCCTGGGTGGCGCAGTCGTTAAGCGTCTGCCTTCGGCTCAGGGCGTGATCCCGGCGTTATGGGATCGAGCCCCACGTCAGGCTCTTCCACTGGGAGCCTGCTTCTTCCTCTCCCACTCCCCCTGCTTGTGTTCCCTCTCTCGCTGGCTGTCTCTCTGTCACATAAATAAATAAAATCTTTAAAAAAAAATACAGAGGATAAATTTTGTTGTGTTGATCTGTGTTTTTAAGAGAAGTGTCCAGAATTTATATCAGCGTTAATTGCCTTGTGGCATTTGTTAATTCAGAGCAAATATGGACAGCTCTGAAGACCATGTTAGAACGCAATTACATTAAAGGCTAAGCTATCAAACTCCCCGTATTCTAAATCTGTAACCATGGTAAAGACAACATCATACCCTGTGTTCTCCCCAAACACCATCAATCTCTTATTCTAACATTTTTATGGGGGAGGGATTGCAAGTTGATCTTTAGGAAACAGAAATACATTTTCAGAATTTTTCTACATGAGGACTAAAGGGGGCAGTGCTTCCTTTTACAAAGATGAACAGTTAAAAACAGGGCAGCTCATACTGGAAATAGAAGGCTCTGTGGAAGGAAATGAATGAAGTGCAGGAAGTTGAAGTCAGATTTATGGTTGCTTGGGCAGAAGAGAAGACAACCTGTGTCCACGGTAGAAATGGACAAGCTCCTGGGGGCATCGCTGTTGATTCTGTGGCTTCAGCCAGACTGTGAGTTCTGGGCGGGAGGTCTGAAAATAGTAGAAAACTTCCATGAGGCGCCACAAGGCTGGGAGATGGGATCATTGGGAAGTTGTGTTTTATTTTGCATTGTGTTCTGGCTCATGATGTTTTTCTGTGGGGACTTAAAAAATAGAATTTAAAATCTGTTATTCTCTTTCCGAACAGGGGTGAATGGTCAACAGAGGACGGGTGACCAGCAGCAGGTCAAGCAAATTCCGTCCCTGAACGTGCAAGAAGGAAAGATTTCTATTCTGAACTGTGACTACAATAATGATTTATTTGATTACTTCCCGTGGTACAAAAAATACCCTGCTAAAGGTCCTGAATTCCTGATATCGATATTCTCAGTTACGGGTAAAACTGAAGATGGAAGATTCACAGTCTTCCTCAACAAAAGCGCCAGACGCCTGTCCCTGCATATCGCAGGCTCCCAGCCTGGAGACTCAGCCTTGTACCTCTGTGCAGCATGTGCACAGTGCTCTCCAGGCACCTGCAGCCTGTACCCCAACCTGCAGCTGGCTCCTTGCCTCTTTGGGGTCTCTACTGGGAGGCACGTACTTGCTTCCAGTTACACACAGCAGTAAGAGAGGGTGTGCTTTAAAGTAGGAGAGTGGGCCGAGCTTTAAGGAAGACTAGATACGTAGCAAGTCCTACAAATGAGTTAAGGTCATTCCTTGGGTTTTAGGGTATCAAAAAGTCTAATCATTCTCCCTTTTCACTTACAGAGAGGGGGTACTACTTAGCTGAAGCACCCATCTCTGGTGATGCTTTGATTCCACTAGACCCTGGAATGAAAATACCGTTTCCCCTGTAGCTTCGGGGAAAACATACACTTGAAATGGGGAAACCGGGGTCCTACTTCAAGTTCTCCCAGTGAATATTTGTGTGCCTTTCAGTACTAGCAATTATGTGCTTCATTTTTGTGTCAAATGAACAAAATAATACCTCATCATCACTTCCGGATAATTGTATCTTTACACTAAATGCATTTGAGAATATACATGTTGTAAGTCATAATCATGTATTTGTTTCATCACTCACAAGATACTTCCAGGCACTGCTTCAGTAAATCACTTACTGTGTGTCCTTTTCCCAAGGAAGACACTGAACTATTTGACACGCTGTCCATCAGGAAATGTGCTGCCCTGGGGATCATAATAAATACAGGCATGTCATGAAGCTGGCCAGCCGCAAGGCTCTTGTTTTGGGGAGCCATCCCGACTCCCAGATGAGATGGATACATCACATTTGAGCATTTAGGGTGCAGTTCATAGTGTGAAGAACCAGGCCAAGGTCATTCTAAGAATTCAGAAGACATAGAAATATCCCAAACATCCCAAATATCCCAAATGTTTATTAATCAGCAGTCTCCAGTAGGTCGTCATTCAAATAAAAATACAAGCAGTTTGCAGCTTCAGACTTAAGTGATCTAAATGGCCCAAGTTCCTTACCTGGGATTCCCCTTTCCGACAAATAAGTAGTAATGAAACGAGCATCATAGCTAATAAAAAATACCCTGATGTTTTATATTCCAACTTCCCCACTGTCGATTTGTATGACCTTGGCATTTTTATTAATCACTCAGGTTGCTGTGGAATACAGGCTAGAACTAGATGATATCACTTCCTTACAGCCTAATGAGGATGGGATTCCACTCAAACGTTTACTGACCACTAGTTTTATGCTTTTCACGTACGTGATGAATAGAAGGAAATTAGTCAATCTGAATTTCTATGAAAAAATTTTCTTCTTTATGCCTTGAATTCTCAGTCCCTTAAATGTAGAATTTCAAGCTGAAAACAGAAAAAAGATGCCAACTACCAAAAAGGAAAAGAGAAATAGGATAAGACACCCATGGCTCGCCTGAGAAAACAAGAGACTACTTGTGCACATAATGTACATGTCGTGTCGTGTGTGTACGTGTGTGTGTAATCTTTGCCAAGGAGCCTTCTCCCGATTCATCACCAAAAAGCTAAAGGCATTCCTGAGATACCTTTCTAAGAAGAAAATCAGGTGGCCCTCCAAAGTGGTCCCTGAGTTAAGAAGCTATATTACACAGGAGATGATTTCAATAGTCATTCCATTTTGGATGGGCTCAGAGAGTCCCGATCTCTGGAACCGTGAGACATCTGACCGTGGAGTCGGTACAGAGCTCACTGGAGAGCCTACTTATTTATTCTATTGTAATGAAATATAGCCTTATCTTCTCAAAGCCACACCACAGGCTGTTCAATGAAGTACCCACTTCTCCTGCTATTTCTGTAAACAATTATTACAGTAATAGTGCATAACTCTAAACCTCGGAAGCTTAAAACAGCAAATTATTTCACTCAAATTTGTGAATGGATAATTTAGACTGGAGGCAGATGAACACTTCTGGGCATGGCTGAGCTCACTGTTATGTCTGAAGATCAACTGGCTGCTGGCTGGTCTAGAATGGCCTTGTCTGGGGTAACTAAGACTACTCCACTCTTCTCCACTCGCCTTATCCTCCAGCAGCCTAGGTCAGGCATATTTCCATGGCAATCATGGGGGAGCAAGACTTGAAACATGAAAGCATCTTTTAAACCTTTACTTCCATTACGATTTGCAATACCAAATTGGCCAAAGCAGGTCTCACATTCCCACCATAATATATCACTATATATATATATATATATATATGTTCCACAACAGCAGGGGCTGGATGGGGAAAAATATATATAACATGATAGAATATTATATATTATTTTACATAATACATACCATTTATCTAGATATGTATTTTAATATTTGTTATATGCTGTATATTATTATGAATTCAATTTTTTTATCATTTATTTTTTATTTTTTCCCAACCCCTCTCTATTTCTCTTACTGCTTGGCTTTCACAACCACTTTTCTACTCCTTTCTATAAGTTCAATTTTTAAAAAAGATTTCACGTATAAGAGATATTGTGCAGTTCATTTAAATTTAAAAAGATAAAGAAATATGGATAATCAGTCTAGCTATTGTATATTTCTGTTCTTAACAAAACTATTTCTAACATCCTAAGTCAATCAATCAAATACCTTTTCTTATCTTCAGTTAGATTTAACATGATTTATAAATTATTCAAACTTAGTTATAAGTTCCATTACAATGGACATTTTTCACTCTGCTTGCCACTTATATTTACCCTATTTCATGTCTATGCATGAGGGAGGCTATAATGTGGGAATGGATTGATGCCTTTTCTACATTCCTAAGACTACACAAAACATCACACCGAAAAGGGAATGCTATATACAATCTCATCCCTGTTATTTTTGTTCAAGCTCTTTATGTTACAACGTTCACATTTTATTCGTTCCCACACTCATTAATCTATATGCTTTTCTTATTTGATATACTTGAGAAGTGACATTGATAAAGGGTTACTTTCTACCATTGACCTAGCTATGAGCATGCCAGGTCATCTTGAACAAGTGATCAACTTCTCAGCATCTTATATCAGGACTTCATGTGTATTTCAAGGCCAATCATTTCCAGCTAACATGGCTCTCAGATTTTATTCATTCAATCAATCAACAATTATTCATTGAGTACCTACTAAATTCTATATGCATGTTACATGCTGGGGAAAAAAGAACTATGAGAAAATAAATAGTATCTTCTCTCACTGAATTTTTACTCTAAAATGAGTCAAGGACTAAGCTTAGGAAATCAAACGGTGATCTGAAGGCACATAGAGTCCCACTGTCACTCAGCCTTAGTAGTGAGTCAAAGACAGTGTAGAGTCTGTGATGTGAAGCCTAAGCTGAGACCTGAAGTTTAGTAGAAGTTAGTCAGGTTGAAGGACAGAAGAGGTAGGAAAGTGATCCTAAAAGTAGGAACCGCACAGGGGCGCCTGGGTGGCTCCGTCAGTTAAGTGTCTACCTTCAGCTAAGGTCATGATTGATCTCAGGGTCCTGGGGTCCTGGGGTCCTGGGATCAAGCCTTGTGGACTCCCCGCCCAGTGGGGAGTCTGCTTGTCCCTTTCCCTCTGCTCCCTGCCCCACCTCCCTGCATAGAAGACTGTAAAGATCATAGTGAATTTTAGGACTGAAAGCCAAAATTTTGTCATGAATAAAATTATATATTTATTTATTTATATTTCTCAAACTAACACTGCAAAGTAGCCATACTCTCAACTTTACAAATGAACAATCATATTCTTTGTGAAGTTGCCAAATGCGTTATTTATTTGAGATTCTTCTAACAGTTCATATATTAGACACCTGATGTGTACCTTAGACTTGAATACAGGAGATGCAATCAAAAAGAAATAGGCATTGTGTCTGCCTTCAGGAAACATATAATATTATGGAGTGTATTACAAAATAGTGCAATCAAAGCTACCATAGGAGGCAAGTAAAATAAAACCACCTAACAGAGGCATCTAAATTGGAAACAGAATGTAACAGAAAGCTATCTGGGAGAGGTGATGTCTAAGTTAAGACTTATAAAAGCATTCGCCAAAGAGAGAGTCAGACAAAGGGTATTACAGAAGAAGAGAAATAGAATGTGCAGAAGTATAAAGACAAAATTAGTTTAAGAGAATTACGTGAAAGGAATTCAGAATGGCTGGAGCATTCAACTCAAAATGGGCAACAGTAAATATAAAACTAAAGCACTAAGCAGAAATCACTTTGTGAAAATAATTATAAGCCGTTATAAGATGCCTGTACATTATCCGGAAGGCATTAATGAGCACTAAAAGGCATCTGAACAAGCAAATGGCACAATGGAACGTTATATTATTTAAAACATTATTTTGTTTTCATACATGTAGATATATGTTTATATATAATTGTATGTATATTTTCCCTTGATTTTTCTTTTTCCTCTTAATTCTGGAGTAATTCTCTCTCTAACACAGTACATTGCTAGGCTTTTCCTTATAGCAAGAAAAGGACATATCTTGGATGTAAACTTATTAAAGAAAAGCCCAAATCCACATTTTATTTATTTATTCATTTTTAAAGATTTTATTTATTTATTTGACAGACAGCCAGCGAGAGAGAGGATCACAAGCAGGGGGAGTGGGAGAGGAAGAAACAGGCTCCCAGCGGAGGAGCCTGATGCGGGGCTCGATCCCAGAACTCCGGGATCATGCCCTGAGCCGAAGGCAGACGCTTAACAACTGCGCTACCCAGGCGCCCCCCAAATTCACATTTTAATCAACATTTCTCAGCCTGGCCACAGGGAAGCATTGTTTTAAAAGCATTCTAGCTAGATGTATACAATCCTGTGGGAAGAGTGAAAGTGTTGTGATGTCTCTCTGATTGGTTGTCCTCCAGAGTCACAGCGTTCTGGAAACAATTGCAACGGGCCTCACTCTGAGCTCAAAAGTAACTGCTGCTGAGGAAGGTCACCCAGGAGCTGACCTGGCCCACTCCCCTGAAGAGACTTTCGTGCACGCTGTTGTGGCAGTCGGCCCATCAGTACCTGGTTGAGTCTGGGAGAGGCTTATAACGGTGACAGCACCCTGAGGGCAGGAGCTGGGTCACCTTTCTGATCTTTTTGAGATTGTGGGAAGGGGGGAAGAGGGGATAAACGATGGCTAATTATGACAGACACTCTGGAGGGAATAAAGGGAAGGAGAAAGGAACCAGATTTTTTATTCCTTTTGCCTTGACTGAAGATTTAACTCATGACCTAGTAGCCAACTGCCTTAAGATCAGCTCAGCAGATCAGTCTTGTTATTTCTTCTGTCTACAGGATCTAGCATGTCCAAAAAGGTCATTCAATCTCAACCAACAACATCAAGGCAGGAGGGCAAGACTGTGAAACTGGACTGTTCATATGATGCCGGGGTTGTATATTATGTGTTGTGTTGGTACAAAAAGTTTCCCAAGGGGAGATGACTTTCCTCATTTGCCAGCACACAGATACAGAAACCAATGTCACACAGGGTCAGTATTTTGTGAATTTCCAGAAAGCAGCTAAAACTATCAGGCTCATCATATCACCATCACATTTGGAAGACGGCAACATATTTCTCTTGTCTCAGAGAGGGCCTTACAAAAAGCACAGAGCTCAATCTGAGGCAATTGCCTGTTCCCATATTCTCACGGAAGCCTCAAACCTTACCCAGACATTTGCTAGCAGCTGGTGGTTAAGGTGTGTAAGATAAGATCTAAAAAGGAAGTTGTTGAATTCATTCCAGAAAGCACTCCTTCACAGCTGGCTCGGGGACCACTCAGAACCATTTGCAAAAGTCAAACTCCTCAGATATCATCATATTTCTTATTTCTTCCCATGGAGTAGGTCATTTAAAAAATCAGCATACGAAGGACAGTATTTTAAGATTATACTTGATTATTGCAGATTTTATACGTGCTCAACTCAATCTTTTGGGGAAGATAGTTCTTTTGGGTTTCTGGACCCAATTCCAATGTGGGGGAAGGAGAGGCTTCCCACAACACCAAGCAATTCTCCAATATGAGCTGGGTGTCCTACAATTCAACTCAATTCTGATACCATCTATCTGGAGATAGATCCCACTGGTTGAGGGCTCAGTCCCACAAGACTGCTCCCCCCTACTTCAGATGCCAGTTAAAAGCCCAAGCTACTTGTACTTCTGACACACTGGCTACATATTGGAGGTTCCAAGAACCCCCTCCAACCCAGGATGCCAATCACAAGCCCAGGTTTTTACCTGTACTTCTGACCAACTTGCTATAGATGTGAGGCTCCAACAGCACCTTCCTTAGATTTCTGGTGCCAGTTGCAAACCCAGGTTGCTATCTGTACTTCTGACGGGCTGGTTATATATCAGAAGTTCCCATGTCCCCATCCTCAGGTCCAATTAATATGCCAGAGTGGTTCACAGAACTCAAAGAGACATTTTACTTACTAGATTACTGTTTATTATAAAAGGACATAAGGAATTCAGGAACAGCCAGATGAGAGAGTTGCATCAGGCAAAGTATAGGGAAAGAATGCGGAGCTTCCATGCTCTCTGAGAACATCACTCTCCCAGCAACTCCTTGGGGTCACCAACCCAGAAGATCTCTGAACCCTGTCCTTTTGGGGTTTTACGGAGGCTTCATTACTTAGTCATGATTGATTAAATCACTGGTCATCAGCAATTGATTCAACCTCCAGCCCTTCTCCTCTCCCTGGAGGATGGGGGTGGTTACTGAAAGTTCCAAAAGAATCCCAGGATTGGTTCCCCAGCAACAGCCCCCATCCTTAGGTTGCCTAAGGGTTTCCAAAAGCCACATCATTAACATAAAAGACGGGTTCATTGTTCTTATCACAGAAATTCCAAGAATTTTAGAAGCCCTCTGCCACAAATGGGGTTAAAGATCAAATACATATTTCTTATTATAAATCGTGGAAAGCACTAGGGAAAAATAAGCACACAAAATAGAAATTTATTTGCTGGGTTGCCTAAGGACTGGCCAGAGAAATGGAACCTTGGCTGAATAATTATAGACAGAAGTATATCACACCATGTAGTAGAGTAACATGTTCTAGACCACTTTTTCCTATCTCCTTGGCCACATTTCACCCTAATTCTTGCCAGCTCCAGCTTGGCTTACCATGCCCTTTGATTCACATCCTCCCTGTACCTGGGTTTGTTGATTGAAGTCCCCCTACAGTCACATGCCCATCACAAGCTTTAATTAATCATGACAGAGAAAGGATGAATGTGGTGAGGCACTACTACAGACACTGGAGTCTGAAGTTGATCTCGTAGCCACCTGACTTGTTCATGGGAAACAAGAAATGAGACCATGGCTTTTAAACGAGGTGTTTTTTTAATTCAGATGCCTGCTTCCCAACTGTTTTTGTCAAGTCCACAGGACTAGTCTTTCCATTCTGAGGAGTCATTTTCCTTGCCTTAGGAATTCCCTAAAATCCCTCCTAGGAATCATCTGCTAAGGATAATGAATGGACCCTACTTCCGTGTCTTCAGGTCTGACACAGTGCCAGATCCTTACCCACCTTTCTTCTTAATCTTGCACCCTGAACTAAGGCTTTGACAGCTTATCAGAACCAAAAATGAAATACATGAAGTGTCAACTCTTTTGTGGTTGTCACCTATTGCTGGACAATTTGGGCATTCCTCCCCTGAAACTGTATCTGTGTGTATTTAAAGTAACATTGCTATGCTTGTTGAATATTTACTCCCATTGGTTTAGTCAGTCACTTGTTTGTTCAGGAGAAAAATACCAGGTCCCACGTAAAACCTTTCAGTTGCTTCTAATTACTTTCAGGCAAATGTCTCTGTCCAAGTTCCCTCGTATATATTACAGAATGTTCCTCCTCATGATCTTTGGATCAAGACCAAGGTTAATAATAAGACAGAGGATATTCTTTTGATATCTGTGCTATCCATAAGCTCATCTTCAAGACCTATTTTTAAAGATCCCAGAAAGAACCCATCTGGGCCAGAATAAACTACCAATACCTGATTCCTCAGCCTTGCAGTGTTCCTTGGGATTTATTCTTGTTGGGTCCTGATTTACTCCTATGGTTCCCAACCTAGATGAAGCCACAGAATCAACAACAATGCATTCTGGAACTTGCCTATTCCTCCCTCAGCAAAGATCCAACAAAGATTCTCATTTCTATGAGATTATTAAAAATAAAATATAAATAGGCTCAAAATACAACGAGCAGAAGGTAAAACAGTGCTGTCTTTTTCTGATAGAATAGGTGTGAGGTGTTTCAGTTATGAACTGTGATTTACAATGTAGTATGTGCTGCATTCCTGATACCACTATTTCAATTTTAGGTACACTGGAAGATGGACAGAGTTCCAATTAGTCATAGGATATGTAAAGCATGAAAGTGTCACTTCCGCTCTACCTCGTAAAACTAGATAAACAGCAAAATCGTAACTTTGCTTTTACTATCAGAGACCTGAAGTCACAGGGAAGCCAAGTAGGCTGGATTCTAATGAGGAACAGCCTCCTTGAAGAACAGGTAGGCTTGTGGACTGACACCATATTAGCAGAGCATGGGTAAAACAGGTGCTGGCTGCCCTGCGAGCAAGAAGAAATCAGCTAAAAGACTGAGTGAGGTCTCTTATGACAATGTAGAACTGCAGGGAGTCACAGACGCAAGAGGAATCTGCATTCACTGGTGGGACCATTTTCACAGACCTCCACCATAAGCTCACAAAAATGACTGGGAGCAGAGAGGGTGACAGAGGGAGCCCCATCTGAGATGTTGGTCTGCACAATGTGACTGCAAGGGGCACAAGTCCCTTAGCTAGGGACCTTACCTAGGTCAGTCTCTCACATGGAGGAAAAGCCTGGGGCTGTTGGGCATGGGAGTAAAGAGGAAATTCTTTGTATGCACACATGCATGTGCGTGGGCACACACACACACACACACACACACTCCTAGGGCACACTTGAGATCTACTGCAACAGAGTGAATAGTCAAGGAAAAAGCGCATGAACTTTGGTTAAGGTAGAGGGGCAGGAAAACACTCTGAGCTGAAAACCCTGTAACGGAACAGTTAATCATTCTGCTACCGATCAGAACTGAACTAGCATGGGTTCCGTCCCTGGTGAGTTACAGATAGAGACTACATGAAGCGGGGAGTCGTCACACAAAGCAATCTTTATTTGCAGCAAATAGGGAGATCATGGGGAATAATTTCCAAAGCCATCACACCCCAAACAACAAAATTGGGGAAGTTTTAGGCCAAGGGCACATGCTTATTCACGAAGGGCTTGACAAAGGAGAGTTCAGTATAGAATCCTGGCAGAGCCATCCTCAAGTTGACAGAGTCCCGGTCCTGGTTGATTGAAGTCATGAGGGCCAGCAACGGTCAGTATCTTCAATTCTCTGCGCCAGTCAGTCTGGTGTTTGAGGCTCAAAGGGGTTTAAATCCTGCAGAAACAACTCAAGAATGTGTGTTAGGTCAATCCTTACTTTTGAAAAACACTGGGAGTTTTACCAGGGATTTACCATCTCTGATATGTTAGGCTCTCTCCTGGCTTCCTAGAGATTGCTAGTTTTTTCATTCCCTTTGTTTCCTTAAAATCCTTAACTGCAGAGGTTTTTGCATTCTTTTGTAATTCCAACACCTCTCAAGAAAGCTCTGCAAGCCTGTGAGCCCTGTGCTTGGGCAAACAGTCCCGTCGTGGGCATAACTCACAAAAATAGATGGGGGCCTACAATGACGTCTCTTGTGTCCTGAGAGCTATGCCTCATCTCTCTTTTTCCGAGGTCCCCTAACTCTTTCTGCTTATACGATGAGGAAGAGGCAGAAAATCTTCTTACACAAGACGCACCGAGAAACATGGCGGTGTTTGGCTGCCACAGGGAAGAGAGGCATGAATGCTGAGAAAATCCTACATCCAAGATCCAGGTACATGGATCAGTCTACATTGACACCGGACCAAGACAACACAGTCTACCTACCCACACAGTCAGCCTAGCAAGCTCTGAATAACCAACAGCCATCTGCTGTTGGGGGAGGAACAAGGGTAAGTAGAGAGATCTCACTGCCACAGGAATTCCGGGACAGCTTCAAGCTGAAGGTGGAGCTAAAAGTTTAAAGTGGATTACTATAGAAGAGATTCCTTTTTAACATAACCACAACAGTGTTATTAAGTTTACATATATTAACAGTAATTGAGAAGCTAGATTTTCAATGGCTCATGAAGCAGTAAGATTGTTTCAGGAAAACTTTGATACTTAAGTCAGGGTAGCCTAATAAGGTAGAACTCTCTATTTTCAGGGCTTTCTGTTCCTAGAGATGACATGACTGGACACTCCTGTCAGAAATGTTAGCTCATACACTTTTATTCACCAGGTATCATTCTGAAGAAGGTGGTTAAAAAAAGGGGGCTGTTTCTTAATAATATTTTTATCTGTCCAAGATTTGTCATAGGTGCTGACACTGTTAAGTCCAGAGGCTTCTGGAAAGAGCCATCACACGTCTGGGAAAGAAGACGGTTATTCTGGTTCTCCAGTTTCCTATAGACTCTAGAAATAAAATGTAAATTCGAAAATTATCCAGTAACCCATCTTCATTGCCTCAACAGGGACGAGTGGCCAAAAAAAGAATGTGGAGCAGAGTCCTTCAATCCTGAATGTCTGGGAGAGAAAAACGGCTGTTATCAATTACAATCACACTGAGAGACTCTGAGGTATTTCCTTGGTACAGGAAGGAAGCAGAGAAAAACTCTACTCTTCTAACAGAGATTCGCCCAGATGTGGATAGAAAACAGGACAGGAGATTCACAGTACTGTTGAATAAAAAAGTGAAACGTGCCTGCCTGCGTATCACAGCCACCCAGCTGGGAGACTAAGCCTTGGATTTCTGTGCCCCCATCGCACAGAGCTCTCCAGGCACCTGCAGCCTACAGTGAGGGACCAGTCACATTCTTTGTCCTGGAACTGGTTTGGGGTTGAAAGGCTTGCCGTAATGTGTTTGTGTCCAACTTGAAATGAATGCAGAGCTCTAATCACTGTGATGATAAGAAATTCAGTTTCCAATGACTCAAGCGAGCTACAACAATTTGTACTAACTCCAGTATATTCTAGAGAAGAAATGGTGGTGTTTTAAATAGATATGTAAATTGTAAGGATAACCTCATTGGGGTGTTTAAGGTTCTCTGATTGAGACCGTACATGTTTCATAATGTGCCAAAGAGATCTAAAAGTCTTCCAGGTGACAACGTGGGTGGCTTTCAGGGAAAAAAAAGAAATATATATATATATATATATATATAGCCTTAAAAATTTGGATATATATATATATATACATATATACATATATATGTATATATATATATATCCTTAAAAATTATTATAAAATCAACACATGCTCATTATGGACACTTTCGAGAGTATAGAAAATGTAATAGAAGAATTAGAGTCATGTAAAATTCTGCTACCCAATGATAATCACTTACCACAAATATTTTTTCTCTAGGTGGTCCGCATATGCCTTCATATCAATTTAACATATAAAATATACTTTTCTTTTTAAAGATTTTATTTATTTATTTGAGAGAGAGAGAGCACAAGGGGGGTGGAGGGAGCAGAGGGAGAGGAAGAACAGGACTCCCTACTGAGTAGGGAGCCTGACATAGGCCGCCACACAGGACTCCACACAGGGCTGGATCCCAGGACCTGAAGAATATACTTTTCATGTAACATTTATGTCCATTCTCCTTTGTACAATTCATCTTCAAAGTATTGGGTGCTTGGTTATAAAAGATACAATTTAAATAACAACCAGAGGAATTCCTGCAAAGCTTTTCACATTGTGACTGTTGTATCTTCAACAAATATTTACTGTCTACTATGTGTCAGACACTGGGTTTGGTGCTAAGGATTGAGCAGGATGAAGAGAAAGGGATAACATTTAACTCTGTTCTGACTCTATCCTCTGATGAGTGTCTGCTCTCCAGAAATCACTGGGAAAGTTTTTGACCGAAGTGTACACTCAGGGTTCGACTGACACTACTCAAGGGTTTTGAGATTTTGCCCAAACGTAGCATCAATCCCTTCATACCTCGTAGGTCTGTAGATACATCAGCAAGAGTATGAAATTTTTCCATTTTCCCCAATGTTCCTTCGTGAAAGGGAAATAATAACCATTGTAATCAAATGATTCAAATGAGAGGGGAAGGAACCTCACCAACTCCTCTATAAGGCCAAAAAAGTAATTAATATTTATAAAGGAAAGCTTAGGGTAGTGAAAATAATTGTAATACAAATTATTCTTGGATTTCTGAATAGGTAATAAAAACACAAGGTAGAAAATACAAATTATGGGGTGCCTGGGTAGCGCAGTCATTGAGCGTCTGCCTTCGGCTCAGGGCATGATCCCAGTGCTATGGGATCGAGCCCCACATCAGGCGCCTCTGCTGGGAGCCTGCTTCTTCCTCTCCCACTCCCCTGCTTGTGTTCCCTCTCTCGCTGGCTATCACTCTGTCAAATAAATAAATTAAATCTTAAAAAAAAAAAAGAAAATACAAATTACATAAAAAAAAATATATAATGGGGGCGCCTGGGTGGCTCAGTCAGGTAAGCATCTGGCTTGTGATTTCGGCTCAGTCATGCAGGGGTCCTGGGATTGAGCCCAGTGTTGGCTCTATGCTCAGCAGAGTGTCTGCTTGGGATTCTCTCTCTCCCTCTCCCTTTGCCCTTCTCCCCACTCATGTTCGCTCTCTTTCTCTCGAATAAATTAATAAAAATCTTTAAATAAAATTTTTTAAAAAATGAAATACAGTATACCTAGGAAAGTAACATTCCCAGTCACTACCCGCAGCCACACTATCCCCAGCAGCCTAGGAAAACCATGGATAAAATTAAAATTTTCCTTGGGTTATTTGTTTTTTTATCCTTCAGTTGTACAAGTTCTTTATATATTTTGGATACTCAACCCTTCACAGGTATTTACAAATAGTTTCTCCCATTCTGGGGGTTGTCTTTTTCACTTCCTTGAGAGTATCTTTCGGAGCAGAAGAGCTTTTAGTTTTGATGAAGTCTAATTTATCTATTTTTTTTCTTTAGTTCCTTGTGCTTTGATGTCCTATTTTAAAACCATTGCCCGATTCAAGGTCACACAGATTCACATCAGTGTTTTCTTCTAAGACTTTCAGAGTTCAGGTTTGTATGTTGAGGTCATGGATCCATTTCAAGTTAATTTTTTAATACGGTGGGAGATAGAGATACAATTTCATTCTGTTGCATATGGATAACAAGACAGTCGGCGTCCCTAACCAAAAGAAAGCTGAGTAGCTATACTGATATCAGTTGAAGTAGACATTAAGCCGGGAGTTATTACTAGAGATCCAGAGCTACATTTCAAAATGATTAAGTGCACCACCTACTAGGATGATAGAACAATTCTATTTTTATACACACCTAATAGCATGGCTTCAAAATATATCAAACATGAATCAGTAGAATTAAGCTAGTAAAATTTGTTGATTTAAAAAAATCAATAAACATATATACAACTGTAGTGGCAGACATTAACACATACATCTCCTAGTAGAAATGTAGAGAAAATATGAACAACACAATTAATACTCTTCACCTGATTTACATATCCAGAACACCTTAACCCCCAACAACAGAATATAGATTCTTTTCAAACGTACAAAGAATACTTATCAAAGTTGACTGTATTCTAGATCTTAAAGCAAGACTTAATTGCAAAGGATTTAAATCATTCAGAATGTAGTCTCCGACCACAATGGTATTAAGTAAGAATTCGATAACAAAAAGATAATTAAACTTCATTTTTGTACCTTACTGGATATAATAGCCGTTTTTCAAATGTATTGCCACAGAAGAACACCAAGCCAAAGCAGGTTTGCGGTGGGATAGATTTTCGGTCTCTGAATAGAGCAGTATAACACCCTATTTTCGAACCTCACTTCCTGTTTGGGGGCAGAAACATCTTATAGCCCCAGAAACTCTACACTCAGGCACTCGTATGAAGGCCAGTCTCTGGACTGGAGTGAGAACAAGAGAAATTTCAACCAGAAGAAGAATTTCTATCATGCTCTACCCTGGCCTGCTGTGGGCATTCATAGCCTCCTTTGGCTTCAGTAGGTGTGGCCCTAAGCACAGGGCCTTAGCTTCCTCTTGGAGTCCAAGAATCAGGGGTATTAAGAGGGAAGAGAGGTGGGGAAATGAAATGCTGTGTGATTCTTTTCTTTGTCCTTGTGTCATAAATGAATCTAGTCCCCATGACCCATCTGAGACATTTCAGAGAACCAACCTTGTCTTTTTTCTCCATAGGACCCAGCACGGCTGAGAAAGTCATCCAGACCCGGAGTGCAGTAACAATGCAGGAAGGACAAGCGGCCACCATTTTCTGCAAGTATGAAACCAGTTGGAGTAATTATTACACTTTGTATTGGTACAAACAGCCTCCCAGTGGAGAGATGACTTTCCTCATTTACCAGGATGAAAACAAGCCAAATGCAAAGCAGGGTCACTTCTCTGTGAACTTTCAAAAGACAGAAAAATCCATCAGTCTCACCATCTCTCCCTTACAACTGACAGACTCAGCAGTGTATTTCTGTGCTCTTGGTAGCTCCACAGTAATAAAAATAATAGTGAAAGATAAACAAAAACCTTAGCTCCATAAAGGCAGCCATCTGCTCAGATTTCCAGGTATTATGTTTTTATCTTGGGTTAAATAAACCACAAAGTGGTTCCTCAAATGATCCTTCAACAGTTAGATTTGTTAAAAAAGGAAACAGGAAGCTCAGAATGGCGTCATTTGTGCTAATGCCCACATCAGTAAACCAAGTAAACCAAGACTTAATCCCTAAGCTAACTGTAGTTCCAGCCCCCCAGGAATGTGACCGTTAACCAGTCAACATGGAATTACCCGTCAGCACTAGTGAGATAACCTACCAGATAAGAGCTTCCCTGCTCCTCTTAGGAAGGTGACCTTGCCTAAATTAATGCATTTTTTGCTAATAATTTCCCTTTTTTTTTTGCCTCCTTTCCACCAAATCGTACACTAAACAATGAATAATGTGGGCTTGGGCAACTGCCTTCAAACACGGAAAGAACAAAGTATTAAGGGATGTGAAAGGAATTTGGTTGAGAGAGATTTTTAGAACTACTTCTGGGAGAAAAAATATCACAGAAATAGTTCTAAAATCCCCAACTGACTGAAAATGCTGCAGTCTTGAATCTTGGGGTATTGCGGTAGAAAGCTCTTTACTGAGCCTTACCACTAGAGGGAGGTAGCATTTACAAGGTATTTATCTTGAGATCTAAAACACAAACCTTGAAGAAGAAAAAAAAAAGAAAGGAAGGAAGGAAGACTGTGGACTGACTTGGTTCCCAGTTCTAAGTAAAGGGGTTCATATATAGTCACAAGAGGGAGCTGTTACACCTGCAAACCAGTGCTCCTTCCGGAGTGAGGGGGAGGTTATCACTGAGTTGTGCAAAAATTTTATTTTCCTCCTCTTTGTCACCTTGTACTTCCTATAATCTCACATGGAGTGTGTGCACAGCTTCAAGGACACAGGCAAACCTCTTCCCCAACGTAAAGAGCTGACCACTCATAGGAAGAAAAGAGAGAGGTGATTCATAGTTTAATTTTTAATGGCCAAACATTGCTTCCTCTAGTAGAGTGATAAGCTTAGTTATTATAGCAGAGAAGGATGAGTAATTTTAATTTTATTCTATCCCATTTCTTTATTAACAACCATTTTTGAGAATAAACAGGGAAACTCTTTTATGTTTATTTCCACCTTTCTTGGAAAATGGCTTCATTTCAAATCATCTGTTCTCATGCCTTCTTTCATTTTAGTGGCCCCGATGCATGCCACCACTAGGCATGGGCATGGAGATGAGAAAATATGTGTTAAAGAGGGGCTCCGGTGGGATAGGAATAAGTACCACTCAAGTCATTGGTTCCTGTATTAAGACCAGAGGCATCCATCAATGCCTATCTGGAAGTTGCTTGAAACATCATTGCTGGAGCCGGCATGGGAGACCTGAATACTAGGCACCTTGACTCTTAGACTAGATTCCAATTTTGTCTTTTCCTGGTAAACTGAACACCGTAGCATCATACAGCTATGAAGTTATTTTTGTCACAGAGTTGCAAATATTTTCTTCTTATTGGATGTTTAACTCAGATTATGATCATTTTTTTTTAACAGAAAGAAGTCTCTGACTTTTGAAGTTATATTGTTTATTACAGCTCTTGAGATGTGCTTGCTGTGGCTGGGAAAATGGATAGGAATTCTCTGCTTCCTTTTGCCGTCCAGGGCTCAGCATAGGTTTCTTGGATTAAAGGACATTTCATACCAACTCAACGGAACATCAAGCCACCAATTGGTGGTGGGTTTTGCCTTGTACCACAAACGTGAGATAGATAATCTCCTTGGGGATGATTTTGCTCATTCAGATTCACTCAGACATAGCTTATTTGAGTTTGAACCTTGAAAAGGATCTCAGTGTAAACCCTCTGACTTAGGGCTAGACACTGGGAAAACATTCTTAGCTCTCTTTTCAAATTTTTTGTTTAATCCTAAGGATGAGAGTAGACCCAACCAAGAGACTGCTCCGTCCTTAGCCGATGCTTGGCTGGGGAACACCCAAATTGAAAGCTGCCTGAGAAAAAGCTATGTTAGTGGCTGCTATGCTGTTGCTGGGACCTCCCCCAACCTAGGTTAAGATACAAACCCTGAGCTCTGAGACCTGGGACCCTGGTTCGCACTGGAACTATGAGATCACTAACAGGAATCACTCTTCTCCTAACTTTAGGTAAGTGATCTGGGTCTAATAAGGATGACTTTCATTGCTAAAGACAAAAAAACAGGTATCTGCTACTTCTCCTTCCTCCACTGTATTTACTAAACTGCTAGAAAAAAATTGCATCTATACTTTTCTGTGCGTCTATGGGTTTCTCTTGAGAGTCTGAATATCATCGTGAGGGGCTGATCAGATCCACTCTTCACAGAAGATCTCCCGAGTCTCACAGCTCTCAGGCTTGTAGGGAGGTTTGAGTTCATTGAGCCCAATGGTCATGGAACACAGAAATTTATCTTTGGCCTTGTGGATCGGGATTGCTCAATAATAAATACCAGTAATATTTCTCTTGCCCTATGTAATACACACCGCAATGCTCAAGTTTTGGTGTAAGGCCAGAGAGGAGAGTTCTGGGAGTGCTTGTGACCCTGACCTTAGAGGTACCCACATTTGACAAACCAGAGCTAATCTATCGTTTCTCAACCCTTCAGGTATTATGAGTGATGCTAAGACCACACAGCCAAATGCAATGGAGAGTACTGAAGAAGAGCCTGTCCACCTGCCTTGTAACCATTCCACAATCAGTGGAAATGAGTATATACATTGGTATCGACAGATTCCCAACCAGGGTCCAGAGTACATGATTCGTGGTCTAAAAGACAATGTGACTGATGGAAAGGCCACTCTGATCGTGGCAGTAGCTAGAAAGTCCAGTACCTTGATTCTGCCGCGGGTCACCCTGGGAGACGCTGGTGTGTACTACTGCATCCTGAGAGAGGCACACTGGCACAGATGGGGCCGCCCCCGTACACCATCTGCCTGGTGGGGGAAGGGAAGCCGCCGCCCCCGTCGCCAAGTCCACGGCACAAGAATGAGCAGGAGCCCAACGGAAGCGAAGTAAAGGAGAAAAGGGGAAAGAGTAAAGTGAAGATAGTGCGGGAGTCAAAGAGGAAAGGATAGAAGGAACAAAGAGGATGAGGAAGAAGAGCTTACGTTATCAAAGGGACGGACTAAAAAGCTCGCAAGGAAACTAAGAGACACAATTGTAAACCTACAATAAAGGGAAAGGGAGATGAGAATTTGCCGTAGCTCTTTGTCTTAAATAAATGTTGCTTTCTCTATAGGTCTCCCTGAAATAGGTGAGAACAACCACGGGGTTGTCCCGAAGACTTTCTTCATTCAGACCCTAAGAGGTGCCCAGGCTCTGGATAGTGCATCATATTAACCCTTCCGACTCCTCAAACATGGGAATGAATTTCAGAAACTGAGTCATTTGCTCTTGAAAACAAGTTGCTTATCTGTAGCACACCCATCACTGGGATACAGACAATTTGGGGGAAGGGATAAATAACGGACAAATATTTGGAATTTAATTTCATTTTTAGAATTTATGTTGAAATATTATTATTACACACACACAAAAAAAAACCCACACAAATCTTTTCTTATTGTAAAAGACTCAAGTTACTACATAAGGATGTAAAGTCAAGCCTGAAAGCCCAATCTGACTCTCCCCATCTCCTCTCCATTTCCTTTTCAATACCTATGATAACCCATTTTGGCAGTTTGGAGTATGTCTTGACAATCACACAGACTTTTTCATTTATAAGGGTGCTCACATAAATACCCAATTTTCTTACATAAATTGGATCATATCAGGTGTATTTTTCTGCAGCTTGTTTTTTTTTATTTAAAAATGTATTTATTTTATTTTATTTTTTTATGTTATGTTAGTCACCATACAGTACATCATTGGTTTTTAATGTAGTGTTCCATGATTCATTATTTGCATATAACACCCGGTGCTCATTATAACATGTGCCCTTAACACCCATCACCCAGCTACCCCACCACCCCTCCCACGTCCCTTCTGAAACCCTCAGATTGTTTCCCTGAGTCCATAGTCTCTCATGGTTCGTCTCCCCCTCTGATTTCTTTTTAAAGATTTTGTCTATTTAGAAAGAGAGAGAGAGCATGCAAGCCAGGAGAGGGGCAGAGGGAGAGGGAGAGAGAGAATCTCAAGCATGCTCCCCGCTGAGGCTGGAGCCTGACATAGAGCTCGATCTCATGACCCAGAGATCAGGACCTGAGCCGAAATCAAAAGTCTGATGCTCAACTGACTGAGAGCCCCCCTCCACACCTCTAAAAATGTATTTTTGAGATGTGTTCATATACATACACACGCACATATGGACTTTATCGTATGCTTGTATAAAAATTTAATTAACTTGCACACTTCCTAATAATATTTAAATGTTTTACTTCTCTTAGTTATAATCTGAATCACAAATCAACAAATATATATACATATGATTTATATACATATATTTATACATGGATGAATTCTTAGAGGTGAAGTTGCTGGGTCAAAGAATTCCCCTAATGTTATATTTTTACTGGTATTGAAAAGTTGCCTTCCAAAATGGTTCTAACAATCTACACTGCAAAATACAACATATGGGAAACCTATTTCCCTGCATCTTGGTTAACACTATTTCAGTCTTTTTTAGATTTTAGACAACTTGAAAGTATTTTGTTAGTATCGTTGCATTTTCCTGATTACGAGAGCAGTTGAACAACTTACCCTGTATGTTTGCACTTTTATAGATTGTCTTTTTCTTGTTTATTTGTAAAAATTATTTTAATAAAATGAACATTACTTTGCCTGTTATATATATTGCACATACTTATTCCAAATCAATTTGGAGAGAATTAACATTGTGTTTTATTTTTTTTAAGATTTATTTATTTATTTGAGGGAGAGAGAGAGAGAGAATGAGCAGGAAGGCCAGAGGGAGAGAGAATCTTAAGCAGACTCCAGCTGAACACGGAGCTGGAGGTGGGGCTTGATCTCATGCCCCTGAGGTCATGACCTGAGCTGAAACCAAAAGTCAGATGCCCAACCAACTACACCACCCGAGAATTAACATTTTAATATGGATCTTCTAATCCAAATTGATGTATAGATTTAATGTAATACCAATAAAAATCCCAGCAGAAAGCTCTGTAGAAATTGACAAAAGGATTGTCAGGTATGCATGAAAATTAAAAAGGACTATGTTAATAAAAACATTTTGAAAGGAATAACAAATTTGAGGAACTAACACTACTGATACTAAATTGTTTTTATGAAGATATAATTGAGAAATTATAGGATTGATGTAAAGATAGACAAATACAACATTGGAACAGAATAAAAGTTTCAGAAATAGACTCACACATATAAAATCTGTTGATTTTCAATAACAGTACCATAACAATTCAATGAGGAAAAAATAATCTTTTTAAAAAATCATGCTTGAAAAGTTGATAGCCATGTTCAAAAATATAAAGTTTAACCCTTAGCTCACACTATATAAATTTGACTCCAAATTGATCAAAGATGTAAATGAGAGGGCTAAAACTATGAGCTTCTAGAATAAAACACTGGGGAAAATCTTAGATACCATGGGTTTGGCAAAGATTAGTTAACTATGAAACAAAGGATACATGACGTAAGATTTCAAAAATCTACATAAATTAAAAACAGAACTACCATATGATCCAGCAACCTTACTTCTGGGTATATATACAAAGGAATTGAAATCAGGATCTCAAAGATATCTGTATTCCCGTATTCATTGCAGCATTTTTCACAATAGCCAAGACATGGAAGCCACCTAAATGTCCGTCGACAGATGAAAGATAAGGAAAGTGTAGTATTTACATACAGTAGAATATGATTCAGCCTTTACAAAAAGAAGGAAGTCCTGTCATTTTTTTTTAAAGATTTTATTTATTTATTCGACAGAGACAGACAGCCAACGAGAGGGGGAACACAAGCAGGGGGAGTGGGAGAGGAAGAAGCAGGCTCATAGCGGAGGAGCCTGATGTGGGGCTCGATCCCGTAACACCGGGATCACGCCCTGAGCTGAAGGCAGACGCTCAACTGCTGTGCCACCCAGGCGCCCCAAGTCCTGTCATTTGTGACAACATGGATGAACCTGGCAAATATGCTAAATGAAGTAGGCCGAACACAGAAGAGCAAATACTACACGATCCCCTTATATGACAAATCTAAAATAGTCAAATTCATAGTGGCAAAGGATAGAATGGGGTGGTTACTAGGGGTTGGGGAGAGGATAAATGGGAAGGTGTTGGTCAAAGGGTGTAAAGTTTCATTTATGCAAGACGAATATATGCTTGAGATCCACTATCCAGCACAGCGCCTACAGTTAACGATATTGTATTGTATACTGTAAAATTTGCAGGGACGTCTGCCTGGCTCAGTTCAGTAAAGCGTGCAACTCTTGATCTCAGGGTTGTAGGTTTCAGTCCACGTTGGGTATAGAGATTATTTGTTAAAAATAAAATCTTTAAAATAAAATTTGCTAACGGTGTAGATCTATATTCAGGGTTCCTTTCACAAAAAATAAAATATAAAAACAGAGAGGACTAGGAAACTTTTGGAGGAAACCATGGCATTAATTGTGATGACCGTTTCACAAGCATAGACTTGTCTCCAAACTCATCTAGTTGTATACATTAAATATATACAGCATTTTGTATGTCAATCGTACCTCAATAAAGTGGGCTTTTAAAAAATCAGTACACAGGACTTCACAATATTAAAAATGTTTGCTCTTTATTTATTTATTTTTAAAGGTTTTATTTATTTATGTGACAGAGAGACAGCCAGCGAGAGAGGGAACACAGCAGGGGAGTGGGAGAGGAAGAAGCAGGCTCCCAGAGGAGGAGCCCGATGTGGGACTCGATCCCAGAACGCCGGGATCACGCCCTGAGCCGAAGGCAGACGCTTAACGACTGCGCTACCCAGGCGCCCCAAAAATGTTTGCTCTTTAAAAGACACTGTTAAGAAAAGAGAAAACAAAAGACAGAGACTAGGAGAAAATCATTACAAAATGTATATCTAGAAAGACCTGTATCTAGAATATATATCTTTAAAACTCTTACATTTCCTTTTTTTAAGATTATATTTATTTATTTATCGGAGAGCAAGTGACCACAAGCAGGGGGAGGTAGAAGCGGACTCCCCACGGAGCAAGGACCTTAGGATCAGGACCTGAGCCAAAGGCAGATGCTTAACGAACTGAGCCATCCGGGGGTCCTCAAATTGTATATTTTAAATATACGCAATTTTTATATGTCGTATTGAGTGTGCCTCCATAAGGTAGTTTTTTATAAGACTAAAATCAAAAGTAGGCAGACCTAATGTTGAAAAACAATTACTCAGTTCTAGAGAGCAGAATTTTTCACTTTCTTTTAATTACAAAGCGGGAACTGTTTCAAGCATGCAAAAGTGGCGAGGTATTTTCAATATCCGATAATAAATACCGTACTCGTTGCAATAAATAAATGTACCTCATCTATGTAAATTAATTCTAGAGGTCATCCATTATTCAGTATTTCTCAGTCTGGCCAAAAGGTGGCAGTGTTCAAAAAGTATTTGAGTCTGAGTTTGCAGCGCTGGAGGAACAGGAAACCAGGTCTGGTCTCCCTGACCAGTGCAGTGTCCTGCGTCAGGGAGACCCTGCTGGGCTCAAGTAACCTGTGCTGGGGAAGCTCATTCGAGAACACCCGACTGGGCTGGCTTCCGAGGAGCCAGAGGATGGACACTCTCTTGCAAGTACTCCTAGGGATATTAGAGTTGCAGGCAGCCTGTAAGTATGGGGTTAGTCTGGGAGAGTCAGGGGATGCTGGCAGCTCCCTGAAAGCAGGGACTGAGTCATATTCTGTCCCAGGGAGGCCCGTTTGAGAGCCAGATACATGCTGAAAAGATAGACAATATTCCATGTTGATCTGATAATGTTGCTGTGACTTAAAGAGGGGGTAGAGAAAAACCACCCCTCCTATGAGCATGAAGATCTTACGTGGTCACCTGCATTTTCTTTACATTGTCTTTTTGAACTGGGGTCAGTAGCCAAGAACTGCAGCAGGGTCCGCAGTCCCTGGTCATCCACAAGGGAGAAGATTTCACCATCAACTGCAGTTCCTCACAGCCTGTGTACGCCCTGCGCTGGTTCAGGCAAAAGAATAGTGAAGGTCTAATCTCCTTGATGATGTTATGGAAAAATGGGGAAGAAAAGAGTCATGAAGAAATCACGGCCACGTTGGATGAGAAAAAGCAGCAGAGTTCCCTGCGTATCACAGCCTCCCAGCCCAGCCACTCAGGCACCTACCTCTGTTCAGCAGATGCACTGTGATCTCCAGACCTCCGCAGGCTGGCCCCAAACTTGCGGCTGGGCCGCACGGGCTCTGCTGACACAGGGCTCCTGAGCGGTGCCGGGACACCTGCCAAGACGAGAAGCTTGAGGGACATGCAGTAGTCTCTTTGCAAAAAAACAAAAACAAAGACGAAAAACCGAACAAGAAGAAGAAGGTTCTTTTTTTTTTTTTTAAAGATTTTATTTATTTATTCAACAGAGATAGAGACAGCCAGAGAGAGAGGGAACAAAAGCAGGGGGAGTGGGAGAGGAAGAAGCAGGCTCATAGCGGAGGAGCCGGATGCGGGGCTCAATCCCATAACACCGGGATCACGCCCTGAGCCGAAGGCAGACGCTCAACGCCTGAGCCACCCAGGCGCCCCAGAAGAAGAAGGTTCTAGAGTGAGAGTAGGGAAGCTCTACCTTTATTCCCAAATTTCATTTGACTTTTTATCTGGGTAATTATTATTTTCTAGTAGGTAGAACCTAAATCTGGCATAAGCATGGTATGAATTTCAGTGATTTTTGCAATCACCCCGCACAAATCTTGTGCCTTCATTATCCCGGGGAAACTCTTTCCCTTCTGCTACTCACTCAGCTTGTTAACAGAAAGAAATTCTGAGTCATTTGGTAGGTTCCTTGTGGCATTTTAGGACTGTACTGTGAGGATTGGGACGGCAATTTTGTCACAGTGGGAGGAGTAAGGGGCAATACTTTTCCCCAAGTTTATAGTATAAGTATAGAGATAGACAAATGGATGGATAGATAGTTGGGGGGGGGATCCAATCCAGTCTCAGACTGCCCCTCACTTCTCCAACATGGCCTCACCTGTTCGCACTGCCCACCAGGAGCAGCCACGCCCAACTGGCCCCTCACCTCTGACGTAGCTTCAAAAAGAAACAAATTATATTCAGTCCTCATGTCAGAGCTCATCTTGCAAACTTTTTTTTCACTTGTCTTGTCCACTGTCCTTGATAAAAAATGCGCACTTAGAGCCCGGTGGAGCATGCAAAGATTTTGTCCTTAGTTCTTCCCCATCCCGGCTCTTTTATTTGCCTCCCTCTTGTGGGTCCCTCCTGCTTCCCCCCCCAATGGTACTCTGCGACCTTTTAATACCCTTTTGCCTGTCCAACGCCTAATGTTTCGAGTCACCGAATCGCTTTCCAAAATCTTCTCCCACTTTATTGATTCCATATCCATTTCCCAGCTCACTCTCCAAAATGGAGTGGTTTGTCACCTAACTCGCATCTTAATGCCACATTCTTTTTTTTTTAAGATTTTTATTTATTTATTTATTTATTTATTTATTTATTTATTTATTTGACAGAGATAGACAGCCAGCGAGAGAGGGAACACAAGCAGGGGGAGTGGGAGAGGAAGAAGCAGGCTCATAGCAGAAGAGTCTGATGCGGGGCTCGATCCCAGAACGCCAGGATCACGCCCTGAGCCGAAGGCAGACGCCTAGCAACTGCGCCACGGAGGCGCCCCCTTAATGCCACATTCTAGATGAGCACTCCCTGGATTGCTTGTATTTGAAAAGGGAATGTTGGAGGAGATTCAAAGGAAGTCACCTCAACTGGCACGCTTTCACTTACGGTGACAGTTGGAGAGGAAGGACGTCTCACAGCCAATGCTGTTTCCCACGCCGCTAAACCATAGTGCAGGCCAGCTGCCCGTGTGTAGGACAGTTCCCACGGGCGAGGGTGCAGGCACCACACTGCAAGCATTTGTTAAAAAATACCTTATTACTCAAATTTGTTCAGAAGGAGAATACGATCCAGCAAAGAACAAGGACAGAAATTCTCCTGTTCGACACTACACATAAGAATTTGTAGTGTCTGTTGTCTAAGATAGACACCATCTCCGTACCGTCACTGTGATAGGTGCGTGCAATACACAACCCTGAAAGCACCATACCCCACTTAGAGTTAATAGAATAAAAGGCATAGAATGGCAGATATGATTATCTGCATCTTACTTATGAGAAAACTGAGAGTGAGAAGAGATTCCATCAAGGAACGCTTTTGAGAACTTGAATCCTGGGGAAGCACATTGGAGGCCACAGCCACCGCAGAGACACAGAGGCCGCTTGCCTACCCGTGGCACGTCCTCACCTTGCCCATTTCCTTTCGGTCGTGCCATTGACCACATTGTCTTATGGCCACTGCCCACCGACCTGAAGCCAGGGGGCAGGTTGTGCTTTGTACTCATTTCTGCAAAAAGCATATCAGAAAATGATGGAATCGGGTCACTGTGCTCCTCCTGGCCCTACCAGAGAACTGAGCTAGACCTTTGTTGAGTCTCAACTCTTTCCCCTGGGACAATGGATGCAGCCCTAAAGCTGTGTCAGTTTCCTGCACTTCAGAGTGGTGGCCCCTCATATTTACTTCATTTTGTTTTGTTGGGGTTCCTGATTGGCATCTTCCTTCTTCTCCAACTTTAAATAGTAATGATCCATCCTTTTATGGCAGAGTTTTCTTTCCGTACAAGCTCGCTACAGCCATTTGCTACCCTTGATCTTCCAGGAGATTAACTCTAATTGGAAGATCATCTGAACAATTAAGTTAGAATTCATAGCGACTGTATTTCTTAGGTTACTGTAGTTTGCACACTGAAGACATATATGAGTCTTCTGATTAAGCTTAGTGTTTTTTAAAATTTTTCCTACAAATTCTTGCTAACAGCCATGAGATGAGGTCTCCTATATATATATGATCCCTCTTTGGAATCTCATGTACTATCTTTAAAATTCATGTGTTACGTTCTGTAATATGCTCTCATTTTTTTGATATACAAAGAAAAGAAAAGCAAAAGCTTTAAATTCATGATCCAGAAATATATGCCATGTTTATCCCGACGCTCACTGTCATCTGTCATGCACTACTACCTGGCCTATGCTCTGTTAGGGGACAGAAGTAGACTGCCAGAATTCTCAGGAAAATGCGGACATTCTCGAGGCTGAGACAGCAGGTCTTCGTGGAGTCTGGAACAGCTGCTCGTCGTCAGGGAGACTGCAGCAGCAACCACGATGATCACAAGGGGCAGGAGATCTCAGGATCGACTTGACCTGTTATCTCTGTGCAGCCCACATGCCAGGAAGAGAGATCACATTCATGCAAATTTGTTTTTATCTAAATGGAAATGTCTTGGTTTTTTGTTTATTCTGTTTGCTTTTTTCTCTTTTAAAAAAATGCATTACTTCAATAAAATGTTGCAGAGTCATTAAAAAAGAAAGAAGGGGCACCTGGCTGGCTCAGTTGGTAGAGCACGTGACTCCTGATGTCAGGGTTGTGAGTTCAAGCTGCATATTGGGTATAGAGCTTGGAAAGGAAGGAGGGAAGGAAGGAAGGAAGGAAGGAAGGAAGGAAGGAAGGAAGGAATAAAGAAAGAAGAAGAAGAAGAAGACGAAGAAGAAAGGAAGGAAGGAAGGAAGGAAGGAAGGAAGGAAGGAAGGAGGAAAGGTAGGGGAGGAAGGAAGGAAGGAAGGAAGGAGAAAAAGAAAGAAAGAAAGAAAGAAAGAAAGAAAGAAAGAAAGAAAGAAAGAAAGAAAGAGAAAGAAAGAAAAGAAAGAAAGAAAAAGAAAGAAAGAAAGAAAGAAAGAAAGAAAGAAAGAAAGAAAGAAAGAAAAGAAAGAAAGAAAAAGAAAGAAAGAAAGAAAGAAAGAAAGAAAGAAAGAAAGAAAGAAAGAAAGAGAAAGAAAGAAGTAGGGAGGGAGGAAGAGGAGAATGTCAGGTTATCAGTATTTTTGCTTTAGAAAGCATACTCACTAGGTAGGAATACAGAAGAAACAAGGTAAATATACACGCAGAAGTTACTCTCTGGCAAACCTAGACCTAAAATTAGCATTGACCCTAGAAGAAAAAGAGACTCAGGAAAACAGAAAGAGATTTCCCTGCTCTTCCAAGTCTGAGATGCCCAATGAGATAGAACATGGTGGTCAGGACATGGTGGAAGCTCATTTATGTAAATCAGGACAGAAGCTTCAAGGCATTCCTCAGGCACTCAGCCCAGATCCTAGGCATTTGAAACTCCAAGTTGCCAGATCAATTTTTTTTTAAAGATTTTATTTATTTATTTGACAGAGAGAGACAGCCAGCGAGAGAAGGAACACAAGCAGGGGTAGTGGGAGAGGAAGAAGCAGGCTCCCAGTGGAGGAGCCTGATGTGGGGCTCGATCCCAGAGCACCAGGATCACGCCCTGAGCCCAAGACAGACGCTTAACGACTGCGCCACCCAGGCGCCCCTCAATTTTTTTCTTAAAGACGAAACTTCCCCTCTAAAATTCCATTCTGTAAAAATGGAGTTCTGCTATTATTCAGAGTTTTATCTGTTTCTTTAAAAAAGAGAATGTTCACATGACTATGTTAATAAGCAATAGTAACCTTCTTCCTGCATTGTCTCTGTCGGGTCCTTTTCTCTTTTGGTTTTTGTCCTGCATTTCACATTAAGGTAATGTTTTCAAATGCCTAGTGAGCCCAGATGTTCATTCATACTTAGCGGGATATAAATCTGGGATGTGAATGAAGGGAGGAAGGCTCTGGTTCCTTGTTTTTAAGTGTTTGCCTCAGCTCACTCTCAACTGAGCCTAGTAACCCAGACTCTTATATGTCTCTTTATTCAATATCTTCAGAAAAATAGGCTTTTTCCCCCCATGAAAGCAGGTGGGAAGGAGTGGACACCTGACGTTTCCAGGTTAGGATGCGAGATCTGAGAGTATAACTGTACTTTATACTGTTTTACTTTAGACCCGATACATTCTGTTTAAAGTCCCCTTACCCTGCACTCCTCACTCTGATCTCCTGACGTATCAAAAGCCCAAATTCTTGAGACTCTTAGAACACCTGGATTTTTGTTGGCATTCCCCTCTGTGGGCACGTAGGATTCAACGTTCTTCAGTTGGCTAAACCAGTTACCACTTGTCCATTCACTCTCAGTCCCCAAAACATCTACATCTGTCATCCCTTGCCTGTTCTTTAGGTCCTTTGGGGTTCATAACTTAAAAAAAAAATGTTTACTCTCATTTCAGTGGGTTCTGAGAGAGGCACAGAGAAAAAAATATGTCTTTGATTCACCGTGCTTAATCCTAAACCTGTTTTAATCCTAAATCTGTCTTGTTCATGTCTGAGTATTTCCCCAGCAGATTGTGGGTACTCAATAATGGTTCATCAAATGAAGGGGGGGAAATAGGATTATTTTTACAACTCTCCAAGAGTGGCATGAAGGAACAGCAATCTAGTGACTGGTCATAAGGGGGCAGTGTCTCCATTCATAGTTCACCTCCAAGATTGGCTCAAAACTCAGAGAAACCTCTAGTTAGAGATCAGATTGGCTGATACAGAACAGACATTTTCACATCACGATGGTATTTATAGTGTTACTCTAAGCTAAGAGGAGTTTCTTGAAGCAAAACCCTTTTAGGAAATAATTCTTTGAAGGACGTGCGATGACCCTGCTCCTTGAAGGTTTATTAATATTCCTGTGGATGCAGCTGACATGTGAGTCTTGGGGATTTCTGAGTCTCACACAGAGAATTCTAAAGGGGTGGAGATTCTGTGAGGGCAAGAGGTGAGGTTTCATCCAGGTCCATGAAAATAGAGACACAGGAGGAGAAAAGCTGGAGAGGGAGGGAGGAAAGAAAAAAGCACAGCGGTAGGTCTGGGGAGTTCGGGAAGGGTGTCCACCATGGCTCCAACAAAGGTGATCTAAAAATGATTTCGAATACCTTCTTTTGTCTTTCTAAACAGGGGTGAGTGGCCAGCAGATGAATCAGAGTCCTCAGTCTGCATCCGTTCAGGAAGGAGAGGATGTCTCCATGAACTGCACTTCCTCGAGCATATTCAACTCCTTGCTATGGTTCAAGCAGGATCCCAGGGAAGGCCTTGTCCTCTTGATAGCCTTATATAAGGCTGGTGAGTTGACCAGAAATGGAAAACTGACTGCTCAGTTTGGGGGAACAAGAATGGACAGCACCTTGACCATTTCGGGCTCTGAGATGAAACATTCAGGAACCTACTTCTGCAGTGGAACCTGCAGCTGGTGCTCAAACTCGCAGCTGGAACCCAGTCACTATGCTGCCTCCAGCTGCTGCTCTTCTTGGCATGAAATTCAATCGCGCACATAACCTACGTCCCCTGCTCTCCCATTACTACAAACTCTCATGCATTCAAGGCTTTATCTTCCAAAGACTGTGTTCTTTGCTTAATGAACTCAACCCCATTTTAATATATATTACTTACTTATTTTTCAGTATATAAGGAGAAATGATCAGTACCAAAATCACAGTAGATTTAATACAGCTCTCTTTAAAAATGGATAGGTATCAATGGAATAGAATTGAGAGTTCAGGAATAAACCCAGACAACCATGGGCAATTGATTTTCAACAAGGGTGCTAAGACCATTCAATGGGAACATAGTGCTGACACCACTGGATAGCTGCATGGAAAAGAATATACACATATTGAAGTATTAACTCAAATGGATCGAAGACCTACATGTAAAAGCTAAAACTATAAACTCTTAGAAGAAAATATAGGCAACATTTCTGTGATCTTGGACTATGCAACTGTTTCTCAGATATGATTCCAAAAGCACAGCAACCAAAGAAAAAAATAAATTGGACTTTATAAATACGAAGAACTTTTTCAAAGAGCACAGGGTTTTCCACAAACGAAAAGTGAAAAGACAACCCACAGAATGGAAGACTGTATTTGCATATATCTGATAAGAAGAGAGTATTGAGAATATATAAAAAATAATTTACAACTCGACAATAAAAATACAAATACCAATTTAAAATCAGCAAGGGATTTGCACATAACAAAATCTTACTCGGCTATAAAAAAAGAACGAAATGTTGCCAACAATATTTTGCAATTAGCCAACATATAGCACATCATTAGTTTTTGAGGTAGTGTTCAGCAACTCATTAGTTGCATATAACACCCAGTGCTCATCACCACACGTGCCCTCCTTAATACCCATCACCTGGTTACCCCATTCCCCACCCCCTCCCTTTTGTAACCCTCAGTTCGGTTCCCTGAGTCCAGAGTCTCTCATGGTTTGTCTCCCCCTCTGATTTCTTCCCATTCAGTTTTCCTCTCTTCCCCTGTGGTTCTCTGCGCTACTCCCTATGTTCCACAGATGAGTGAAACCATATGATAATTGTCTTTCTCTGCTTGACTTATTTCATTTAGCATAATCCCCTCAAGTTCCATCTGTGTCGATGCAAATGGTAGGCATTTATCGTTTCTGATGGCTAAGTAATATTCCATTGTAAATATGGACCACATCTTCTTTATCCAGTCATCTGTTGAAGGGCATCTTGGCTCCTTCCACAGTTTGGCTATCGTGGACATTGCTGCTATGAACATTGGGGTGCATGTGCCCCTTCTTTTCACTACATCTGTATCTTTGGGGTAAATACCTAGTAGTACAATTGCTGGGTTGTGGGGTAGCTCTGTTTTTAACGTCTTGGGGAACCTCCATGCTGTTTTCCAGAGTGGCTGCACCACCTTGCATTCCCACCAACAGTAAGAGGGTTCCCCTATCTCCACATCCTCGCCAACACTCGTTGTTTTCTGTCTTGTTAATTTTTGCCATTCTAACTGGTGTAAGATGGTATCTCATTGTGATTTTGATTTGTATTTCCCTGATGGCCTGTGATGTTGAACATTTTTTCATGTGTCTGTTAGCCATTTGTATGTCTTCTTTGGAGAAGTGTCTGTTGATGTCTTCTGCCCACTTATTGACTGGATTATTTTTTTGGGGGGGGGGTGTTCAGTTTGAGAAGTTCTTTATAGCTCTTGGATACCAGCCCTTTATCCGTAATGCCATTTGCAAATATCTTCTCCCATTCTGTCGGTTGCCTCTTAGTTTTGTTGACTGTTTCCTTTGCTGTGCAAAAGCTTTTTATCTTGATGAAGTCCCAAAAGTTCATTTTTGCTTTTGTTTCCCTTGCCTTTAGAGACATGTCTTGAAAGAAGTCGCCGTGGCCAATGTCAAAGAGGTTATTGCCTATCTTCTCCTCTAGGATTTTGATGTATGGAACCAGAAAAGACCCTGAATTGCCAGGGGATTGCTGAAAAAGAAAACCAAAGCTGGGGGCATCACATTGCCTGACTTCAAGCTGTATTACAAAGTTGTGATCATCAAGACAGCATGGTATTGATACAAAACCAGACACATAGACCAATGGAACAGAATAGAGAACCCAGAAATGGACCCTCAACTCTATGGTCAACTAATCTTTGACAAATCAGGAAAGAATATCCAATAGAAAAAAGACAGTCTCCTCAATAAATGGTTCTGGGAAAATTAGACAGCCACATGCAGAAGAATGAAACTGGACCATTCTCTTACACCTTCCACGAAGATAAAATCAAAAAACAGACTCTTAACTATAGAGAACAAACTGATGGTTACCAGAGGGGAGGTGGATGGGGGCGATGGATGAGATAGGTGAAGAAGATTAAGAGTACACTTATCACAATGAGCACTGAGTAGTATATAGAATTATTGAATGACTATATTGTATACCTGAAACTAATACTACATTGTATGTTAACTATGCTGGAATTAAAATTAAAAAAACATAAAATAAAATAAATAATAAATAAACTGGTTAAGACGGTTAAGAAAGGGAAATTAAAGAGAAATTTCATTCATGAAAATAACTGAAAAAATACAAATTAAAAATATTGACAAATATAAACTAGTAATGAATATGTGACACAAAATAATATGAGTAATTAGAATTTATCTTAGAAATGTGTGGAAAGTTTAACATTAGAAACACCTATTCATGTAATTTCAACATTAGCAGATTAAAGGTGAAAAATGACAAGGGCATCTCAGTAGACAATATTTTTAAATTAATGTTTTATTATGGATATTTTCAAGTGTGCACAAAAGAAAACAGAATAATATCATAAATATGTACTCATCACCTGAATTCAACAATGATAAATTATCACTCCATGACCAATGTTTTTTTAACCATATTCCTCCTCTCTCATTGTTAAAGCAAACTCTAAACATGAGTCATTCCATCCATACATAATTCAAAATACATCTCTGGGATAGGTATATTTTTACCAGAACCAGAATTATATGATCACAGCTAAAATATGTAGCAGTATTGTTTGTTTGTCAAAGAATAACAGCTTGAATATACGGATTCCTTGAGATTTGTGCCAATATGCTTCAGGTTCAGTATTTGGTTAACTTTTCAAAAAGAGTTTATTTATTTGAGAGAGTGAAACAGCGAGAGGGAGAGAGAGAGAGAGAAAGAGAGAGAGAGAGAAAGAGAGAGAGAGAAAACATGCTGGGGGTGGGGAGGAGGAGGGGCGGAGGGAGAGGAAGAAGCAAACTCCCTGTTGAGCAGGGAGCCTGACCCGGGGCTCGATCCCAGGACCCCCGGATCATGACCTGAGCCAAAGGCAGACACTTTACCCAACCACGCCACCCAGGCACCCCAATATTTGGTTAATTATTTATTATCTACATGTGCTTGAGAAGAAATATTCTCTCATTTTTTGATGCAGAGTTCTATATATGTCAATTAAATCAGTTTTGTTTGGATCTTCTATTTATTAAATAATATTTTGTCTCCTTGGCCTGTCAATCATTGATAGAGATGTATTGAAATATCACTACAAGAGTGAATTTTTAAATTTCTATCATTCTATCAATTCTTGCTTTACACATTTAATATTAAATGCATGGAAGTTCAGAATCATTATATCATACTGGAATTAATTAAAACTTTTATTATGGTTTAAAGCCCTTCTTTATCCCTAAAAATGTTTCTTGCCTAAAAGTCTCTTCTTTTCAGTTATTAACATAGATTCGTAGGTTTTTTTGGTTAGGATTTTCCTGCACATGTTTACTTTCAAACTTCCTTGACTCCCCTGTTTAAGCCGGTCTCTTCAAAACAACGTGTGATTGTATTCTGGCTTTGAATCAATCTTACAATCTCTGCTTTTTTTTTTTTTTTAAGATTTTATTTATTCATTCGACGGAGAGAGAGACAGCCAGCGAGAGAGGGAACACAAGCAGGGGGAGTGGGAGAGGAAGAAGCAGGCTCCCAGCAGAAGAGCCTGACCTGGGGCTTGATCCCAGAAGGCCAGGATCACCTTCTGAGCCGAAGGCAGACGCTTAATGACTGAGCCACCCAGGCACTCCGATCTCTGCTTTTTAATCAGTGAGTTCCATTTACATTTTTTATCATTTTTCAGAATTAGGACTTGATTCCACCATTTTAATGCGTCCTTTATATTTGTTTTCTTCTTTCCCCCCCATTTTGAATGTGGTGAAAGGTGATTCAATTGTGTCTTTTTTGTTGTTTTGTTTTGTTTTGTTTTGCTTTTTTCTGATTCCATATCCCCCTCCATTGGTTTGGAAATTACATGCTTCTTTTAAAAATAATTATTTATCTTTGAAGTTTTACCATGCATACTTAAAATCTGAAGTTAATCTATGTCTTAACAACCTTTCTGAAAAATTTAAAAACTTTAAAATACTATAACTTAGGGGCGCCTGGGTGGCACAGTCATTAAGCATCTGCCTTCGGCTCAGGGAGTGATCCCGGCACTCTGGGATCCAGCCCCACATCAGGCTCCTCTGCTAGGAGCCTGCTTCTTCCTCTCCCAGTCCCCCTGCTTGTGTTCCCTCTCTCGCTGGCTGTCTCTCTCTGTCAAATAAATAAGTAAAATCTTTAAAAAATAAATAAAATAAAATAAAAAAATAAAATACTATAACTTAGATGAAACTGTCCTGACTTACATGCTATCATAGGCCAATGTTTTAGGTACTGACTGTAAAAGGAAAAGACGTTATTAATACTTTTACTATTATTGGCTTTTTACTGCCAAGATTTATGTAGATTACCCCTATATTACCACCTTCTTTGCTCATTGTCTCTTCTTGCTTCTCAGACCTTCCCTCTGAGATTGTTTTGCTCCTTCCTGAGATATATCCTCTAGAATTGAAGGTCTGTTGGGGATAAACATCTATAGCCTTAGTTTCAACCTCATCCTTGGAAGATAGTTTACTTACAATTCTAGTTTAAGAGGCACCTTTTGTCAGCATTTTGAAGGTATTTTCCAGTGTATCATGCTTCCGTTGCTGATTTTGAGAGGTCTGCTCTCAGTGTTCTTGCCATTCCTTTGCCAATAACCTCTTCTATTTTCTTCCTGCTTTTAAAATCTGTACTTGGCAGTGTTTCTAAAACTTGGTGGTTTATACCTATAACCTGTGTAGTCATCCATTTGGAAGTAAAGGATTAAGAACAGGTGAATACAGTTTATTCCTTCTCTCTTTTTCGTGACATCTAAATTGGTGTCGATTGCAAACATGCTCCTGGTAAACATCCCAGTGCAATTTACTAGAATATAAATGAGAGTGTTTCAGGGGCCGCTATGAACTTACTCTGCCGTGTTATGTTAGAATTGGTTGGGGTTTGTTTTGTAATGAAGCCTGAAATTTAAGAATTTATAGATGCGGCTGGCTGAAGAATGGAAATTAGTCACGCAGCCCATCTAGCTAAGTATCCAGAGAGATTAGAATTAAAAGAATCCCAAACTAAATGGTAATGTTGTGCTAAGAATTCTGCCCTTACAGTCACAATTCATTACAAAAAAGAAGAAGAAGAGGAAGAAGAAGAAGAAGAAGAAGAAGAAGAAGAAGAAGAAGAAGAAGAAGAAAAGAAGAAGAAGAAGAAGAAGAAGAAGAAGAAGAAGAAGAAGAAGAAGAATGTTAGAAGAGCCCTAAATCTAATAAAATTATCAACTAAAAATTCACAGTAAACAATATGGCAGAGAAGCTAGGAGTCATGTGTTCAGCGCTCAGTAAATGACTAAATAAGTATCTATCTGTACTACAGAATACGATCCAGTCATTAAAGAAAACAAATGAAGCAGACCTTCCTGTAATGATATGGAAATATATTTAAGGTAGACTGTTCGAGCAAAAAACAAATAAGTTACAGAATAATATAGAATAAAAATTGATTTTCTTTAAAATTCATGTTTCCTCGATCTGAAAATCTAGCCATTTTATCTTCTTTTGCTCTTATTCAGCCCATTATGGGTTGGGTGGGGACAAGTCACCTTGCCTGATAGAGATTGTAAATATCTCACCTTCCCCAGAATGAAAGAAAATAGACTCCATATTTCCTGTTCCTAAAGCATAAAGTTCTGCTTGAATGAAGCATGGAGACTCTTCTAGGAGAAACAAACGAATAAAAAAGAAGATAATGAGACTTTTGATGTGAAGGGATAAAGAGGATTTCTAAGGGAAGCTGGGAGAGGCTGGAGAGTCAGGACGAGCGGGACATGCAATGTCAAGCCCTTGATTGGAGGAAGGGAATTAAGAATGGGCGAGAGGCAGGAAGCAGCTGCCAAGGACATAGTTTAAGTGCCCGAGAGCCACACTAGTTCATGGCCTTCGCCACCCACTAGCCCTATCTCCAGGTGAATCTCCAGAAGGATGGTGGCCCATAAAGCCTATTCCAGGTAAATTTCCACACTTTGTGCAAGTGACCACTTCTCTCCCTCTGCAGTAAGAACCCTTTGAGTCCTCAGCCAAGCTTGAAGACATCACCTTGCAGTGCCTTTAAACAACTCAAGGCCAAGTGGTGTCTTGGACATCTAGCAGGATGGTTAGGAGATTCTAGCAACCACGCACTTGGGTGGGAAGGCAGGGTGGACACCTGAATTGAGTACCTTAGATTGTCATGAGCTGGGACAGTTCGTGGCGGGGCCGCTATGTTTCCAAATGTTGAGCAAATGTTCTATCTATCCCTCTCACCACTGCTTAAAGTCTACAATGCTTTAGACAATTTTAGAAAATGAGAAAAGAAAGTAACTTTATTTTGAACAAATCTATGATATATTTTATGAAGAAAAAAGAAAAAAAAGTCCTGGATGGAGACATGTTGAAGGTAGAGGTTAGAACAGCAGGGGATTTATGTTTTATTCCTGGTGCTTCCCTGTAGTTTCCAAATGTTCTGCAATGTCCATATATTTATTTAATAATAAAAAAATGAATTTGCAAAGAATAAGTAGAAATTGATTTTATTATTTTTTTATTTTTTATTTTTTTTAGCTTAAAAAGAGGAGATAGTGGCACCTGGGTGGGTTCAGTTAAGAGTCTGACTCTTGATTTCGGCTCAGGTCATGATCTCAGGGTCGTGAGATCGAGCCCACTCTGGGCGTGGAGCCTGCATCCTGACTTATCCGGAAGCATCTATGGTTCCAATGGAGAATAATTATGATCTCTGAGAAGACTTGATCTGACATCACTCTTTCTCTGAGTGATTTATTTGTTCCTTTTTCCTGAACAGGGGTGAGCCGTGAAGACAAAGTGATCCAGAGCCCCCCCATCTCTGGTTGTCCCTGAGGGAGACAGTGCAACTCTCAGCGGCAGCTACAAAGTGACCAGCTTTCAGAGCCTCTTTTGGTTTCAGCAAAAAGAGAAAATGCTTATCTTTTTGCTTAGACTAATTGCAGGTGGGACTGAGAAGTCAGGAAAGTTAAAAGGCACGTTAGATGAGAAAGAACTTCTCAGCACCCTGCACATCACAGCCACCCAGCCAGAGACCCAGCTTCCTGCTTGTGTGCCATGGGGGCCCGGCGTCGTCTTGTCTTGTCGGCTGCAGCCCGTACCCAAATGCTCCAGCCGAGGCTCCTGCAACTGTTCGATGTCGTCTCCCGTAGTCCGCACAGCTACAAATATCTTAGATTTTTAGCCAATCGTCTTCTTTTGATTTTTACAATAAAATCGTTCAGCCATCTGAAAATTATCTTTATGTATACAGTCTACTTTCCGCAACTGCAATGTCCCTGTCCTATTTTACCTTCCTATATATATAGATGTGTATATATATATATGCATGTGTAACCAAATGGTATATGTCCTCATTAAGAACTTTACCTGCTTCCAAACATTATAAGAAAAGTGTAAGAATCACAGCAGACTTGGGTGCTGGTGAGGATAATTGCTAAATTCCCCAGTAACAACACGAAAGAAGAAATTCTTGGCCATCCCACTGAGATGAGAGGCCAAACCAGTTTGATGTCAGCAAAAGAGATATTAGAGGGGAGACTGGGAGCATCAAGAGGTGACACTTCTGGAAAATGCATGTCTTCGCAGAAAGGAGGAAGATGTTTAACTTGTCCCACGTGACTCCTCCCTGTAGGACTGGGGCAGCTCGTCCAGCCTCCACACACCCCACTAAGTTGAGGTCCGCCTACAGTCGTGTGTCTAGATAATAATGAGTTTCTTAACTGGCAGAGCATGTCAGGTCCTTGTGGCAAGAAGAGAAAATACAAGAGAACGATAGCCAGGGCTAAAAGAAGGCGCTGTAGCCCGCATCCCACTGATTATTGAAGCCATTTTCCATGAAAAATGAATCTTTCCAGGTTCTGAACCAACTTGTCTGAATCTACACCGGCCTCCAAAGAGCTGCCATGGGCAGGGGTCCCTCGCAGCAAGATGCCGTGGAGTGTGGTCCAAGCATGCAGGTGGGGAGGAAGACATTGTACCCGAGGCTTCCAGAAAACGGTTGCCCCCTGAAGAAACCACTAACACACCATCCACAGAAATCAAGCATTTGAATTCTGCTGCTGAGACGTAATCTATAGCCAGGCAGAGATCACCAACAAGAATAGGCAGGAGCCTCTCCTTCCCAACCTGGGGCTGTTCGCGCAGAGGAAGAGCAGTTGAACAATCAGGGAAATCAGGCTGCTCAGGCCAGGAGAGAACGAGAGTCCCTTATTCTCTGTGCGGCCTCTGAGGGGTGACAAGGGATGAAGTGTGAGAGGACAGCACAGTCCACCTGTCCTTGGAGCCACTGGAGCCTTCCTGCTGCAGGTGCAGGCCCAGCTTTGACTCTACGATGGTAATTAAGGTTCGATATGAATACGTGAATTGCTGGAGCAAGACTGGGGTAAAAAGTGAGAGGAAAAGGAAGGATAACCAGTGTCCTAGTGGAAAAGAGAAGATTGATACAGCAAAGCAAACTATTAGCAAATAGCAAGAAAAATTAAAACCGATTCCTATTTTTTTCCCATGACTTGAAATACTCTCATCGCACCAGTAATATTTGGATCTCTTCTGGGTTTCACCATGTTCTGCTTACCAGCTTAATCCCGTGCCGAGATCCTATTGTTTTGTTTAGAGTAAGTTTTTATGGAATAAATAAGAAAATTCAATTTTAATATTCTTTTTCAAAATGTAGTTCACGATTCCAGGATATTTGTTCTATCTCATTCACTTTGTCTGGTTCAAACCATGGGATTCTGATTGGAGTCACATGGGAAAGTTTGACGTTTTAGGACATTATGTTTTCCTATACAGAAATGTTATCTGTCCGTTCATTTATTTAGGTCTTACTTTAGCCCTTTAAAAGTAAGTTTTGCTCATTTGTTTCCAGAAAAGTTGGGAAAATGAAATGAATCACTGACTAAGTGGAGAGCTACTGTCTCATCTTCTGTGTTTGTTTCTCTCTCTGAGCAGGGCAGAGAGCCAACAGAGAGTGGGGCAGCGTCCCCAGCCCACAAGGACCTAGGAGGGAGAGGGTCCTATTTTTAATGGCAGTGACACTAGACTATTGGTTTTTATGTTCCAGACACAATGCTGGGAAAGACCTTGTCCTTCGAGCTTTCATTATTCCAGAGCTCAAGCAGAAAGCAAGAGTGAGAACCCCAACCAGTAAGAAGAACACGGCTCTCTGCGGGTCATAAACACAGGCACCAAGTTCTGCCCTGTGACATGAGGACGCCGGCACCTCCAGTCTGTACACGACCCCACAAGAAGGCCACTGACTTCAGCTACCAATCAGCACAAAATGATGTTTCTCATATTCACATCTGAGGCTTTTCTGTTTCCTTCTCTCTATACACTTTGTTAGGCAATATAAAATATTTTAGGCATAAAGCCTATACACAGAGAGCTTACTGTCTAATAGATGAGAATATCTCACTCGATGTAAGCCTTGTGAAGACATCAATTTTTTTCTTACCAATAAGTATTTACTTAATGAGAGTCAAATGGGCAAATGACCCACGTGTAAAGGCATTTTTATAGCCAATGGTTAGAATTTATATGGAGACAAATTTCAGCTAGAGTTTTTTCAAAACAAAACAGCTTTTAAGGGTCAAAGATTCCTCATTACCAAAAATATTCAAAGAGAAGTGGAGTGTCCATTTTCCAATGATGTTATAGAAAGAATTATGATATGACTTGATTTTGTGCAAAATTAAGAATTTTAAGTTTTGAATGGGGAAAATGCCATAAAAGAACCAAACAACTAAAATGCCTGTACAATTCACCACCAATAAAAACAATTACTTCCAGATTCATAGAAACTGGAATTGGAGTTTGTACTTGAAGCACGTGTACTAATTTAAATGAGGGGCATTCTAGGCAGGGTAAACTTATTAAGGGCAAAGGTCAAGAAATAATAAGCAAGAAAAGTTTAGGAAATTAAAGGCTTTTAATATTACTAAAAAGGACAATTTTTATTGGATAGTACTGTGAGGTAATATAAAATGATAGCTTGAGGCAACTCTTAGTCCAAGAGACTACACAGAATGGGGTTTCCTTTCAGACAAAGAGAAATCATGAGATTATCCGTCTTTACCATAAACAAAATTAAGGAATAACTTGAAATTGTTTTTCAGAATGAGCTGTTCATCTACATTTAAACTGTTAAATAACATCAACGATTTACTGTTGTAAGCACATTTCTAAATGTATGGAAATGCTGGATCTCCATAATAATTGATTCTAGGAACAGATAAATTTCTTTTTTCCTGAGCAATTCAGCCAGCAACTAATAGCCCATATTGGAGAAAAGGAAAAATCTAAACGCTTTCCCAAATGTTTTTCAATTTTATGATCACTTTCCAGCCTGAGTTTCATTTGCGGGAAGGGGGAGATTAACCACTTCTCCCCATTCGTAACCTCATAAAGAACAAACTTTAAATCAAATAATACAGACCAAACACGTAAAACATAGCTACATTCTGCTTCGCTTTATACTTTGCTCTCTTCCTTGTCTGGCTGCAAAAACCCTTGCATGATTTTCATCGAAAATAACTCCTGAATTCACATGAGATTTTACCCTCCTTTGAAGCTGTATGGGTGTGGTTTAGCTGCGTTCCCATCTACTTTCTTGCTGTTCAGGGGATTAAATTGCCATAAGGATAAACCGGGCAGAAAGTCCTTAGACGTTAGGGCTAAATTCTAATTTACCCCTCTGTGTCTTTCTTTTATCATCACGAACATGTTTGGTGTCTAATTTGGTTTACTTTTAGAAAACTATGGTTTGGTGTACATAAAACAGAAATGGTTCTTCAGGCAGCAATATGCTAAGTTTTTAGGGAACTTGTAGCTGTTTTTCAACTAATTGGTGCAGGTTTTGAGAATCAAGTAAACACTTTAAAAGTAGACATCAACACTATAGTAAAACTAACACGTTGTTCTGCCTTTCGGTGGTTCTATCTTATTTCCACATCATTCAGAAGAGAAAAGCATTCTTTAAAATTAGAAACCGACCACAGTGAGAAAGAGAAAGCCACGTCATCAAATAGAAGGGTTTCTATAATATTATTCGGTGCTGGATGAAGGAAGCTTTCAGTCAAAGTTTGCACCACTTATTTTCGTCAATATCTACAATCCATCCTGGAAAAGCAATCAGTAGAGTTAGAATAATCCCACTCACTTAGGAACATCTGTTCGTGTCCAGGGAAGATTTTCTCGCTGCAGAATGTTGGGCGACGCTATAATAGACTCATTTTGGATCTTGAGTGGTGGCAGAGACCAAGGACAATGTGGAAGGAAGAGAGGAGAAATGGGCATCGGCCATGGACAGAGAAGATTTGTCCAAAAGGGCACACTCGAGATTTATTATCAGAATAGGTTCACAGCATCTCAAAACCAGAGACCAGTGTGGAAAAGAGGGTAAACACAAAGATGCGAGAAATAAATTAGTATAACTGCTTTGCAGGCAGATTTCTTGAAGTGGGCATCTGCGCCTTCCATGTTTTTCTGCCTGGTAGGGCCTCCGTATTTCTGAGTTGTGCGAGTTCTTCACCGTATGTGTGAGAGCATCGTTCACATCTTAGTCTAAAAGAGCAAGCCAGGCTGAGAGAAGAAGAAAGACAGGTTTCTGAGAGCAGCCTCTGAGCCTGCAGACCCAGCTCTGCCTGGAGCTGCAAGAGTCAAAATCCTGTCTTTGGGGAACAAGCCAGCATGAGTCAAGATTCTGTCATTTACAACCAAAAGATCCATAATTAATACAGCCAAAGCAGGAGGGGAAACTTTTGCACTATTTTATGACCTGAATTTATGGTGCATGGAAGCAGTTTCTAGTCAAAATAATCAGAATTATGTGAAGGCAGATAATCATTGGCTTATCTTCATTATAAGGAATATGAGTCATGTTAATCCTAAGTATGTTTACAAATTTCTGATTGGAAAAATACTGAAAACATTCTCAACTCTGCCACACAGATAAGCACTCATTTTTACTTGTTTCTCTTTGACTTTTTTGCACGTTATTGTCATATGGTAGGAACAATTGTATGTTCTTTTTCTATGTTCTTTTTATGTTCTTTTATTAACACCATAGGCATGCCACACTTAACTTTAGAACTTTCCTGTTTGGGGATATTTTGGTTCTTTATTTCCAATTTTAAATCATTTAAAATAGCATTATGGTAACCATCTTACATCTAAATTTTATTGATTCATTCATTCATTCATTAAGCAATCCCCAACATGGGGATCAAACTCTCAACCCCAAGATCAAGAGTCACATGTTCCACCGACTGAACCAGCTAGGCACCCCTTAAATCTAAATTTTAATTTAAATTTTTCATCATTTCATTAGAACAGCAGCCTAGAACTGGACTTAGTGGTTCAATGGGTAAAAACAGTTAGCACCCTTTTTGTTCCTTGTCTTTCTTAATAAGAAAACTCCTTTAAAAAGTTTTCCAAATTTGTGATCTCTACACCCTACCCCCTTTACACTTGAACCCACTCCAGTCAGATTTCGTTCCTACCACTTCACTGAAATTACTCTTGCTAAGGTCCCAAATGAGTTTCCGATCAACAAATCCAATGATCCGTTACAATTCCTTATCTTACTGAATCTCAGAAAAATGTGACATTGCGGCTACTCTCTCCCTGAACCCCATCTTTGCCCAAATTCTGGGACTCCGTGTTCTCCTGGTTCTCCTTCCACCTCACAAACCACTGCTGCCCAGTCCCCTTCTCCAGACCTCCCCCCATCTTGCTTGCCTCTCCACGTTGCACTGTCTCGGGGTTCAGTTCTCAAACATGTGCTTTCTCTACATTCATCGTCTTTGTTTTTTTCAAAGATTTTATTTATTTATTTGAGAGTGAGCGAAAGACAGCATGAGTTGGGGGGGAGGGATAGAGGGAGAGGGAGAAGCAGACTCCCCGCTGAGCAGGGAGCCCAATGTGGGGCTTGATCCCAGGACCCTGAGATCATGACCTGAACCAAAGGCAGACACTTAACTGACTGAGCCAGCCAGGAGCTCTAACATTCATCCTCTATTTAAATAATCTTGAAGGGGTTCAAGACATGCCACCCAAAAACATGCCACTTTGATGTATTGGTATTTTGAGCTGAAGTGCTTAGAAAACGGCAGGAGCAAGAAGGGTTCTCTGACGATCCCCTCAGCAAACACACCTCTTTTTCTTCCTGATAGCAGGCAGTGAGACTCCCGTACAAAAGACGTCCTCCCCATCCCAGAAAGGAAGCATCCGGAACACCAGAGCTGTGCAAACAGACCTTGTTAAAATCACTCTCATCTTCCCCTTTCATCTACCCATATGTTCTAGTTCCTTGTCCGCAGTTGCCACTCAGGTCAACTCAGCATGTAAGTACTTAGTCCTGGCTACTTCTTGGGGTCCCCATTTTTCCACGAAGGCTTCCCTGTACATGTAGAAATTATTGAATAAAATCCACATGCTTTTCCCCTGTTAATCTACTTATTTAAACTTAATTTTCAGGCCCACCTGGAGACCCTAAGTGGGAGAAGGTAAGGCTCTACCTCCCCTATGATCTCACCTAGAAATATGGCTTTAATTAGCACTGACTTTTGCACTGTTGATTCACAAATTTACATCTCCAACCCAGCCCTCTCTGTTGAAAGCCAGGCTCATACATACTGTAATATGCAAAGCATCTATACTGGATGTCTAATTGGCATCCGATATTTAACATATCCAAAACATAGTGCCTGATTCCCTCCCAAAGACCCTTCCCTTGCTCTTGTCCATAGCAAAAAAAAAAAAAAAAAAAGGCGGTATAATGTACCTAGTGATCAGAGCCAAACCCCTTGGAGGCTTCTTTAACTCTTCTCTTTCTTCATATCGCATGTTGTTAAACGAACTGGCCCCACAAAATTTATTGCCTATCAGAAAAAGTCTGATTTCATTTTCAATTCAAATAATGATGCTATATGCTGGGTTCCAGGGACAATAGTGGGGTTCAGGGGCAAGCCACCCTAAATTATGCCACTATGGCATATTGATTCCTTTGAATTAAAGTCACTTAAGAAACAGCCGGTTCAAGAAGGACACTCTGACCCTCCTCTGTCCCCCTGAAAGCAGGAAATCAGTTCCTCATGTGAAGGGGTACCCTTCCTCCACCTGGAGGGTAAAAGCTGTCCTTATTGCTGGAGATAGGGAATTGAAGGCCGAGAAGGCCGCCTAAACAAAACTTGCTACTTCTTTCCTAATTTACTACGTCAAGCCCAAACCCTTTTGTCTTGTCATTTCTTGACAAATGTATTGTTTCTTTAAATAAAAGATAGAAAAGCCACCTGTTTTGTTCACTTCTTTGAGACTCATATATCTTTGAGCTCCTCTGTGTACAAATAAATGTTTTTCTTCTGTTAATCTGTCTTAGGTCAAGTAATTATTAGACCAGCCAAAAACCCTAGAAGGGAAGAAAGGGGAAAGTTTCTCTTTTCCCTGCAACAACCAATTCATTTCTAAATGCTAATTCTAAGATGATAGATAGATAGATAGATAGATAGATGATAGATAGATAGATAGATAGATAGATAGATAGATGATAAATAGATGATAGATGATAGATAGATGATAGATGATAGATGCAAAGGATCTTGTCTTGAGGTTGTTGCCTAATTGAAATATATCCCTGTCTTGTTATAGTTCTTGCTTAGCTGTTAAGAATTCCCCCTCTGAAGAAGCCAATGAATTATCTCCTCGTGCGGTACTTTGCAGATTTGGGCACTCTGGAGTAATACACCATAGTAATAAGATTCAGGATGGTTGAAACGTATACTTTTTTTTTTTTTTTAAGGGAAGGGTAAAGTGGAAAGGGAAATGGGAAAGCAGCAGCAGCATGACGTCGGAGTCTCAATCATGTTCCAGGGAGACCAGGTTTAAGAAAATCATATACACAGTTGGATTCCTTTAGAATTCTCTATGCCTACATAACCCATGGGACGTCTTCATACAACTCTGAAAATACATGAACCCCAGTTTGAAGACTACTGGTCTAAAATGGGACTCTATCACAATCTCGTAGAAGTGTCTAGAAGAGATACAAGTTAGTACAACATACGGAGGAGTCACCCCCCCCATCACACACACACGATTTGAGATGCTGTCCAACATATACTGAATATCCAAGTACAGTTGGGCCTCTATTGACCCGCCATTCCACTTAGTTGACCCATCTGCCTCCTCTTAGTTTGCACTTAAGAATTTTCCTTCCTTTCTCTTTCTTTTTTACTTTTATGCAATGGAAGATGTGCTCTTCTCTTCCACATGTTCCCCTAACTGTTTTTTGGTTTTGTGTATGAATGCTGTACTTAAGTGGTTGTTTATATTATAACCTGTCTTTCGGTAGTGGTTTTTTCCCTTCTCTTTGAGGTATTCTGAACATACAATCATTTCATCTGCAAACATGCAGGCGATATTTTACTTCTTTCTTTCCAATTCTTATGCTTCTAAATCTTTTTCTCTGAGCTGACCACATTACCTAGTGGCTCCAACACGATGTTAAATAGTGGTAAAGATAGTGGACTTTGTCTTTCTCTTAACTTTCATAGGGAAGTTTCTAGCATTTCCACGTAAGTAGGTGCTGGTTTGGGCATATCCTTTTATTTTATGTTGAAGAATTCGTTAGTAATTCCTTCTTTTTGTTTTGTTTTTTTTCGGTGTTTTTAACATGAATGTGTGTTGTATTTTGTCACATGCCTTTTCTGCATCAATGGAGATGTTCCTATGATTTTGCTTCCTAGCTTGTATGCCAGTTATTAAGGTACTCATTCATAACTGCAAGTACTTGACTCCTGTTCTTTGCCTACAGTGTTGTTGAGCGCTGAGGCCTAGCCCACACTGCCCCCTAGAGTTAGTTAACTTTATATGTGTTTTTCCAGTCTCCCCAACTGCACAATTCGAATATTTTATTTTGTAACATTTTATTAAACAACACTCCTAGGTTAAGTTGCATGAACTTCTGGTAGCAGGCACTCAACCTGTCTACCATTGCTCGGGAAAATTGTCAATCCTCTTTAACTAGACACATTCCTGTTGGTACCTACCTGGAATGTTGAAATCATCATACCTGCAACAAGAAAGAAAAAAAAATTCCAAGGAAACTCTCCTATAATTGTTACTTCTTCCAAACACCTGAAACAATTCCTTCTATTCTTCCCAAACTAAATTCCCACCTTTGAGAACATTCCTGCTAAGTATCCTTATCAATAGAGAGACACTCTTAAGAAAACCACCTAGAAGTTTTGCTAGCATTTCTGTAGTTCCAGATTTGATTCCAGAAATCAGAGGACAGGGGAAGGTAGAGCACAGCTCACCTTTGACTCTGCATCTCTGAGAGGGGGCTAATTCCAGTCTGAGTTACAATTATACTGTACTTCAGGAAGAAGCTGGAAGAGACAGTCTCCCTGTTGGCATAATTTCATACATGAAGAATGAAAGACTAATATCCACAATTAACATCAGAGAAGATCACAGCTCTTTACTCAATCAGCAACTCTCAGCCGCTCACCTCAGGAGCACAGTAGGAAGTGAAGGAGGGGAGGGTGGGGGTAGGTGTGTCTGGGCCAGCGCTTCATCCCGGGAATACCACTGAGGAAATGTGTTTAAGTGGTAGGTACCTAGAGTCATCAGAGTGAGGACTGGGTGCAAAGAATAGAAGAGAACTTTCCTCCTTAATCTCTCTTCTTCCAGTCCCTAATCCTTTCTGTAAATATAGGAAACCAGAAAACAAGGTTTCAGATAGCTAATATGTAAAAACCAATATGAAAAATTACTGGAATTTGCACAGGTGCCCAGGTCGAAATATAAGAAACACTCAGATTTTTGCAAAGGCACATTTTTTAAAGAATTTTCCTTATTGAATACCTGGGTGGCTCAGTCACTTAAGTGTCTGCCTTTGGCTCAGGTCATGATCTCAGGGTCCTGGGACCAAGCCCCAAGTCAGGCTCCCTGCTCAGTGAGGAGTCTGCTTCTCCCTTAGCCCCTCCCCCTGCTCATGCCCTCAATCTCTCTCTCTTTCTCTCTCTCTCTCAAATGAATGAATAAAGTCTTTAAAAATGAAGAAGTTTCCTTATTTATTTTGCATTCCTTGGAATAAACCCTGGAGGGACCCCTGAGGTCCCTGCAGATTTCATTTCCAGAGCGGCACCCTCTCCCTCCCTTGGCCCTTCCCCTCCCCCTCACTCACAGGTTAGCTGGACACACAGGAGCATTTTCAGTGGGAGTCAGATACCAGGTTGCTTTCTCACATCCGAGAATATATTACAAGAAAAGATATTATATTTCCCTCCTTTATATTTTCAGAGGGAATTTGGAAAAGGTCTAACTTTTTCAGCTAATTTAAACCTGTCCAGATTGAAAGATATAACAAAGCCATGGCAGACCCTAACTGACGGAGGGAAAGGATCAGATCTTTTCTCAGCCTTTGATTTATACCCCTCAGAATGTAGTTAGGAGTCATACAGGCAAAGAACTTCATAGATTTTCATTAAAGGTGAGGAGTGGGAGGAAGAGAGTTCCAGGGACAAAGAATATTCGGACAGCCATGACCGGAAAACATTTTGACACCATGTTTTGTTTTCTTTCTTTTTTGTTTGCTTTTCCCTCTCTGCATGGTCCATCTTTCTTTGATCTACCATAACAAGTTACATTGTATTCAGGAAAAAAATGAAAAAAAAATTTTAATAAAAAAATGGAGACCACGTGGGGGCAGTGCTTCCACGGGCAGAAGTGACTGGCTGGGAACTAGAACTGTGTGATGGGAGAAGCAGGAAAGAGGATATTCAATGCTGAGTTTGACATGACAGGTCAGATTTTGATTGGTTGTGAGAACAGAATGAAGATCACCTAAGCTTCCAAACCAAAAGAAGCAGAAGAATCTAGAACAGTGAACCCCTCCCACTGAATACGGTCAGTTCCAGGCCTCGAAACTGAATCCTCAGAGACTTCAGGAAGAAGCAGGAATGGAGATTCCCGTGAGAGCTTCACTGATACTCCTGTGTGTCCAGCTAACCTGTGAGTGAGAGGAGGGGAAGGGCCAAGGGAGGGAGAGGGTGCCGCTCTGGGAATGAAATCTGCAGGGACCTCAGGGGTCCCTGAGGGAGAATTCTTTAAAGAAACCGAACAAACAGTTTCTCGTGTATGAAAATCTTCTCCCTCCTCCTGAACAGGGTCAAATGGACAACCACCAATAGAGCAGAGCCCTCCCCACCTGAAAGTTTGGGAAGGCAGGAGCTTCACAGTGAACTGCAGCTACAGAGACAACACTTTGGGCTTCTTCCAATGATTGAGGCAGGATCCTGGGAAAAGCCCCCATGTCCTGATAGAAGTGCGATCAAACAAGAAGGAGAAGATCAGTGGGAGATTCACAGCCAGTCTTAACAGTGAGGAGCAGCACTTTTCCCTGCGCATGAACGAGTCTCACCTCCACGACTCGAGCACGGTCCTGTGTGCGGCGGGTAGCACAGTGCTGTTCAGGCACCCGTGCCCTGCGCCCAAACCTTGCTCCGCGCTGCACCCCCTTCCACAAGGGCTCCGGGGCACAGGCTTTAACTTTGAGCAAAGGGAAACACCAGGGGCTTTTTATAACCTCATGCCAAATATTTCATTTGAAGATCATGGGCAGAGGGATGATGTTTTCAAATACCATCTAATGTATTTTGTTTCTCAGTGTGAATCAGTCTTTACTCTGTTAAAACTAGTCCAAAATCCTGAGGCTCCATATCAGAAAGTAGAGAGAGAATGAAAGAACAAAGAGAGAACAGAATAAAATTTTTGCCCTTGAGTTCCTTTGTAGACTTTTACAAATACACCGAAATACAAAATCTTAAAAGTCATGACCGTCAAATTCAGTAGTGAAAGAAGATAGACTCTGACGTTCTGAAAAGACTGGCTTAGACGATCTAGTACCAAAAGCTGAGGGAAAACAGTATAAAGTTTATAAAGGGCAGAGTGTAAAGATAGCGTGGTATGATTGAAAATCTGGTTCCTCCCAAAAAAAGGACAGAAGTCCACCTGGCTGTCCAGGGAAGAGTCAAAGGGGGTATAACCAGAAGTTGTAAGTCTTTGAAAAGCGCCCAGCATCTGCTCTTCTCTAGGGTCAGAACCCTGAGCAGGTGAATGGGAGGAGGGCGAGTCACACTTGGGGTGACCACGAAACAAGAAGCCGTGAGTGTAAACACAGTGTTTGGATCATTGTGTCTCCCAGCAACACCCACCACAGAGCATCCACTACAAGGAAGTGCCCAAGAACCACGTGGACAAAACGATCCATCCAGAGGACGTCACCAGCCCGTCTTCAGTCTATTTCAATGCTTAAGTGGGCCTGTGAACAGATTAACCAAAGCGACAGAAGTTCTCCATGAGCCCGGAAGCACGGGTTTTCTCTCACTACATTGGATTTGGCTCCTTTGCTGCCAAATACCCAACCTGTCAGCCGCAGACACAGCACTGAGCGTTCAATATGCAATCACGTCTTGAGGAGACCAACCAGCCACTGGTTTTGCCACGTTGATTACACTGGACCACTTCTGCCCCAGAGGTAGCAGAAATCTTCTCTTATCCGGGTTAACACGCACTCTGGGCATGATCTGCCTTCCCTCCACACTGCCACACAGAGCAGCGTGAACTGAGGGCTCAGAGGGGCTGGGTGATTATCACGATGATTATAGGGTTTCACATCCCTTTGCATCAACAAATCCACGTAATGGCAAAGAGGTGTGACAACGGACATGTGACCACTGGGGATACTGACGCTTCTCCAGTATTATCTACAAACCACACCGGAATGATCACTTACAGGTCAGGTAAATCCCCAGTTAGGGACGGTGCTCGGAGAGCTTGGAGAGCTATTCCTTATGATGCTGCGTCCCTATTAGGTAAAATACACGGGTCTAGGAGCCGAGGGGTAGAAATAGGACCGTCTCCCCGGCCAACTCTCACTTTCAGTGACTGACTTGTATGCTGATGCTTCCTGTTCTCCCACTGTTCTGACGAGAGGACCTGTTTCGCTTTGAAGGGAAAGGAAAAGGGGGATGCGGCTACTAGGGAAACACAGAAAGTTTTCACCTCATCCAAAATTACATATAGCACTTGGTCATTTGGAGGTCCTCACGCCAGAAGACCGGAAGGCCAAGAAAGGAATTACTACACTGGCAGCGGCAATCTAGTTTGATCGTCATGAGGCTACAGGGTGGTTGCTACCTAATGGGAGCTGGGAAAATATGGCTGAATCCCAGAGGATTCACTGGGATGGCTTTCAGTGCATTCGTGGCAGAGATTACTCTAAATAAGCAATGGTGGCAACTATGACCTGACAAGGGAAGAATAATGAGGGCCTTAGACCCTCCAGGGATAGAGATCTTGGTTATCTCACTGAGCTAGAAACTTAGACCAGTAGATGTATTAGCCAAAGTTTGGGAAGATCAAGACTGAGTGGTATAGAACGTAGATCGAGAGAGATAATAAATATGAATTACAGCCATGAAATCAACTATTGCAATTACAATTTGTCTCATTGATCTTTCTGTGAATCTTTTTTTTTTTTTAAGGAACTGGTGATCCGAGTGGATTTGACATAGAGCATAAGTGGATCTCAGCAGTGCGAGGGATGGGCTGTACAGACGTTGTTGGTGTTCTACTCACATCCCCTTGACAGTCACCCCTACACAGTGAAAAACACGGCAACTCTGAGAACTCTCTTCTGGCCATGGGAACACACGCGGCCAGTGCGCAGGGCTAGCCAGGTGTGCCGCAGAGTTAATGCCCTCACAGCAGCCCTCCCTCAGGGATGGACAATGAGTTCACAGGTGAATTCTCCAGCTCCTTCATGCCTCACTTGGAATGATGCCAAAGGGCGTTCTGTGCTGGCTTCCAGAGTTACTAGCTAGAATCAGCTGCAACTGGCAACAGTCACAAGTAGCTTGTTGACAGCATCCCGTATTGGCTTCCTTCCCTTCCCGATTCACTTCCTAGCAACATTTCCTGGAATGACCTGCAGATAAACTACTTATACACAAATCCTTGTTTTGGAGCTGACTTTCAGGGATCCAAAGCCAGAATACAGGAATTCAAATCAGGGGACAAGGATGGCGATGATCTAGAAAAAGTACTTCCATGGCTATCAAATTGGGTTTGGGGGCACAAGAGATTTTCACAGCCTCACTCAGGACTGGTCCCAGTTGTCATGACTCCCTGCACATGTCTCTGAGTGGAGGGACTCAGCCACCTACCTCTGCACCACAGAGAACCCAGCTCCTCAGACACTTCCTCCTCTGCGACAGGACCCCATTCACACTCGGGCTTGGGGACCCCAACACTGGAATTACATGAGTATCTCAGTCACTCCCTTTGAAAAAGCAAAATTCTAAGGGATCATAGTATAGCTTTGTAAACATTCTTTGTTCACAACTTTTCCTCAAGATGGAACGTGAGGAGGACAATTCCTCACACGGGTTGTGTGACGACTCAGTGCTGTGAGAACTCCCACAGCCGTTGATGTGGAGTTTCCTGGTACAGCATGAACAAGGGCTTATTTTTTAAAGAATCCATGGAAAATAGGAGCACGGTTAGACACGACATGTTGCACTTCTGAGTCTAGTCAGTGCTCTTTTCAGTTACAAACATCCATCTTTGTCTCATTGTTTCTGTGAAGAAATTGTAGAAATATAAAAAATTGAATACATTCATATAACAGCAATATTCTTATCACTCATAATTAATTGTTCATATTTATCATTCTTGTTGTGTCATTTTTGGTTTTGAAGAAAAGAAAGAAAAATTACAGAGTTTGCCATTGTTGCCAAGGAAACCCTGCCACTTCTGCCTGCCACCCCTGGTCCCACTCTCCTCTCCAAGATTGGGGCACATCAGAAATAAATTTGCCAGCTCCCTTCTCCTTTATTTTCATCCCAGAATAGAACTCAGAAAACATTTTACATTTTCACTTGAAATACCTAAACGTATTAGGCAAAATTTCCTTTGTGAGATAAAATCAGCCACCCACCTGCCAGATCATTTCCTGCTCTGAAGCGCAGGGGAGAGCCCAGATCGGAGCTCGAGAAGCTTCTTCACCCCACAGGCGAGAGCTGTCAGCATGCCGCTCGTCAGCCTGCTGTGGGCAGTCGTGCTGTCCACCTGTCTTGGTAAGGAAGGTGCGGGCCTTCGTGTATGGTGTGATCTAACAGTCCTGGGAAGGAGAGCATCCTAGCGCGGGAACATCAGCATCGCAGAGCCCAGGGATGGAAAGGCAGAAAGCTGATACGTGCTGCCTGGGGTTCGGATCAAGAGGAAAGGTGGTTGGGGGGTGGGATCAGCTTGTGAGTCTGCCTGACTTATCTGCCTGGTGTAAGATACCCTCTCCTCTTTCCCACAGCATCCAGCATGGCCCAGAAGGTCACTCAGACTCAACCAGACACGTCTGTGCAGGAGACAGAGACTGTGACCCTGCATTGCACGTATGACACTAGTAACACTGATTATTTGTTCTGGTACAAACAGCCCACCAGCGGGGAGTTGATTCTCATTATTCGCCAAGAAGCTCTTAAGCAAGAGAATGCAATGAAGGATCGCTTTTCTGTGGACTTCCAGAAAGCAAAAAAAATCCTTCAGTCTCAGGATCTCGGAGTCCTGGCTGGAGGATGCTGCGATGTATTTCTGTGCTCTCATTGAGGGCACAGTGACAGGAGCAGCAGGGAGAGGCTTACAGAAACCTCAGACCTCAGTGTAGGTGCGGAGGTGGGGGTGGGGTGGGGGTTTGGGGGGGAACCAGGAACATAGAGAGGAAATCATTGACTTCTCTTGAAATAAAAGCTCCTTCTTTCTGAATAGAAGAAACACAAGGAGATGGATGTCTGCAAACTATAATCTTTAAAATAACAGCAAAAATAGAAATATGGGTAGTGCTTTCCTGTTTTACGAAGTACCTTCACACGTAACCCTCATCGATTTGGCTGGTGTATGTGACAGATCAGACTTCCTAAGCATATTCTCTGTCCAGCAAATCTTTATAATTTACCTGGGAGCTCATACCTCCAAAATTCTTAACACTTTCCATTTTGCTAATTGCTTTGTGTTCTTTTAATTGCCCTTCCAAGTCCAAAACTGGATCTCTCTGAACAAGGTACGCATTCTAGAACGTGAAGGGTGGAGGCGCCTAGATGGCTCAGTCAGTTAAGCATCTGCCTTTGACTCCCGTCACGATCCCGGCGTGCTGGGACCAAGCCCCGCATCAAGCCGCACATCAGGCCGCACATCGGGCTCCCTGCTCAGCGGGGAGTCTGCTTCTCCCTCTGCTCCGTATCCTGCTTGTGCTCCCTCTCTTTCTTTCAAGTAAATAAATAAAATCTTATTTAAAAAAAAAAAAAGAAGAAGAAGAAGAACACGAAGGGTGTGACAATTGAAGGCATAACCAGGGAAGGGATCCACTGGTCCTACCATGGACCTAAAAGAAGACCTAGACCCATGGTACCCTGGTCAGATGACTTTAGAGGATGATCAAATGGCCTATTAAAGGCTCAGTTAGGAAGCCAGCTCAACGGCATCACCCTTAGCAGTTGGAATGCTATATTTCTGGAAGCGATAATATTCATTAAACCAGTGACTGATATATGGTGCTGGCACCTTAGCTAAAATACACAAACTTAGAAATGAAGAAATGAAAGTAGTCTAAACTCTTCTACTATCACGCCCTGTAACTCATTTCCAGAATTTGTGTTTCGCTTTCCCACAGTCCTAGGCTCTGCTGGATTAGAGGTCCCAGGACCCAGGGGAAGAAGACCTCCACCAGAGGATTCGGGAAAGTTCCACTGAATGTGCAGCTGTGGCCGCAGCAGAGGCCACTTTGAACTCCTTGTACCAATGGTCCAGCAGGCAAAGAAAGGAGGGGTAATCGACCCTGATTATCGCGAAGCATCGGGTTGTTATTGCCCAGTGAGGACAAGGAGGGGTATGTCTGGAATCAAAGTGTTTTGCAGTGGGTATTTCATGCCCAATAAAAACAGCAGGTGGCAGTTGTGGCCTGAAGAGGACAGAGTGATCAAGAACTGGGACCCCTCTGCAATGAAGGTCTGGTCACCCTATCAGGCCAGCAACGTAGGTCCACAGAAGTGCTATTCAATGGCAGGGAAATCTAGAGAATGTGGTGGAGGAGGGAAGAGATTTTCAATTATAGCCTTGGTACCAGTTAAAGAAGTGGGACCTGGAGGTCATGTCGTGCAAACCCCCTGTATTAAGTGTTTTAGATGGATTTCATCCAGCCATGACCTTGAAGACTCAGTGACACAGTGAAAATAATACAAGGGCAAGCACCCATCTGAGTGGTGCAGAGAGAGCATTGTAACAAAAATCTCATGTGCTTTACGGTCACGTCCTAATGCCCAGCACTGATTTTATCAAATAGGTATGTAGATAATTTTCTGGACACTCAGACTCATCTCAAGCTGATAACACCCAACATGACACATGCACTGTGTAATTTTTTACTTCCTACCCCAGAGCCTTCTCTGACTCCCCAGGAGCTCACTCTGGCCATGGGCAAGTGCAGCCTGGAAGGATAGGAGAATTACCACCCCTGCTGGCAAAGCCCAACCTGTGGGGAGAGAGGATCCAGGCAGGCCTTAGCGTCCTGCCTTGCAGCAGACAGTCCCTGAGAGGCATCCTGTATGCTTCCCAGAAGAACCTGGCAGAATCAAGCCCCAATCTTATGCTACCAATTTTCTCATTCCTGCTTCCTCAGATCTCTTCCTAAATAAACTACCTTCACCCAAGTCCTTGCTTCAGGCTCTATTTAGGGGGAAGACAAAATTAACATACTCTTTGAAAATTTAATAGAGAAAGAACAGAAGAGAGTTCAAAGCAAATTTTCCTGGGCTGATTGCTAATAACAGCAGGTGGGTATACTTGAGTGATTAATTGGAAACATAGACGATATCACCTTATCTTTTCAAAAGATGGTGAAGCAGATCACGTTCATGAAACTCCAACCTCTGCAGACGTGTGATCCTGTCTTTTCATTGCACAAAAACTCTACGCACCAAATCTTAACTCCCGTGTCGTTATCCTCTTCCCTGTGTCTGCTCACCCTCTTAAACCTCATTCCCACTCTTCCCCAGCGTAGCTCTATTCTAGTCCATCTACCCTCCTTATTGACCCATAAACACTTCAAGCTCTTGAATTTCTTCTCTGCTTGTTCCACTCACCAAAATCTCACTTTTATGTATATTTCAAGCTGGTCAAATCATGGCAGTCCTATATAAGCACACTTCAGGGCTCTATCTCCCCCAAGGGCTCATCTCTAACAGAGAATCCTCGAATTCCTTCTCTTCTAATGTCATATAATTAGACATTGAATCTGAACCAAACAATCTGACTGTTAATGACTTACCTTCTTAAAGCATTTGCTATTGTTTCAAGGTACCAATCTTTCTTCTCCCAAATATAGTCTCTATGAGGACAGAATTTTGCCTTGTATACTTTACCATGCTTTGGTGCTCTTGGCACAGTGTCAGGCACATTGTCAGTGTTAGGTAAAGCAAAATATTATGCTTAAAATGTATTTCATAATTATCATATGATCATGACAAAATATTAAGGGGAAAAACCAGTATGTTCTAACCTAGGACCAGAAGGTTTCTTTGAAAAGGTACGACAGGATAAAAGGTAGGATTTTTAAAAGCAGTGATAAAGAAGAATAAGATACATTCTAAATATTAAGTTCTCTTCATTGAGTGTAAACAAAATTCTGAAATTTATATGAACAGATTACTTCCAGAACAGATTTCTTGACTAAACCAAGTTCTTTCGGGGTAGAGGAGTAAATCGTAGGAATTGCCTCAGTTATTATTTCTTTGGCCTGAAGAGGGCACTGCTGGCATTCTTTGACAAGAGTTTTTTACAAAAACCTGTCCCACGTTCCAGCTTCTAAGTCCCTCACACACACCAAAAAACTGGAGCAAACCCTTCTTTATCTGAACAGTCTAAGTTAGATTTCCACATTCTGGAATCAAATCCTCCATGGGCTTACAAAGGCCAAAGCATAAAAGAGCTTCTAGAAGCTACATTTATGATCTGGTGGCTTCAGATGGGATGTGAGCTGGGAGAATTTATGTCATCAGGAACCCAGACGACCCAGAAGTTTCCAAGAACTAGTCTCTATCTTTCAGAGTAGGGACTCAAAGAACAAATAAATTTTTTAATCCACTCTTTAACATTTTCTTTTTTTTTTTTTAAGATTTTATTTATTTACTTGACAGAGAGAGAGACAGCCAGTGAGAGAGGGAACACAAGCAGGGGGAGTGGGAGAGGAAGAAGCAGGCTCCCAGTGGAGGAGCCTGATGTGGGGCTCGATCCCAGGACCCTGGTATCAGGCCCCGAGCCGAAGGCAGACGCCCAATGAGTGAGCCACCCAGGCGCCCCTAACCTTTTCTTTTTAAGAAAATTAACCATCAAATGAAAAAAAAAAAAGTTCTTCCTAAAACGGACCATCCAAGAAGGAAAGAATTTTAATATTTACTGTAATTATTTGCATAGTATTTCAGATCCATGGGTATAGTATGGAAAGCATCTATAATAAATCTGATGCCTTGGTTTTTGTTCTGGTTGAACAGGGCTTTGGAGCACAAGGATGATTGGCAGCCTCCTCCCGTGTTAGTCCCAGCTCCATGGCTCCCTGCACATCCAGACTGCCCGCTCGAGAGACTCAGCCACGAAGGAAACCCATGGTCCCCAGAGAGCACCCAAGTGCACTGGGCCTCATCCCTGCAATGGGACCACCCCTCGGGAGCTAGTAAACAGTTCCCATCGTCATCTCCGACAAAAGAAAACTGTAAATGAGTATAACAAATACACATAAAACTTATAAAAAATATTATTTTACAAGTTCTTTGTTCACCGTATTTTTAAATAAGGAAGCGAGGTCCTGAGAACACTAAACATGTGATGTCGGAGTCGGGGCTGAGACCCTCGGTGTTCTTCCGTCAAGCTCCACCCAAGCAAGAGGGAGACGTCTTGACGTCTGGAGCAGCTGCTCCCACTTGGGCCGTGAATTGTCACTGTGCCTTAGTTTCTGCCTCTGTAAAATTCATCCCATGACAACACGGGAGTCGGCGTGTGATGTCCCCATACTTTTCTCCTAGCTCTTACTTGTTATAGTCTAACCAGCTGACTTTCATATAGTCTCACTAGCTAACTCGAGAGAAGTCAATGACAGTAGTTGCCAGATACTGTTGCTATCCCGAGGGGGCACAGTAGACCTTCTCAGATGCCCCAGACGGGGCACTGCTTTTTGTTTTTTAACCTCTTCTTCTATTCTCTTCGCCCTTCCTTTCTGTTTAATATCCTATACTCTGACATTGCTCACCACCTTCTACAGATTTCCTAAACAACCCAACCTAATCATTGTTCTTGCTTCAAACAAGCAAAAACCCCAAAAACAAAAATAGGGATCATCCGGACATAATACCTATTAAAAAAAAAAAAAAGAGGAAAAAGAAAAAGGCAGCCTTCTGCCCAGCCCCATATTTGCCCACTGGAAAGTTCTTGCTTATGCATTATCCTATTCAATCCTCAGAGTTCAACAGCCAGATCAGCTGTGGCAGCTGGAGACTGACCAGCTGATGGCCAGAAGTACTAAAATTCTGACTGGTGGGGCCCAGAGGAGCAGGAAAAGATCTAAAACACAACAAGAGAGGCCTCTGGCTTGGGATTCCCAAACATCAACGTGCACAGAGAATGTGGGCAAGAGGCAGAAAACATTCCCTCCTGAGAGCCTCATTTGTGAATTCATAGCTTCAGTGGGACTGACATGGCGAGAAAAGACAGTCCATCATCTAGAGTTTTCTAAAAAGACGGAAGAGAAGGGAGAAATTGTAAAATAATCACGTTTTTACCAATGTTATGGGTCCCTGACCAAAAAATGGTAGGCATGGCAGAAATTTCAACACTAAACAAACAGGAAGAAGAGCTGGGCCATCTACAGCAGTTCACCAGGCTGTACTGTAGGAAGTTTCCTGGGAGCACCCGGGTGGCTCAGTCAGTTAAGCATCTGCCTTCAGCTCAGGTCATGATTCCAGAGCCCTGAGATCGAGCCCCGCATCCCTGGGATCAAGCCCTGCATTGGGCCCCCCATTCAGTGGGGAGTCTGCTCCCCCTCTGCCCTTCCCCCCCCCACCCCAACTGGCTCATTCTCTCTCTCTCTAATAAATAAATAAAATATTTAAAAAAAATAAGTTTTCTGAAGTTACACGTGGTGTCTGTGGCCGGGTGCCTACTGTTTACTACATTTCCCGAGTGGAAATAATAAACAGGTTGGGGGAGTGAAGGCTACCATTCCCTAGACAGCAAGACAGCTTTTGCCTTCTCTTTCTTCCCCCTTCTTTTATGCAGAGGAAGAGTTTACATAAAGCTGGACCACAGAGATGGCCTTTTCTAAGACTGGATGACAAAATTCAATAGGAAGTGAAAATTAACGCAAATGAGTGGCTCCTTGCATCGTGAGTTTTCATTTTTGTTCAATTGCCTCCTCATAGGAGAATGCGTGCATGAGGAAAGATGACATGGCAGTGAAACACTGTCAGGTGTGCAACAGAGTGTTCCCAAATAAGTCGTATATCAACTGTTCTGATCCTTCATTCACACAAGCCATGTGCACGAAAGTCCTTACGGGAACATTTGCCACAGGTGTTGTAGCGTTGTGGAGCTCCTTGACACCACCTAACGCAGGTATTCTTTTTTTTTTAAGATTTATTTATTTTACAGAGAGAGAGAGAACGTGTGTGGGAACGCAGCAGGGAGGGGCAGAGGGAGAGGGAGAGAAAGAATCCCAAGCAGATTCCCCGCTGAGCTTGGAGCCCAACATGGGGCTCGATCCTGGGGCTCTGAGATCCATGACCTGAGCCGAAACCAAGAGTCAGCTGCTCAACCGACTGAGCCACTCAGGGGCCCCCTACGCCAGGTATTCTTAAAAAAGAAGAGGAAGAAGCAGAAGGAGAAGAAGGTGAAGGAAAAGGAGGAGGAGAAGAAGGAGAAAAAGAAGTCTTCGAGCAAAGAACACTGACCATCCGAGCGCTGCTGTTGTCTTTATCACTCTTTAGAAGTTTGAAGGAATAATGAAAATACAGGATTGGTCAAAGAATAATATAACCAAGACCTGAGTTATGGCAACCCAGAGACCATTATGATAAAGGCTTCAAGACTTTAAAAAAGAAAAGAGAGAGAGAGGAAGCAAGCTGACAGAGAAAGCTGAAGTCGTTACATTAGCTTTGCCTGTCTTTTCCCCACCCACTCCATCCTCCTCTCCTAGATTAGGTCATCACAAAAGCAATTTAGCAGCTCCTACTCTTCTTGATTTTTATCTCAGAACAAACTGCACTTCTGACATCTCTTTTCATGTGGCACTATAACCAAACTTCTATTCTCTGAAGCAGAAGACAAAAAGCATTGATAAACTTTGAGCAAGACATAACCAACAGCTCGCCTGACATACCATTTCCTGTGGTGGAGCAGTGATGTCACCGAGCACAGATGATACTCAAGATTCTGATCAGAACAGGGGCATTTTTCACCCTGCAGAAGAGAGCTACCGGCATGGCTTGCCCCAGTTTGCTGTGGGCACTGGTGGTTTGCACCTATCTTGGTAAGGAAGGCACAGCTTTTTGCTTTTACTATTATCCAACAGGACTGGGGATTAGGGAGAAAGATTAGGAACACAGGCATCTCACCTCCTTGTTGATTCTGGCAACTGGGGGCAAAGAAGCTGATGGATGTTGCCTGAAGTTTGATCAAGAAGAGGAAAGGTGGTTGGGGGAAGGGATCAGCTTGTGAGTCTGCCTGACTTATCTGCCTGGTGTAAGATACGCTCTCCTCTTTCCCACAGCATCCAGCACGACCCAGAAGGTCACTCAGACTCAACCAGACATGTCTGTGCGGGAGAGAGAGGCTGTGACCCTGCATTGCACGTATGACACTAGTAACACTGATTATTTGTTCTGGTACAAACAGCCCCCCAACGGGGAGTTGATTCTCATTATTCGCCAAGAAGCTTTTAAGCAAGAGAATGCAATGAAGGATCGCTTTTCTGTGGACTTCCAGAAAGCAAAAAAATCCTTCAGTCTCAGGATCTTGGAGTCCTGGCTGGAGGATGCTGCGATGTATTTCTGTGCTCTCATTGAGGGCACAGTGACAGGAGCAGCAGGGAGAGACTTACAGAAACCTCAGACCTCAGTGTAGGTGCGGAGGTGGGGGTGTGGTGGGGGGTTAGGGGGGTACCAGGAACATAGAGAGGAAGTCATTGACTTCTCCGGAGAAAAAAAATACTATTCTATAGGACTGAAGGAAACGCAGAAAGGATGTCCATAAGCCATAGTTCTCAAAATAGTCATAGAAATAATGAACGTACACGAGTGTTAAGAGTTCGCAGAGCCCCTTCATGGGCATTGGCTTCATTCAACCCCGATGGCCCGGTGTGTTACACAGGACAGGTCAGACATTCTATCCAGGGACTCGCATATCTAGAACCCCAGCTACATTCTAGAATCGTGCCTTAACCTTTTCACAGTGTATGTTACTCGTTTTGCTATCCACCCGAACATCGGATCATACCGAAGGCAGCCTATCCGAGATTACATTTCCTATTTTCCCCACAAATCTTATTATTTTTTCATTATTTTTCCTCCTCTGCCTCTCTCAGGATTCAGGCACACAGTAAAAAAACCTACCGCTGCTGAGTTTGGAGAATTTCTCCAAGCCGAGGCTATCTGATTCTTTTGCATGTGTAACACGTTCTTTCTTTCTAATTACAGAACTGCGAAAAACTACATCATGTCTATCTCATTGTTTCCCAATTGCTCTATCAGCCATTCTCCCTGATTTGAACCTAATTTCACCCCGTATTTCTTAAATGTCTTTAATGCACCACTGGTCCCACCTAAGAAAATGAGGAAAGAGAACAAACCACTGTCAAATAGAATTTCACACGCTGCCAACACTCATCAGCAAACGCTTACGAAAAGGTTAACTTCTGGTAATGCTATCAGTGCCTCTGATGAGGCCACGCGGGAGGAAGTGGACCATTTAGAAGAATCAAGTCCCAAATCACCACAGTCACCATTCCACATGCCCTGAGACATTGTGTGTGTGTGTGTGGGGGGGGGTCTGGACCTGGAGAGGAGTCCATCTTGCTTTTGCTAAAGGAAAAAAACCCCTGTAGGATGGAAAAAGTAATGCCAGCATTTCTTTTTATGTCTGTAATTCCCTCAAGACATAGCGTTTACTATTAAGACCCCCCGCAGAGTACTTGATTCCATCCGCCCACCTTGAGTGAGTGGGAGAGAGTTGGATAAGATACTCACTCCATGGCTGAAACATTCAGTCCACTGAGTGCGTTCTGGAGCTGAGGATGGAGGTGTGTTTAGAAGGAGCGGCGGAAGTTACTAGATCTGGGAGAGGCCAAGGGGAGCCAAAGTCAGATTGCTGAATAACAACTAGCACCAAGCATTCACAGGAATGCCTTGTCACCCCTTAGTTATCAGTCCTAGCATGAGGCACTCAGTACCCAGACTGAAACTGGGGCCAGAGCTGGTGGCATGCAGAGGAACTTTGGGATTTCTTGTGCCTTCTCCACGGTCTTCTTGACAGCTTCTCTACTGGCTGCCTTAGGCCAGGGACCCATGGCTCAGCACCCCACTCATAGTCCCGTTGAACAACTTGGAGTTGTCTGGAACACCAGCCTTTAGTTTCACATGCTGGAGCCCGAGGGCTCCCGTGTTCCCCAAATTCCATCCACTCTGACCACTTACTCTAATCACACTCCTTCCGGTCTCAACTGCCAGAACACCACAGCTCAGCCCTGGCTCACACGCCTGGAAACTCAGTGAAAGTATCACGTCTCACACAAGTCAGATAACTCTGGGCCATTCGAGTTTACCCTCCCCTGTAGCCCTCAGGTCCAAGTAGTCATCAAGATTTACGGATTCAGGCTAGTTGTCAAGTCATATCAAAGCGTGCTTCTTCCCTTTTTTTTTTTTTTTAAGATTTTATTTATTTATTTGAGAGAGAGAGACAGAGATCCAAGAGAGAGCACAAGCGGGGTGAGGGGCAGAGGGAGAAGCAGACTCCCCCCTGAGCAGGGAGCCTGATGTGGGGCTCGATCCCAGGACCCCAGGATCTTGACATGAGCCGAAGGCAGATGCTTAACCGACTGAGTCACCCGGGTGCCGGAAAGTTTGTGTCTTCTTTCCCTTGTTGGTGCCAGGGCCTTCACAGAGCTCCTCTCGGTTGAATTAATTAATAGTCATCTAGGGACACACACCTAATGTGGCAAACCTAATACTTTATAGGACTTAAACCTGTATTTTTTACTGTACCCCCACGGAAGCACAAGCTTTAGCTATCAGAGACTGAGTTTTATTCATTTCAACAGCAACAGTACCTACAACATTCCTTAATTCACAGATATGATTTTTTTATTACTTTTTTTGAATGACGTTAATTAATTGATGGCATTTTCCTCATTTCCTCATTAAACAGGATAAAATAAAAGTTGATTCTGGGCTAACTCAGAGGAAACAGACACTACATGCTATACAGAAAATTACTATGGTTAGTAATAGTAATATTACTATCAATATTGAATAGTAATTGACAATACTATATTGATAATAATAATATTAGTAGTAGCTAATACTTACTGCCTATGTCTATGTGCCCCACGTTCTGATAAGTGCAGAATATGAATTATTTCATTAGTAGTTTCAACAAAACTATGCTGTGGGTATTACTGATAACCCCATTTTGTATGAAGAAATTAAACTTCAAAGAGGCTAACTTGCTTAGAATCACACATTGTGTGTATGGCTCATTAATCACTGGACCCTCTGCCTCCCCAGAGAATGGCAAATGCTACAGCCCCTCAATCTTATTAATTTCATAGATACATAGATGGATTATGAGAAAGAAAGAAATGCATGATAATAGTGCTACAATGTGCCTACACTTGTAACCCGTCCTCACTTCTTCTAGGTCGTAATTGCATACTACCTAATTTCATGTATCTTTGTCGGCGAGGTTAAAAGTCGAATTAACAGCATTACCATGATTGCATTTTTACATAGAGAATTCGTGCCTTCATACTAGCTTATAATTATTTGACTGGGGAATTTCAATATTCTAAACTTCTCCAATGTATTTTTCAATAGCATTTTAAGTTTAAAAACACAGTTTGGGGCACAGGTGTTACTAAGTGTTCCAAGAGTCAGGTTGTGTCCCTCAATGAAGAATGTAGTCAAAAAACTCTTTTAACCTTTCCAAATATTCATAGGAAACCCCTTTTGTAACTTTTTGAACTGTTTTTCATATGACAGGGTGTTGCTGTGAACACTGCTTTCCGATTTTTTTCCTCTAGTGAAAACCTAATGTATTCTTGAATACTTTCCCACGTAAATAAACAGTTTTTCCACTGCATGAGTTCCCATGGCTATAAAAGTCTACATCTTTGGGATACACCTTACTCTACTCAATCAGTCACTTTTGCAGGTGAGCATAAGTATATTGCTACCAAACCAGGGTGATTAGAAGAAAAATTGAGATAGTAAAGAAAAATATTTGTACATAAATCTGTTTACAAGGAAGAAAGAGCCACAAGTCAAAGTCACTGAAGCAAAACACAAACAAACAAAAAGCTTGTTGGCTACATAAATGGAAGAACCCGGGCTTCGAGAAGTCTGGATCCAAATGCCCGGATGATGTCACTCAGAACTAGCCTCTCACTGGCTCTTCCTTGTTTTGGCTTTATTCGGAAGTAGGCTTTGGCCAGCTGATGCCAGAAACAGTCACCGCAGCCTCAGACTTCTAGCCTGCTGCATTCAGTTTGTACTGCGGCTAAAACAAATAACCACACATTTAGGGGCTTGAACAATAGACATTTATTTTCTCATCTTCTCGAAGTCAGAAGTCACACTGAACTAAAATCAGGGTGTTGACTCTTGCATTCCTTCTGGAATCTCAGGGTAGAGTGGGGGAGGGGAGGGGAACCCTCGAGCTTTTTCTCACTTCCAGAGGCTGCCACACTCCTGGCTCACAGCTGTTTCTGTCTTCAAAACCAGCAGTCACGTCATTTTGACCTCTGCTTGACACTCCTGCTTCCTTTTTACAAAGACCCTTGTGAGTACATTGGGCCTCCCAGGTGTTCCAGGGTAGTCTCCCTATCTCAATATCCTTAATTCAAACCTTAAAAATCTTTTCTTCATGTTTCTTCATTATCCTGTGTCAGCTTTCTCTCACCTAGTAGACTATGTGTTATAGTATTGATGAGGGAGCAGAAGGCTGGCTGAAGACAAAGCACAAGCTGACACCCCGCAACCTCCCACCCCCCCACTCCTGGGTGGGATACGTGATGTTCCCACAGGAAGCCCCCAACCATCTTAATGCTAATGTCTTGCTGGAGGGAAAAACAACCCTCTAACAAGTGAACTTGACAATGGCAAGGCCTCCGGTATCCTGCGATCTTCAACAACATGTGAAAGTACTTTCTCAACCTCCCTGTTTCCTTACCTCCCCCAACCCCATAGTCTATCATCAGCCACCCTTCACAAGCTGGGGCAGCAGCTCTTTCTGCCCACAGGTCCTGTCCCCGTGCTTTAATAAACCACCATTTTGCACCAAAGACGTCTCAAGAATTCTTTCTTGAAGGGGGGGTAATCAGAAGGGGGAATGAAGCATGAGAGACTATGGACTCTGAGAAACAAACTGAAGGCTTCAGAGGGGAGGGAGGTGGGGGAATGGGATAGACTGGTGATGGGCAGTAAGGAGGGCACGTGTTGCATGTTGCACTGGGTGTTATACGTAACTAATGAATCATCGAGCTTTGCATCGGAAACCAGGGATGTACTGTATGGTGACTAACATAATATAATAAAAAAATTAAAAAAAAAAAGAATTCTTTCTTGGTCGTTGGCTCCAGACTCCACCCCACTGAACCTCACTGATATTCCAAACCCACATCAGTATGATATTGTACATATTGTGTTTGATGTAGGAAAGATGTTAGGTTCTCAAAGCCAATGGCCAAGAAGGAATTCTGGAGTCATCTTAAAAAGGTGGTTTTGTGAAAGCATGGGGACAGGACCCATGGGCAGAAAGAGCTGCACTGGGGTCATGAGTGGCCCATTTTATACTTTCGAGTTGAGAGGGGGTTACGGACAGTGCAAACCTCCCAGGTATTTTGGAAACAAGGTTTCCAGGATGCTGAGCGGGCTAGCTATTGCTAGGAAATGTCATTTATTACTGTTTAGTAAAAACTCAAGCACAAGACTCTTCATACGTATATGGGTTGGTCATATGCTTGGAGGATGATTATCAACACAAACCTTGGAGGGCAGAGATAAAGGAAGTTTCCAAAGGAATTTTTATGTGTTAAAATAGACTTACAGGATCCTCGGGGTTGGGTTAAGATTTTGCCTTTTGCCCTCAGCAAAGTATTAACTTTGAGGCAGCTAAATCCCTGGAGGAAGGTCACTCTGCCTGTTTCAAGGACTTGTCAATGAGCTGTAAGTAGTAAGGAAATTTAATAATTGTTCTTCTGCTTTCATTTCCCACATCGGTGTTTCCTTCCAGGCAGGGATGATATTAAACACTTTTAGCCTAATACCTAGTAACCTGTTTGGATTTGGTATGAATATCAGAACGGACACAGGTTGGGAGGAGAGAGTCATAATGTTAGAACAGAGTCCTGATGGGGACCCCTTAGTCTGTCACCCATTTACTCTTTGAATTAAATGTCCATCCTGTGGTTGGCTCCTCCACCGCCACCAGCCCCCATCCTTAAGTGCTCTCCCAAAGTAGCCTCATTAACATAACCAAAGACCCCTCTATCCTGTTCACCAAATGAAATTCCAAGAGTTTTAGGTGCTCTGTGCCCAAAAATGGGGATAAAAACCAAATATATATATCTTATTATAAGTCACAAATATAACATGTGTCTATACTAATCTTAGTCTTTGCCTAAGAACTTGGCCAAAGTAGAACCTTTAGGAATGGAGATTGCATAAATTAATCCCGATGGATAATCTGCTTCTTACTAATGTGCTTTGCTACCACTTGTCACCTGCGTGATGGTAAACAAAAAAGGCAGCAGCATGGAGCTTTAATGCACTCCCCTCTACACTTGGGCTCTTGTTCTTAGGTCGGCACTTCTCTTTGGCTTCTTTATTCTCTGCAATACCAGGCATCAGTCGTTTTAAGCAGAAGTTATGGTCTCATGGCAGGAGGAAACACTTTCTGCTTCATGGGGAGGCTAAGGCAGATAACCTTAGATACTACAGAGACAGTATCTCAGAATGACAGCTTGATCGTTTCTTGCACAGAATGTCTGCAAATTGAGAAGGATGAGTGCCGTCAGATCTAAAAGTCCCTTGTTCTGTCTTACTTCATTCAGATTCACATTAAAGGAGAAACGTTCAAGAAGTTGCATGAATTTCCGTGATGTTTTCCACCAGTCTGTAGAAGATACAAATTTAAGGAAGGGCTAACGGATTACACATACATATCTGACGTGGGAAACCAAGGCAGAAGAGAAATTATTACATTTCCTTACTCCCTACAGCCCACTGACAAGTCCTTGAAACAGGCAGAGTGACATTCCTCTAGGGACTCAACTTCCTCCATGTTAATACTTTGCTAAGACCAAAAGGCTGTGCTATCCCGACCCCCGACCGCAGGGGGTTATATGTTATATAAGTCTGTTTTAACATATAAAAATTCCTTTAGAAATTTCCTTTTTCTCTAAACCACCCAAGACACGTGTTGGCAATCACCAGCCACCAATATACATCTGAAGGGTCTCATGACTGGGGTTTTATTAGACGTAGTAAATGACCTTTTCCCACCAATAGGTAGCCCCCTCAAGGTCCTGGAAACCTTGCTTCCAAAATTCCTTCGAGACTTACACTATCCCTAACCCCCTCTCAACTTGAAAATATATCATGGGCCCCTGCTCATGAGCCTAGTGAAGCTCTTTCCGCCCACAGGTCCTGTCCCTGTGCTTTAATAAAACCACCTTTTTGCACCAAAGATGTCTCAAGAATTCTTCCTTGGCTGTCGGCCTGGAACCCTTAACATCTTTCCTACATCAATATCCATTGATGGTAATTCTGCATGCCATCAAAGCATGTTCCTGTCTGTAGGCCAACCAGAACATTAGGTTAATGGCAGTCAAACTTTGGGAAACTACACAACCACACATTTTTAAGATGACTCCTAAAATATTTTATCATTACTTTAAATGTTTAAATACTCGTGGAGGTTATAAATTTCCCTGTATTATAAATATTGACATTTTCAAATAAAATCATATAATAGCTTTTAAATATATGCGATGAAATCTTAACACAGAAGTGATTTGCTACCCATAAACATCCAATTAAAATTCATGAAAAAACTCTTCATTAACAATTGAAGATTTTATATTGCTCCTTTCTTTCCTCAAAATCATATTTCCATTCAACTTCTGCAGATTGACTATAATATATTTTTCATTAAAAGCCTTTTATTGACTCAAAATTTCTGCAACAAAAACATGTATGAGATTGAAATTTTTTAAATTTAATGCTCTAAATTAAGACCATAGCATTAGACCATAATGCTCTAATTGTTATTTTTTCCTCCGTTGAATTGTAAATACAATGATTAATAACGCATATCTGATGAAAACTACTTAAATATACTAGAATTTAAAAAAGATTTTTAACATAAAAGACAAAAATGTCTTTGAAAATGCATTTCTTAATAAAATGACAGGGATCTATAATTGTTTGATTGAAGGAGGTTTCCCCGACACACACAAAAAGTACTCCTTTCCTTAATGCTCCTGAGATTCTCAAACTGCAGAACAACGCTGCAAAGAAAGAGTCCTGCTCGGGTAAAGCCGGAGAAGCCCAGTTGTGAAGTGAGAGACACAGTCGAGGTCTCAGGCAGATCGTTTTTAGAAAAGCATACACGGAGAAGTTGAGGGTCTAGAAGTTGATTCCCTTAAGATACGTCTCTGTTCCTTAGTTTGACGATCACTGCATTAGACTGCTCTCAATATTACTGACTCATTCTCAGTAAGCCTTCATTCAGTAATGAGGTTTGAGGAAAATCCACAGGAAATTGGAAGGAAAGAGTCTTAAGTTTCAATAAATCTGATCAATTTCCTAAAATCTGTTTGACATTTCTGGATTGAAAGACTAGCTACTGATGAGTAGGAAAACGATAGGGCTGAGCCCTTGCATGACACAGGTCATTCTGTACACTGACACTGTGCGTATTGGTTTGATAGGATTTCAAATCCATTTGTTCGTGACTTACGTGAAGTGGTTTTACTCCACTAGTTCATGATGAAGTCATGAAAGGTCATGATCTCAGGGTCCGCAGATAGAGCTCCACACTGGGCTCCCTGCTCAGCGGGGAGTCTGCGTCTCCCTCTCCCTCTGCCTGCTCGTGCTCTCTCTCTCTCTCTCACTCCCTCTCTCAAATAAATAATAAATAGAATCTTTAAAAACATATATATAATTACCAAGAGTTTGTGAGGCGTCTCTGAGAGTGTTCAGTCTGGGCAAGGGGACTCTGCTGTTCTAAAGAGGTCTCTGAAAGCCTTGGGGCAATTAACTTCTGCCAAAGTAAAGACTTATTTACCAGCCATGGGGAAAGCCATACGGCAGCCCCAGGAAGAACATCATCTTGTCCCTCAACACCAACTCCGTCATTCCCTAGCAACATGCTCTAGCAACAGGAGACTTTTACTTTGGGGCTCACAGCTGGACATCAGCTCTTGGCTGGCTAGGCCACCTCTCCCAAGTACCAACTCCTATAAACGTACGCTTAACTAAATAGGGACTTGATTCCTTTCATTTCCGCTCGCCTGGAACAATAGGGTGATTAATCGATCATTGATTTGGAGTATATTATTTATTGGTTTATTAAGAAATATTTTCCTGCACACTCTTGGCATGTGAAATTCCCACAGTGGACATCTATTAAATACATTGCTGGCAAAGCAGATCAGTCTCTGTGCATAATCTGCCTCCTCAACACAAAACACACATGTATCTTTATCTTGGGAAAAGCAGTTTTATTTATTTTTTTTTAAAGATTTTATTTATTTATTAGACAGAGATAGAGACAGCCAACGAGAGAGGGAACACAAGCAGGGGGAGTGGGAGAGGAAGAAGCAGGCTCCTAGTGGAGGAGCCTGATGTGGGGCTCGATCCCATAACGCCGGGATCACGCCCTGAGCCGAAGGCAGACGCTTAACCGCTGTGCCACCCAGGCGCCCCTAGGGAAAAGCAGTTTTAAATGCCATGGTCATTCATTAATAAAATTGTGAAAGAGGAAGTTGTCCCCTCTTGGGTGGAAAAAAAATGATGAGTGCTAGATCTCTTTTTCTCTATCATGCAAGAGCATTTTCCAGTAAGAACTTACCTGACACTCTTGGGGAACGGAACCTTGTTGTCACAGCGTATTTACCTAGCAATCCATAACTGAGAAAGGCTCATATGGTTTATACTCCTGTGTATTGGAGGTTAACCCACAGAAATAGAAGAGGTGTTATGAGTTCATAGCCTGGAAGAAAAATTAACCTCGAATTGTTGTATCAACTCTGCCAATACTTTATTTTGCTGTCTGTACAGTTATATCTTTTTCCCTGTAAGCACTCACGGAATCAGCTATTTTTATTATTAATGTTCTCTCACCAAGAACTTTACTAAAACTTGGACAGAGGCTCACTCTTTTATTTTTTTAGCACATTTAAGGCCGTTCTAGTTCTGAATCAGATAATTACTTCCTAATACCTAAACTATAAAGTCTTGGTTCCATAGACATCTAGGTTGGATGGGAAGGTAGCTGGCCTTTTTTTAAAAATTTAATTTGATATCCTGACATTTAAAGATTTCTTTGTCAGAGGAAGTCTAATGGACCAAATGTCTTGAAACATTCCTAATTATTTTTCAGTAGTCTGAATTTAGCAACGAAGGTCAACAAAAGTAGATGATTCATTTACAGTAAGAGTGTCAAATCCCGCAGACTGTATATATACTTTTCTCTACAATTGCATCGCACTTTCTGGCTTTGAACACCAGCTTCACAAAAGCAGAATCAGCAGACATGGAAATTTTGCAAGAAGAAAACTCAAATTCATATCTTCCTTAAAGGGTTTCAGAATTCTAGGCCAGAGTTACTCCTGGAGATGAAGAAAGTCTACCAAATGTCAGCATGAGTTGTCTCATGCCTGAAATGACCTCGCTCATGTTATCCTGATATCCTGGATACAGAAGCCCACCCTGACTCAGCAAGGACATATTAGGAGTACACTGCTCATTAAATAATTCAAAAGCATGATTTCTCAAAATTCTCCAGGTTTTTCTCCTACCTTCCTAGCCATCCCTACTTTCTTCTTCCTTTGAAGGCTGTACCTTCTCTACCAGTTTCTCCAATTGTGGGGTTCCTAATCCCACTACTGAAGGGGAGCAAAATATGCCACTTCAAAACGTGTCACATTAGCATGCAGATTATTTTGAGCTGAAGTCAATCAAGATCCAGGAGACTTAAGAAAAACTTTTACCTTCTCCCTTAAACAACTAAAAGAATTCAGATAGGGGGCCTGGTACGGAAGGAGAGGAATTACCAGAGACAACTCTTATCTTGAAAAACCTATTTCTATGGCAGGGCGAACATCGAATTTTGAAACATCTGCTCTTCGTATCGTCCTGTGAATGCCCACCCCTTCTCCCTGTTAAAGCTCTGCGCCCCTATCCCTTTAGCTCAGGATAGCACGTAAGCCGCAACTGCTGCACTTGCCCTTGAGTCTCCCATCTCTGAGGCTCCCATACACACTGGCTTCAATTTGCCTTTCTCCTATTAATCTGTCTTAAAAATTTAATGATTAGGCCAGCCAAAGAACCTGGAAGGGAAAATGTTCTGCCCCTACACTACACACAGATTCTAGGCCATCTCATCAACTCCTAAACCCCAAATACCTATTGGCTGGTCTACACGGACAAATCGGTGTCTGTAGCCGAGACCCTTCTCGTCTAGATGCTCCAACCTCAATAGGCCCCAAATTAAGCTCATCATCTCACCGGTTTATAGGTCCTCCTCCTCTTCCAGGGTCCTCATCACAGTGAAGGAAATCATCATTCCCTCCAAGTTATTTTCTTCAGTATAGCCAATTATTGTATAAACACACAAATGTGATCATTTCACTCCTGCTAAAAATTAACCAATGACTGCCCATCGCCCACAGGACAAAATCTAAAATCATTACTAAGGTTCACAAACCTTCCTTGCTCTGAGCTTCTTTCTCTGGCCTCATCTTCCACTTCTCAGCTTCCCCCACATTGGACTGTGGGTTTCATATCGCCTGTTTGCCCTTCCAGGTTCTCTCTTCATCCCCCTCTCCATCCTGCTCTGCACCCCAGCTGGCTAACCTGTAGGGACTGCATCAACACGGCTCTCTTGTCTGCTGCTCTTTAGTCGGTCTGGGCCCAAGGGGAGCACCTGCAGAGAGAAGGGGGAAGGGAAACATAAGGTCAGGATATCTAGTCCCCCACCATCTTCCTTGTGAGATTCACATAGACTGACATTGACCCTCTATCATAAGGTCAGCTCTTTAAGATGTCTGTCCAAACAGCCTCTAGCTCCAGACTCCAGTAATCACTCTCTCTGATCCATTTAAGGTCTGGACTGATCCTCTTCCCAGACTATAGCACTATCCCTTATGTGTTTCCTACACCCTGCTTATACTTTTATAACTGGTGCCTCGTTAAACTCTCCTCACATTTTGCAATTTTTGTGTGTACGAGTTTCCTGCTAGAACCCTGACTGATGCTGTCTGCTTTCAGATCCTAAAATGTGTCTATTAATGTTACCTCTTTAGGGAGGTCCTTCCTAGACCCCCGACTCAGGTATAATCACCTGCTTAACCTCCCGTGGCTCCCTGTACTTCTCCTGTCACACATCCTCCAGGCTTAGTGGCAATCACCCAGTTTGGTCATGTCACCTTCTCAACGAGGCTGCACATTTCACAAATCAGGGATGGAGTCTGTCTTGTTCGTTGTCTTAGACAAAGAGCTCCACTTGGGATCCGGAAGATTCTCAATAGTGATTTGTTGAATTCATAAATGGATGGATGAACTCATGAATGAGTCCACTTTTATTCAAAAACAGGATTGCATCAGAAAATGATAAAGCAGAATTTGTTGGAAATATAAGAATAATTTGACAATAGGCTAAGCATGGGATATTTTAACATCTATTTCTCAGAGAGAGAAAGAGAAAGAGGGAGATGAAAAATAACCTTGATATATATATATATATATATATATATATATATATATATATATATATATATATGGCTACGGAATATTTACCAAAACATGAACATGTATTATGACTCAAAGAAGCAATAGGAAAGATTCATAAAACCTATATCCTCTGAACACAATGCAATAAAACTAGAAATTAATAATTAAAAGATAGTCAATGAATGACTAGGAAGGGAATTAACCACTTATGGTATTCTAAATAATTTCCAGTTCAAAGAACTAAAAGTCAAAGCTGCAGGTCATTAAAAATTAACACTAATGATAACACTACATATAAAAATCTGTGCATTTGTTCAAAGCAAAACCCATAAGAAAATGTGCAGTCTTGAATACATTTATTAATAAACAGTCAAATAATGGAGTCAAATAAAAAAAAAGATAATAAGCAAAATAAGCCAAAATGAAGAAGGGAAAATTCTAATAATAAAAGTAGGAACTAATTGAAAAGCAAAACAAAAATTAGAATTTATTAAGCCAAGAGTTCTAGAAAATCTGTTAAGAAAAAAGCGAGAAAACACAAATACACATTAAGAATGAGAAAAATGATATAACACCATCTCAGGAAGGAATTTTTAAAATCATCACTACTGTGTGTAAATAGATATTGATGAAATGGGTAATTTTTAGAAGTATATAACTTTTTCATTCGAACTTCTAACTTTCTAAAAATTTATATTATTTTATAATTCCAAAGTCTGCATTGAATCATAAGGAAAAAATCCTGAAATCTGTCTCTTCTACGTTCCCCACACACTCAGCACACAGTTACCACACATATAATTCCTCCCACCAAGCTGAAAGGTATGTTCCCCGTTATTGGTCTTTCTTGTCCTCCGCCCCACCCTACCGACTCCCAACGACCCTCTGTACCACTGCCACACCCTTCTTTTAAAGATATCTTTTCATTATATCACTTCACTATTCGAAATCTCGTAATAGTTTTTTACACAAACTTAAGGCCTTTTGACTAGCTTCAGCAACCTCCACCATCGGCTCCTCACTTTACCAACCCACCCTCATTCCCAGAGGCTACTTCCCAGGCTCTGTTTTCTATGTTAGACCATTCTTGTCACTTTTTCACAAACACTTCCTCCTCACCCCTACCTCCCTACATTCTCCGCAATGCCCCTCTCTCTTTCTGCTGTGACTGCAGAGTGTATGGTGATGTGATTGGTTTAGCTGCATCATGTGGCCACCCCTGGGTCATTCGGCGGTTGTCTCAGGTGGCTACGTAAGTAAGATGGCAGCCTCCATTAGGACCACGTGCTTAGAGTTTATCTTCTACTAGGAGGGAGTTACTGTTCTAAGCGAACAAAACAGTAGATACCCACCACAACAGTGTTGTCTCAACTGTGTGGACTCAACTGGGGGAGGGGGCTGAGATTGGGAGGGTGGGAAGGTTTCATTTCTTTAGGACTCCCCTACACGTGAGTGGCTACTTCTGATTCATTTTGCCCTCCTAGGAGCAGTGTACCTTTTCTGACTCTTGTTAGCTCTTGGAGAACACCATCACAGCCTCTTCAAGTCCTCAAATATCTCTTACACAAGTTGTGGAAAAAAGACAACATATGATAATAATAATAATAACGAGTATATATCAAGCTGCACTCTACTCCAAGCACTGTGCTAAGTGAATGAACAATCTCATTTACTCCTCAGAACATCTACATTTTACAGAAGAGGAAAGCAGGATTTATAGGAGATAAATGTTAAGCTTAAGATCATGCAGCTGGTGTGGATGGGGTGGGATTCCAACCCGGTTGTCTAACTACTAAGCTAATGCCTCGTCTTGTGATTCTCTGTGTAACAGGCTTCTGTTTAGGATTTGGGGGCAGTGATTTTTCACCCATTACCTTCATGGAAGTCAATGTGGGACAGCTTCATAATACACTCCCTCCATCTTTAAAAATCCTAAACTCAATCCTCTATTGTCTCAGGCAAGTTCCCACTGAAATTCCCTTTCCTGCATGAACTCTCCACAACTGGTAGAACCGTTCAATCACATTGTAGTCAAAGGCATATACAAAGCACCCACCAAGGGTCAGGTAATGTGATAAATGATGGGACGGGAGTATTAAACAATTTCACAAGATCTAGTCTTGGTCTTAATGGAGTCGTAAGTTAGGAAGATTAAAAAAACATGCATAGAACAAAAGTTAAAAGTGAAAGGGATGAATTTTTTGCAGGGGTTGGGGGTGGGGAATATAGGCTTTATATAAATTCAGAAGGGAGAGAGATTGTAGAAGGCCGCAGGAACTTGGTGCAGCCATTTTGGAGGAGTTGAGACTAGAAGAATGCACAATGTTTGACACAGAAAGAGAGAGAAGCATTGCAGGGAATGTAGGGAGGAAAACCTGACTCAGACTAATGTAAGCAAAACCCCACCCTAGAATTTTTTAATTTGGGATGGGAAAGAAGGATCCTCTGTCCTCCCTTAGTGGCTATGCTGTGAGATGAACTCTAGCTAGAGTAGGTTTGCAGTGTGGTCTTAGTGAATAAAGCTCATTCTGTGGAATGAAAGAAGAATCCTTGCAGGATTCAGTTCCCTGGCACCTTGGACACATGAAACCCATATGTACCTCTGCCAAAGTCACACACGCCTAAGCTTACTGGTGTTACATTTCTGTCACTTGACCAAATCAACCAGTTTTTAAGGATTAATTTGCTAAGAAATTTTGAGAAACACCTTGCTGGCTTACAAAAAGCAAATTCTACTTGTATACACACTAATTCTGTGGGTTACTTTTTCAGTAATTTCTCTTACATCCCGAAAGGGACACTGTTCCATATGCAAGCACGTAGCAACACACACACACAGACACACACACACACGCCAAGTTCTGTCCAGAGTATTTTTTTAAAGGAAGAACTGAGTGAATTGCATGAGGTGATTCTAAGTGGTAGGAACATCTGCTGAAATGATGCTTCTGTGGAGAAAAAAGAAAAAACTGCCATATTTGGAGATCCCTAGCTAACTTTCAAGGCACCTACCTCTGAATCTTCACTGAACTGGACAGGAAAGAAAGAAAGAAAGAAAGAAAGAAAGAAAGAAAGAAAGAAAGAAAGAAAGAAAGAAAGAAAGAAAGAACTACTAGTAGCGACTCTGTGGCTTCATCTAGACTATGAGCTGAGGGTTTATTGGAGAAGGAACCATGGGGGTAATGGAATTGTCATACAATGTTCATGGATGGAGACAAGGTTCAGTGTGACTCATACGAGGTTCTCTTGGAGAGGAAATGGATCATAGGGATAGTTATACTCTTCCTCCTGAAATGTTCTCTTTGGATGGGGTTAAATGCAGAGGTGAAAACAGAGCAAAGTTTCTGTCCCTAAACATTCAGGAGGGAAAAGACTGTACCATCTGGGTGCAATTACTCAAGGGCTACTTTAGATAGACTGCAGGAGAAGATCTGGAGAAGATGAGATCTGGAGAAGAGCCTGGAATCTGTTTTTATTGGCATCAAAAGGAGCAGTGAAGCAGGAGGATGATTCCCAGCTTCACTTGATACCAAAGGCCATGGCAGCACCCTGCATGCCTCGGCCTCCCAGGTGGCCTCTCTGCCACCTACTTTGGTACCATGCATGCTTGGTGTCCCTGATGTTGTCAGTCTGTACCAAACCTGAGCTGCAGCTCTGGCCACCCCTGCTGCAAGGACCATAGTTACGAGGCTTACTTATCGGTCACTCTATCTCTTCCTGCAGGGAAATTCTAAAATGAATGAGAAAAGGTGGTGTTTTTCACTCTTATTTCTTTACTGTGAAAATTTTCTTGAAAAGAAAATGGGGAGGAAAATATCTTAAGTGTGTCTTTTTTGAGATTATGAAGTCTCATCCTTTACTGCCTCATAATCAAAATACGCCAGCCGTCCATACAGAATGATTTCATGTTATGCAGCCGTCACATGTAATTCCTATGAAACATGGACTCATTATTTGTTTTAGATATGAACATAACATACAACATTTACCAATGGATGAAGAAAATAAATAAATGCTTTATAAAAGAATATTCTATAAGGAGGTCCTTACCTAGTTTTTCCTCCCAAAGTACTGACTACAGTCATCAGAAAATATCCATGTAATTCAGATATTTATTTATCCCAATGCATGGAGAAATTCTTATTGGAGGACCTTAAAAGAAAATAAAAAGGCTAATTGGAAAAAGCAGACATCATGCCATTTAACGAAAACGTTATGCATATACGTAGCCTATAAGCCCAGGGTACAAATACCCTCAGGTCTCTTATTTTTCCAGCTAATTGTTAGAGCAACAACCTGCCACATAAGCAGCAAGTTCGTTATCTCCCTCTTGAGGCTTTCCCCACACCTGCCCCTGACCTGTACGAATGGACAGGCTTAGGCAGTGCAGAAAGGGCTAGGCCCACTCCCATGCGCACTCAGTGGCCCCCTCCCCATGGACTCGTGCCTTGTTTCTTGTGAAGGAGCGATCGCGCTCCTTCAGTGTCAGCCTCCCTGGGCCTCGTGCCTTGGTTGCAGACCCCTGCACTCATCTTCACAGACAACTACCATCACCCAAACCCTGGAAAACCAAAGAATGCTTGGTGCAGAGTAATCCTGGCATTCATGTGGTGGGTTCAAACAACATCCCCTTTTCCATCTTCCGTGGAGAACCATAGCTAAGTGGTAAGTATCTTTTGTTTTGCATGTCTTAGCCCCTATGGGTCTGATTTCACTCACTTTCTCTAGAGTGACTGTAGGGTTATGTGCTGATCCTCTTAAGGAAAGATATTCCTAATAACCCCTGAGGGTTCTGCAGCTGCTCTCCAACCAAGGCTACCTTCAGTGACTCCAGGGGGATTTATTCCCCAAATGAGATTCTCCAAGGTGACCTATGCCAGTTTTCTCAGAGGACTATCTGTAATGATTCCATAGCATCAATACTTCCTTTTCTAAGGGATGCTGGCCTCAGTGAATATACAATGGTTTTGGGGGATTTTATTACTGAATAATAGAACTAACTCAAACATTACCACTAGTAGGCGCCCTTCTATATGCTTTTGTGACACAATTCAATACAATGACATAAAATTACACATTAACTTCTAATCTCCCTGTTGGGGGATTGGTGAAAACACATTAGTTTATTGGCAAAGGAAGTAGTATCTACTTTGATAGAACCTAGTTTATCTTTTTCTAGGTCCTGTTATGACTCTACTTGTCTTATAACACTCTTGTCCCAAAATAGTTTGCAATGAGAGGTCACCCTTAAGAAATTTCAGAATGTTTCTAGTGTTTGTTTACACACTTTCTCAAAGTCATAATACCAATTCTTTATTATTTTCAAGGCTTTCTTCCCTCTAATTATTTTGCAAAATATCCATGCTTGCCTTTCTTGCCGCCCAGGAAAGGTGGCACCGTTCCCCAGCTCTGCTCCTTCCTCTGCCCACAGAGTCTATGTCCTGAGTCTGGTGGTTTGTTCTGGCCCCTCTTCTCTGTTGTACCCAACACTTGTTAGTGGGCTGGGTTGGTTACTATCTAAAACTCGAGCTCAAATCACATTCCTCTGCTTGTAGGATGATAGATCCCATGACACTTAGGTGAACATCAGTAAAACCTTCACAGGCCGTAAAAGGTCAGGAATGTTACTTCTCGGTCATTGTAGGAGCAATAGTGTTCGTATCTGTAACCTGCGATCCATTTTCTTCATCATTCGGGAATGTATAAGGAGCAATGCATGGCCACACATATAAAAATAGAGATTTATTTATATTGTACATTTGAAGTTATAGTCCTTGAATAAAAATTTTAAGACAACACAACAGGACTGCTTGGTCCAAAGGCATCAATGTATCCTTTTTTTCTATTCTTTTTCCTGCTTTCTCTTTGGAGTTTTATACCAAAAGAACATGATTTTTTTGTGCGAACCAGAGACCCCACCAGGTTGATAAATTCTGAGTGGAGACCCAGCTTATTGACTGGGCGAATAAGAGGAAATATGCTACAAGAGAAGGAATTTTTGGCTAGAAAGTTTTCTAATCATCCCAAAATCATAAATATGAAAGCCCCAGAACTGACACGGTGGCTTCAATTGTGCTGTGAGTTGCAAGGATACAGGGACCAGTCCCATTCCACTCAAGGATCTTATAGACACTATGAGAAAAGGAATAAAGTCAGAGATGATTCAGCACAAATCACTTACCGCGCATGCGTCACCGTGGGTCTTGGAACAAAAGTAAACACGGCACCGGAAACAGAACACTATGATCTGTCAAAATTACTCCAGCAGCATTTTAAATAGACGTCTGTGAAATAAAGTCAGGAGAGAACACTACCAGCTAATCTGGTAACTTTTAAAAGGAAGGGGTTGAGTAAGAGAGTCATCCATAACGTAGTTCTATTAAAGCAAATCAGATTTTTAAATAACTTTTCCCCTTTTTCATTGGGGAAGGGGTGGGGGATGGAGAATAGAAGGAATTTATATAAGAGCCCTGAGCACGGTGCTGTCTCGCCTCGGACCAGCCGAAGCTGGGGAAAACAGTGAAGGTGTCTGTAAACACCAGCAGTGACTGCCTCTGAACGGGGAATTTATTTTCTGTCCTCCGCTGTTCCCACATCTATAAGATGGGGTCAATAACTGAGCAGCTTTCTCAGTCCCAGGAGTGATTTTGGAAAAATAAGACGCTCCCTGAAGCCACCAGTCAACAGAACTGTACTTCAACAATTCTATCTAAATTTGGTTGTTTCTTTGCCCTTCGATCACAAGCAATTGCGACCCACCTTTCCCACGGTCCCAAGCTGCCTACTGTATACACCGCCTCCTACATAAGTTGCGGGTGGCATCTAGGAAACACTTAACTCTGGGATCTTACCTGGATTTGCCTCGAGACTGAGTATATCCTTGCCAGTCTGAAGAACCTATTTTTTTCTTCTTACCTGCTAGTTCCCTCTTCTTCTCCCCCCATTTTTGTTTGTTTTTTTATTTTGCTAAATTGTAAAATCTACTTAAACTTTGCCCTTTTCTGTCTAAATGAGAAGAAATTTCACTGTCAGGAAAATCATCCTATAAGAATGAGCCTTAGGGGCACCTGCGTGGCTCAGTCAGTTAAGCACGGGATTCTTGGTTTTCCGCTCAGGTCACGATCTCAGGGTCCTGATCTCAGGGTCATGAGATCGAGTCCCACATCAGGCTCCATGCTCAAGTAGCGTCTGCTTCAGATTCTCTCTCTCTCTCCCTTTTTCTCTAAAATAAGTAAATCAAATCTTTTTTTAAAAATGAGCTTTATATAGAAATCATTGAAAACAAGTTTTCCTGGTCTACCAGAGAGATGGAAAAGGCTTAATCAGTACCCTCAGTTTCTTCAGATTTTCCTCCAGAACCCCTAGGGAAATAATAACCTTGATTCGGTCCGGCTTTTAGGTGAAAATATTCCAGAAATAACAGTACAATGTAAAAGCTGACCTTAACATTTCAATATTTAGAATCTCTTAAGCAACAGCACATTTAAAAAAAAGAAAAGAAAAGAAAAATTGTATTTCTCCAAATAGCCCCAGGACCTTCACAAGCTAATCAGCATCCACAGCAACTTGCTGGCGGGATAAGAAAGGTCGGTTCCAGCAGTGTGCAGACCAGGAGCTCCTCACACCACCCAGACCCTGCAGCACTGACTATAAGAACTTCCATCTTTAGACCCAATGAAATAGGACTTGAAGAACTAACTTAGTCCCATCTTCCTCTGAGTCAAGCAGAGGCTCCACTCTTGGGAATTAGGCTGAAAGAACGTTGACCTTGTATGTATAAATATTCGTAATGTGTCTTGAATTTCAAGTTTCCTGAACGGCTACCAAAGCGAGCTTCCTTTTTGGTGACTTCTCATGAGGAAACTTTTATTTTGCATTTATGAACTCACTCCCTGCATCATTATGTAATCAGACAACGGTTTTCTCTCAGAATTCCTACAACCTTTCTGTAACATTCAGCATCGTCACCACACGTTGATTTTGATGTTGATAACAGTTTCACAAGGAAGCCATTCGTGACAGAAGAGAAAAAAAAATCACTGCTCAATCCAATTGAGTTTACTGAAGGAACAAATACTCACTTGAATTCTTCTATCTCCTCCTTAGTATAGAGGAATCGGATTCTGAAATTAACTTTTGAGTCTTTTCAGGGTGAAGAATATAAGCAAACCCCAAAACAGATGAATACGATCCGACATTTTAAAGATAGCCATTAATTTGACATTTAAAACATAAAAAACTAAGTTCTTCTCACCGCCCTTATTGACCCTACACAATTTATGAATACACAGATTTTTATTTTCTTTTCCTCAGGTCACCTAGTTTCACTAAAAATATATCATTACACGTTATCCTAAAAGATACAAATCCAGGTGGTCAAAACCAAACCAGTTGATTTTAAGGGTGTGATGGTGTCATAAGAAAATATTATGAGAGCTGAAAATATCACCAACACACCAGAGTGTACAAAAGCGAGTATGTTCGCCCTGGAGGGATCGCCATAAAGGTTTCTGATGATGTTAATCCCACCTTCCAGCAGTTACTGCCAATGACCAGAGCTTTTACTTACAAGATCCCTAAAACACTCAGAGCTTCGTCCGGATCTGATGCACCAGTTACCGAGTCTGCTCATTCTACGGATTAGGAAAGGAGAAGCTTTTCTCAATTATGCTACTTATGCCTTACATTCTTCCACTCTGTCTCATAGGTTTTGGTGTGAACTATTCTTTTTCTTTGTTTTTGGCATCTGCAGTTAATTTTAATTTTGACTTTGCTCCAAGGTTTATCCAGAAATCCATTTCTTCATTTCAAGAGTTAACATTTTTTGCTTTTTTCTATTTTTATGTTAATTGGATTATGATCAGAGAATATGCCTATAAAAGCTCTACTTTTCAAAAAATTTGGGGGTTTACTTTGAGGCCAAGTACATAACCATAATTAATTTTATTTGAAAGCTATGAATTTATATACGCATGGATAGCTATGTACTCCACTTTTTTGATTGTATCATTAAATTCTTTTATGCCCTTGTTTTGTTTTCTATGGAATCTGTCACATTCCTAAAGAGGGCGTTGAAATCTACTTATTTTATCAACTTCTTGCAAATTGCTTTTGTTTCATTTATTGAGCTTCCATGTTTTTGGCGAATATGGTTTATGACTTATATTAAGTCTGTCTGTTTAGCATAATGCCCAGAATCATCTATTTCTTCTTCATCCTGTGTAATAAATACAGCCTGCTACTTTCCCCTCAATATCCATTCTTTCCCTCATTTATTCTGCCTTAGAATAAAATCTGTATTGTCCACACTTCCTTGAAGCTAGATATGACCATAAACAAAAGTTCTGGTCAATGAAATGTGTAAGTGTAAGTGTCACGTGGCAGCTTCTGGAAATTTCTCTAAGACTCCGTGGGCAAGCTCTTCAGTCTCTCCCAGCTATCTTGACTCCCAACTCCCTTCTTTCTGGAGTTGTTGATCCTCTGAGATTCAGCCACATCCTCACTTGGTCTGTGCACCATGTACCTTCCTTAATGAGGTCCCCTTGGCTGAACACGACAATTCTCAGTTCCCAGCTACCTTCCATGAACTCCCTCAGGCAAGCAAAATATTTCAGATATTTTTGAAAGCCAGTATTTAAATTGACCATATTTCTACTCTACTGAGACTGAACTGTGTTGGATGTGTCATTTTACAGAGCTGGGTCCTCTCAGAATCCCAGACAGAAAGCAGAAAAAGCTCCCTTTGCATTGGATTAGCTACTGTCGTGTTTGTGTGTGTGTGTGTGTGTGTGTGTGTGTGTGTGTGTGTGTGTTTTAGCACCAGCTTTGCTAGCTCAGGGTTCTAGATCCTGATAAAAGTGATAAAAATTGCCCCAGGGGCACCTGCATGGCTGCATTGGTTAAGCATCTGACTCTTTGATTTCAGCCCAGGTCATGACCTCAGGGCTGAGATCAAGCCCTGTATAGGGCTCAGCGCTGGTCGTGGAGCCTGCCGTAGGATTCTCTCTCTCCCTCTGCCCCTCCACTCCCTCCTCTCTCTCTCTCTCTCTCTCTCTCTCTCTCTCTCTCGCCCTCTCAAAAAAAAAAAAAAAAGAGAAAAAGAAAAGAAAAGAAATGTGCCCTGAAACATCAGGCTTTGCCCTTGACATATAAATTTTCAAAATGAGAAATGATCAGGTGCCTGGCTCTTGCAACTCAAAAATGCTTTCATTTTTAGGATATCTTCTCCTCCTAAGACTTTTAAAGTCTGTTTTGAAAACCAAAGTCAAGAATTTGAATCTTTGGTCTCATTGGATTCTTTTGCAATCTCCCTTTCCTGGATCAATAAAATTCATCCCCAGAATTTATGGCAAAAGGGTTACAGGGGAAAAAATGAATTTTAAAGAAGGAGAATATGTCAGATGATATTTGAAACTCTTATCCCACTGCATATAGAATTGGAGAGTCTAATAATACAATAGCACGAACACCAGACTTGATGTCAGAAGGAATTTGTTGGTATTCACACTCTTCTATCATGAGCTCAGTGCCCTTAGGCAGGTTACATAATATACCTAAGCCTCGTTTTTCTCATCAAAATATGTGGAAAAATAATAACCACTTGCAAAGTTTTTATGACATTTAAAATGAGACGGAATATATGTCAAGTAAACAGTAAAAATACCAGACCTTCCAGAACAGTGTTTATTGAAGGAAAGTCACAAAGATAAGAGAAGGGGCAGGTCTGTGGTTTCCCCAGGGGCAGCACACACCCTCACATCCTGGGACACCACACGGCACTCTAGCAGGGCCAGACTCTAAGAACAAGATCCCAGTCTTGAGCCATGCAGACTTGAAGCTGCCTTATCGGTATGCACCAGGCCTTACCCCAGCATAGGGGTTGGGCTCCAGACTCTGTAATTACAGCAATAGAAAGTGATGGAAACTGGCCTTCAGTCCCGATCTATCACCCCAACACTCTTCCGAAATTGATTGACTTAAGCACAGGTCTGGAGCTCTTCAAGCCAACTTTCCCTCTGGAAGGCTACCCTGCAAGGAGTCAGTTCCCTTTACCTCTCAGTCCGTGAAATCCACAAGCACAGTGCCTGGCACAGAGTTGGTATGAATGTAGAAAGAATGTGTGTGGCCTCGGGGACAATGTGTCCAGTGCCTTTGTCATATGGGAAGTATGTTTGTTCTCAGATTAAATAATGTGTTCAGCAAGTGTTTTATGAAATGTCCACTCTCTACCAGGCTTTCTTCTAGGCACTTGCCACATACCTGTTAACGAAACGCTCAACAATATCAAATTTATGGAGATTTCATTCTTTCTTTTTCGAAGATTTTATGTATTTGTTTGAGAGAGAGAGCGAGCGAGGGGGGAAGGAGCAGAGGGAGAGGGACAAGCAGAATCCTCACTGAGCACAAAGCCTGATGTGGGGCTCGACCTCAGGACCCAGAGTTCACGACCTGAGCTGAAATCAAGAGTCCAATGCTTAACTCACTGAGCCACCCAGGCGTCCCGGGAGATCTCATTCTAATATTCATTAAACATAAAAAGTAAGTTCTATAGTATATTAAAAGATAAGTCTGTGGAGGGGGCGCCTGGGTGGCACAGTGGTTGAGCGTCTGCCTTCGGCTCAGGGCGTGATCCTGGCATTATGGGATCGAGCCTCATATCGGGCTCCTCCGCTATGAGCCTGCTTCTTCCTCTCCCACTCCCCCTGCTTGTGTTCCCTCTCTCGCTGGCTGTCCCTCTCTCTGTCAAATAAATAAATAAAATCTTTAAAAAAAAAAAAAAGATAAGTCTCTGGAGACAAGCATCAAGCATGGTACAGGGGAGAGGGAATGCAAGGGTGGGGTCTCGGGAGGGGAGCTCGCCTTGTAATTGTAGATAAGGTGGTCAGAAGTAGGCTCACTGAGAGGCTAACATTTGAGCAAACACCGATGTAGGGAAGATAAGGGACAGAGCCTTAAGGATATCTGAGCAAGAGCTTTCCAGGCAGAGGAAAGAGTCCAATTTTAAGTGAGAAGTGCCCAATGTGTTCAAGGACTGGGCGAAATGAGGAGCCACAGGAGAGTTTTGGGAAAGGAACAATACGATCTGACTTGCCTGGAACAGTCTCAGTGTGGCTGCTGTCGGAGAACAGACTACAGGCAGGCGAGATGAAAGCAGGGAAGATTGTTGTTTAAACATCAGAACCCGTGGTGCGTGCTGTGCTCCTGAGCTCAGAGGCTTCTCAGAGGTTTCTTCCACCAGAAAAGCTGGTTCGGGAGCAGCTGTCGTTTCTGCTCCTGCTGCTGGAGAAGCAGAGATGCATTTGATAGCCTTGCTAGGAGTCCTTGACAGTGGACGGCCTGTGAGCTGGAGGGAAGAGGGTAAGAAGGAGACCTGATCCCAGATACCAGAAAGCTTGTTGCCAACACATCTCCCCAGGGACACATATTGGAGTTTCGTTCTGTTGTGTCAGACCCCCTCCTCAAATTCGGGCACATTACGGACCTTAGAAAATTGTCCTGTGATGATGAAGGTGATATGAAACAGAAGGTATTATGAAGCAGAGGGAGAGTAAAAATGCCTGGGAATAAGCATCTCTGCTGGCTCGTTACACTGAGCAGGGGCGAGTGATCCACGATGGAGAAGAATGCTCGGTCCCCGAGCTCCCAGGAGATCCAGGCCTCTAGCAGGACTGGGCCCAGTGCAAAGGGAAAATGCAGGGCCCCTTGTTCAAACTTACCAAGAATTTCAAGATGGCAGCAGCAGAGCGTTAGACTAAGTAAGCGTGGGGTCTGCCGAGCGTGGGGTCCTACGAGGCTATGCAGGTTTCACACCCAGGAAGCCGGTCCTGGGCTTTAGCTTGAATTTCTATTAGCCAAGCAAATTGTCCAGATACAGATGATACAGACAGGAGGATGGGGAAGACCTTGCGTTAATTTGATGATAGTTCAGCCCCATGGAAGCCACAGTGAAGGCAAATTAACTGGGCCATTTGGTGTGGCACATCACCTCTTCCGGATACCTCTGAGCTGGTGAGATGCCCTGCTCTCTTGGCATCTGAAGACTGACTAGAATCCTGCTTCTCCCTCTTTTCCCAGTTCATGCTTTCTGTCACTGTCTCTGTCTCTATCTCAAATAAATAAATAAAATCTTTTTAAAAAATTAAATAACTAAATAAAAATCATTTAACAGAGCTGACCTGCAGCTTTTTGCTGAAAGCCTTGGTTGTCTTCTCTTCTAGAGCAAGGAGCAAAAATGTAAACAAGTAACGCTTAGAGAGGGCATATATTCTAGTTAAACTCCCACGCTCTGAGAGCAAATATTCATTCATTCCTCGTTGATTGAATCATTCATTTATTTGACCGATATTGAACTTCTGTTTGAAGCCTAGTGAATATCTATTGAATGAACAGGGACAGATACACAAGGCCCATGGGCTCAGGGAATGATGGAGAGGCAGACCTAGTGTGGAGCCGTGGGTGACCTTGGACAATTTATTTAGCCTCTCTGATCATCAGTTCTCTCACCTGTAAAGCGGGAATGACAATAGTACCAACATCTACTTTTATAGCCATATAGATTAATGTACACAAAGCCTCTGGTTCAACGCCCAGCCCTTCGTATGCCTCAGGAAACACTAGCTATCGTCATTATTATTCATTTCTATTGATTTAACTACACGCAGAGAGGACAGCGTGTGTCTCACAAACCAGAACTTCCCTCTGCGAGTCACTAATTCAGCAAGAATTATGAGAAATGTTTAACATTTGCTGTCTGCCCATGGTAGAGTGCCCACTCTGTTTTAGTTTGTTTTCTTCCGTCCTCCAGGGCAGACACACTTGCTTGCCTTGGCATGTCTAAGATAAGGAAGATTCCTACATGGCGTCACAAGTGCTTCTACGCTCATACCTCTAAGGACCCAGGAGATGTAGTGGGTCTCACATCTGAAAGAGAAACCACTACTCGAAAGAACAAGTCCTCAAGGTCAAAAGGAGGGATGCACAACATCCCTGCTACAGGTTAGCAGCCTTGACCCTCCCTTGTGCCGTGCGGCACGTCCAAGACAAGGCAGGGCTTGGGATCCAACCAACACATGATCCTTTTTCCAAGGAGAAACTGCAGGCTCCCTTGGAGCAGCCAGATCTGTGCTTCCACCTTGATGCCTGAGAATTTATTACTCTCTGGTGAGCAAAATGACAGTTTAAAACTCTGGATGGTTCTGTCATTTCTCTTACCTCTTATTTTATTAATTGAATTCAATGCTGTTTCCACTCAGTCTCATAAAAGCTTTGTTTAAAAAGAAAAGGAAAAAAAGGTTTGGTTCTTTTAGGAAGAACCATTGAAGACTCAGTGACCCAGACAAAGGGCCATGTGACACTCTCTTAAGGGATACACCTGACATGAGCGGCGCGTACAAAGCCAGTGATTTCCTCTTCCTCTTTGGGTATGGCCAATATCCCAAGAGGCTTTACAGTGCCTTCTCTGATGCAACAGGGAAAATGAAGAGAGAGATCACAAAGATTTTTAGGTCCATCAGGTTAGGGGTAAAACCTTCTAGATACAGAAATCCTACATCCAAGGAACAGGCAGAACCATGTACTTTGTGTTCCTAATGACACAGTGAGAGGGACCAGAGGAGCAGCCAAGTGTAAATCCCAAGGGAATATGGCAGCGGCTAGGTGTGCGAAGCCTTGGGTGAGCAGCTTCCTTTTCCCTTGGGACAGAGCCCAGTAGCGTGGGGGCATTTCCAGGAAGGCAGACAAATCTCATGACTGGCTATCCTGGGAAAGAACCATTGTGAGACTGCTTTTTGGGAATGGGGAAGGGAAAGATTTTCAAAATCCTGCCCAGGTCAGGCAGGAAACAAATTGTTGTTTAATGTTAGCTCATTGATCGAAACTACAAGCCTAGCTATGCACTGAAGGAAGTTTCTTTGCCATACATTATTTTAAAATGTGTACCGTGAGCTTTTCTGATAATATCCTTGTAATTAAAATGTCCTTATAAATCAATAATAAAAACATTAAGATGAAAAGTACAGCATAGGGAATATAATCAATAATATTGTAATAATGTTTTATGATGGCATTGCTGTGTTGTACACCTGAAACTAATATAACATTGAATGTCAACTATACTTCAATGATTTTTAAAAAAACAATTAATATCCCTGGAGGGAGAGTAGAAATGTACTTCACAAAAAGAAGTACAAATGGCCAGTCAATTTATAAAGAGGTTTACAAATTCCTTAGCCACCAAAGAAACAAAAAATTACAATGTGATTCATTTTTTCACCTATCAAAATAGTGGAGATTACACACACACACATACACACACACGCACACACACACGATCATGGAATTTCTTTTCATTCCTTCTCTGTTATTCCAAGAACCTCCCCAACCTCTCCCCAAATGGGCACCACTTGCCTTGAGTCGCCCACTCTATAATCAGAAATAAACGCTACCAATACTCAATTCTTAAGCCCAATCACATCTAGTCTCAGTGCAGGCTTGTATACCCAAAGCACAATTTTTCCAGTTCTGAGAAACTAGATTAAATGACACCAGGGCCGAGGAAGAAAAAACGGGGGCGGGGGGGGGGGGGAAACGAGCAAGAAAACCAGAGCAACGTCAAGTGAACAAACCACTTTGTAGGAAGGACACCTTCAGTGAAGCTGCATCAGTCAAGTCCAGGTGCAAAGGGGATGAACGTGCCATTGGCATGACCCTCTCCTAAAAGAGCGAGCCAAAAAATGACTTGCATTACTACATTTTCAATACAAAGTTTTGCAAATGTGAAATAGAGTGATAACAGGAGCAAACAATAGATGATCCTAAAAAGTTATTCTTCCTCTACTGTAGTGCTAAGTTTTAAAATTTGGATGCTAAGACCTTTAATAATACAATTATAATAATAATTAAATTTTGAATAAAATTTTGCTTCACTTCTTGTATTACTGAAGTTAATTCTACTTTGTTGATATTCAGACTAACCTGTAGCTTTGGCCGAATAGTGACTTTTAACACCTCAATGTTGAGCACCTGGTCAAAATGTATTTCCAGTACGCCATATTTTAAGGGAATAATGGGATGTGCGAACAAAGTTTATGTAAGCATATATTTATCATGGCATTGTTTATAAAAACTGGGGAAAAAATGGAAGCCACTTTATCTAAAATATTGAAGTTTGTCTAAGTTCTGGTGGAAGTTACTCTCCCATAGAATATGTGTCCTAGAAACACCAGATTTATTAAGGATGCATTAGCTCCCTTTTGCACCAAAGAGCCAGTTTATACCCTATAGGTTCCTTAAGAATGAGGACAGCGGGGCACCTGGTGGCTCAGTTGGTTGGGCGTCTGCCTTCCGCTCAGGTCAGGATCTCAGCGTCCTGGGAAGCAGCCCCAGTCAGGATTCCCTGCTCAGCGGAGAGTCTGCTTCTCCCTCTCCCTCTGCTCCTCCCCCTGCTTGTCCTCTCTCCCTCTTTCTCAAATAAATAAATAAAATCTTTAAAAAATAATAAAAGTAGTGAGGACAAAGAGCCGATTTTTGAATCCGAAAGATTATTTTATAACCTGTTCGTTAACTTGTCACATGGGGGCGCTGTTTACCAAGACAGTCATCACTTCTGCCTGAATTCTGAGCACAGCGGTGATCTCTGTTTCTTCATTTCAACAGCGATCCTTCCCTCCAGTAGACCAGACACACTAACATGAACTCTTCTCTGGACTAATTCTGATCTTAATGTTTGGTAAGTACACCTTACTGAAATGTTATTTATTATTTCAAAATACCGAAAACTTTCTCCAAAAGTTGTAACTCTGGCCAAATTCATGAAACACACACCTTTTTTTCTTTTCCTTGCAGGAGGAACCAGTGGCAATTCAGTCCAACAGACAGACCAGATTACTGTCTCGGAAGGAGAATCTGTGACTAAGAATTGCATATACACATCCACACGGTACCTACTCTTTTCTGGTATGTCCAATACCCCAACAAAGCTCTGCAATTTCTTCAGAAAGAGACAATGGAAAACAGCAAGAACTTTGGAGCCAGAAATATTAAAGACAAAAACTCCCCTATTACAAAATCCACAGTCCAGGTATCAGACTCGGCCATGTACTGTCTTCTGAGAGATACACACAGTGCCAAGGGCGTGGCGGGGTACAAAAACCTCAGGGGCCTGGCTGAGGGAGGTAGTCGGGCTGGGACCCCCAAGCTGAGGAGCCCTGTTCTCTCTCTCGTAGACAGTCCTGTTGGAACATTGTTAGAACACGAAGAAAAGCAAAATCAGCTGCAACTCCATCTAATTCCAGGGGCATAGCGGTTCTTTCATTGAAAAAGGAGGTGAGGGGAAAGGGAAATTATTCCATCAAGCAGAATAATTTTTGAACTGGAAAGAACTAATAGGAAAGTATAAGTGAGAAGATATGAAGACATAGATGCTTTCAATATAATCAAGTCTTCTGGATCATTTAAATTAATTTCCAAAACACAAAAAGAATTTTCAGGCATAATTTGAGAGATATTGGGCCATATCTTTAAAAGCCTAAGGGGAATGAAGGAAATACCAAATGCATAAAACATGGAAGAAATGGATTGATATCCAGCAACGCTTTCAAGCATATTATTAACAGATAATGTGTGTGTTCTTAGAAAATAATGCAGTAACCAGCAGGAGCTAGAATGAGCTAGAATGAGTTCACTAGAGATATTTTTTAAACAAGCCTGCTAAATCCAAGGTACTTCTCTAGTCTAAAATTGTCTCAAATGTTTGCAAGTCACTTGATTAGTTTGTTTCTCATTATATCATTAGGAAAATAAGTAATATCATATGTCACTTGTTGAATGATATATTTATCACAGGTCCTATGGTACTATCAATAATAATAATAGCTAGCATTTATCAAGTGCCTAATAGGTATGAAGTTTTGTTTTAAATGCATCATATGTATTCTTTCATTTCATCTTCACTACAACCCCAGGAAGCAGGTACAATCATTAGTCCCAAGGAAACTGAGGTTCACAGAAATGACCTAACTCGCCCATGAACACTTAGTAAGAAGAGAGCTGGCGTACAGTACAGGGAGTTTAGCCCAAAGCCTGCACTCTTAACTGCTGGACTTTGTTAACTCCCAGTATTACCTGCGATCCTCACCACAAACCACAAGTTTGTGGGTTGTTATCCCCATTTTACAGGAAACTGAGGACTGGAGCATTGAGATTACTTCTCAAGACCCAGTATCTGGTAAGTGGCAGGGCTGAGACTCAAACTGAGGTCTATTTGGCTCTCCAAATCTGACTCACTTTTTGCACTGCCCCTCTGCATAATGCTACAGTCCGTGGTCCTGGGCTGAAGGAATGGCCTAGATAAAGATGCAATGGAAAGAACCATCTTTATTGTTGTATCACATGATTTGATCTTTCATCTTGACCTGTTCGTATTCATTTTATGTGAATTCTCATAAGGTATGTCCATCAAATGTGCAACTAGCACAATATTGAGGTAGGTAGTTAATATATTAGGTCATATTAGATGAACTGAAACAGCCAAAATGGAATTTAATGGGGATAACTCTGTATTTCTGCATGTAGTTTTATAGAACTCAATTCCGAGAGATACTACGGGGGACCATGATTTTACAGTATTCTTTGTGAAAATGATGTGGGCGTGTTACTCGCTCAAACTAGCTGGAGGAAAAGGAGATTTGCTCAAAGGATACAGAGGAGTCTCGTAAAATCTATTTGTGACAAGTACAGCCGAGCCTTACAAGAAGAGCATCGTCGATTGGCTATTCTTTCTGAACCGACTTCTCTCTGAATATATAATCGGTTCTCCTCTTAGGAGACCAGATTTCATGGTAAGCCTGTTAGTTTCTACTCCTCAATAACCCGAGTTTGAACATAACCCAGCTTTGCCAAGGGATAACCCTGGTTCAAACCCCATAGGATTTTACAGCTCTAATGACTAACGCTATCTAACAACTGTTAGTATACCTAGTCTCAAATTAATAAGCCCCATGTTTACTCAGATCCAGTAAGCAATAGCCAGGGAAAGGAGGTCACTTGGTACAAATGTGACCTCTGGATGTGTTCCTTAAGGGACACCTCCGATGGAGGGGCTGGAAAGGAGTCCCAAAATTAGAAAATGACTACAAACTCAAAATAATTCAACATGGTGATAAAACCACTGAAACGATCATAGGGAACACTCATAGATGAGTGGAACCCAGATGAATAAAGTAATACTCTGGCAGGGCAACAACGTTTGAAACATCTTTGGAGAGGCATGGACAAAAAAAGAAAAGAAGACTAGGAAAGAAGTCTACAATCCTATGATATGGAGAAACAGGGATGTCAGGTGAAGAAACCAGAGATATTTATAAGGAATACCTTTAAACAATAGAACAGAACTGTCCTTGGGTTTTTAGAACAGTACAATGTGGCATGGACAGCTTGTCATCTACTCTGGTTGATCTGGAACCACCAGCTGAAACCAAAGAATCATCAGATGTCTCTTCCCCACCCTACCCCACCCCCTGGGACTCCTAGTTGGCTGATGCTAACTTTGGTTCTAGATTTGTCTTGGTTTCCCCCCGAGTATTTGACCTACATAACAAATGGCTGCACATCGTGGCACTAGGTGGCAATGTGGGCATTTTATTTAAAAGATCTGGAACTGTTCATTGTGCAGCCAGCCCTATAAATAGTGCAAACCCGTGCATTTGTGCTGTCTCTGATGGGCTGGGGATCCCATTTGATTTCTAAAGTAAACGTACAGAAGTTATAATAACAAAACACTCCTTTGACCAACTAACATATATTCCAAACCCTGTAAGAGAGATACCGTGTGAGACTTAGCTGCAGGAATAATGGTGAAGACCCAGCAAGTTTTGTTGGCTACTCTGTGGCTTCAGTTAAGCTGTAAGTTGGGGAGTTCCGGGATATGGGCACAGGAAGACTAAGTGGATATTTTTTCAAAATTCTTTATTTTTTTAAGATTTTATTTATTTTGACAGAGAGAGAGAGAGCACGTGCGTGTGGGCGCACAAGCAGGGGAGAGGGGCAGAGGGAGAAGCAGGCTCCCCACTGAGCAGGGAGCCTGATGCAGGACTTGATCCCAGGACCCCGGGATCATGACCTGAGCCAAAGGCAGACACTTAACTGACTGAGCCACCCCGAAGCTCTTATTTTTCAAAATTCTGAGGAGGGGCATAAGGGGCTCCAAGCGGCTAACCTGGAGTACCCACTGGGAAATGTGTAAAGGAAAGAATTTTGTGGAAGTATTGCAATAACAGTGCTGTTCTGTGTTTGACGATGTCTTTGAGAATAGGGGTAAGTGGCAAAACGGGAGTGGAGCACCGTCCCCAGTACCTGACTGCCCACGAAGGAGACTCTGTCACTATCAACTGCAGTTACTCCATAGGAATGACCAGTCTACACTGGTTGCAACAGAATCCCGGAGGGGGTATCGTGTCCTTGTGATATTTGAGCCTAGAGATGAAGACGAAGGGAAGAGTGAGGGCCACGATAAACACAGAGGAACTCCACAGCACTCTGGACATCACAGCCTCCCAGCCCAGGGACTCTGCCACCTACCTCTGTGCTGTGGGACACAGTGCTCCCCAGGTACCTGGAGCCCGTACCCAAACTCTGCAGCTCAAAGACATCACTTCCCCTCATTCTCATCTTTGAGACGTGTCTGTCTCTCTCGTTGGACAGATGAGGTCAGATTTTTTACCTTGTGAAAATGTAATATTCTTCGTCCTCTCCACCATCTCTAACCCACAGAGCCACAGCTCCAAGTACTTTAACCGGAATAACGCATGATCTATCGTTCTGGCCGTAGAACGTAGAGACTCTGGAGCTGAATTGCCAAGGTCGAAAACCCTGATTCTGCCACTTAACTGACGGGGTGATCTTGGCCAAATTACTCTTTCTCTGTGCCTTAGTTTTCCCTCCACTACAAAAGAGAGAAAATCGTGTACGTAACTCCTATGTGTGGGAGTTACATGAAGTAATACAGGCAAAGCGCTTAAAACAGTCCCAGCACAGAGCTAGAACCAGGTTAAGCGCTAACTACAATTAGTATTAGGTTTAGATGGACCATGAGTTTGCTAGTACTCACTGAGGGGTTAATATCTTAAATCTTTGGGGAAATAAATGGGATATAAATAACAAGCCCCTGATAGTAATTTTGGTTTCCAAATTATTTCCTCATAATGCCCAGTAGTCATCAGCCTTTTAACATTGGATTAAGAAAAACAGAGAGGGGCTTTAGAAAACCTGGTAGAAGGGTGACATGAGGGCCTGGTTTGTGTGTGGAGCTAGACAGGGAAGAGTGCTCCTGGGGAAGCTCGGGGACATCTTTTGGAGAAAATACAGTTCTAATTTTCTCACCTGGAGATCCCTCATGGAAACTTGCATTTCTAGAAATTCATGAAACGAAATATCAAACCCAGTGGATCTTAATCACGGGGTCTCTACCTTTCTTTCCCCAAGGATTCCTACCATTATTACTCCTCACCCCACTGGAATTCTTCTGTTGAAGCGTAAGTATTACTGTTCACATGGTTCTTGTTACTTAGCAAAATGAATTGCACATATTAACTCACGACGAGGTCTTCTTCTTTTAAAAGCAAAGGGTTTGCTGTTGTTGTTGTTTAAGAACCACCTGCACTTTTCTAAAAAGCCATTCGTTTTACAAATGTCTGATAAATGTTGATTTATCAATATTAGACCTTATCTATTTACTCCCTTTTATGGTGACGCACCACACTCTCCCCTTCCACACGTAGTCATACAGCACGGAGTTAGATCAGTCGTCAGTATGTACATGACCATGACCATGTAAATACTGTCACTCTCCAGCCAAAATGCGTATTACGATTACATTTCCTTTCTGGTACCCTTTGTTTTTAGTTAATAATTGCCTCGTTTTTTCATTTCTTCTATATTCTTATCCTCGGTTTTTTTTTTTTTTCTGAGTTCTGTAGCAGAGTTCTAAAAACTTGTTGATTATTTCCCCCAAACACATCAAGTTGATTATCCATTTTTTCTTTTTGCCCTAGTGATTTCCTGTCCCCAGACATCTACCCCTTGGCCTGTGTGCATTGATTGTTCTTCAGGCCCGGTGCACAAAAGTTGTTCTGGGACCTTTCGCTGTTTTTGCTGTCTTGCCTCTTGAATCTCAAATATCTTCATTTCTTGGTTTAGTCCTTTGTTTTATTACAACACAATTTCCAAAACCTCTGTAATAAAGCATGCATAAGATTTTTTTTCAGTCAGTCTTTGCATGTTTGAAAATATCTTTATTCTACCCTCATGCTTGATTGCTATTTTCACTGAATATAAAATTATAGGGTGAAACGCCCTCAACATTTCCAGTATTGGGACAGCAAAAGTATTTTTATTGGCTTTTTTTTTTTTGAGAAAAACTGTGGGGAGCACTGAGTTCTCCCTCAGTATTTTGAATATATCATTCCCGATTTCCTAATATCCAGGATTGCTGTTAAGAAGGGTAATGCCATTTTGAATCATTCTCTTTTATGATCTTTTTATTCTCTCTGGACAGGTTTAGGATTCTGTCTTTTTCCCCTGATAGTCTAAAATTCCAATTTAGCAAATATATATGAGTAACTAGGTAGAAAGCATTTCTAGGCTGCATGTATATAATATGTCTGAGACGCTGAGGTGTCTCAGAGGAGCTTATAACCTGGTACTATCCACCGTTCATCCGTAGTTATGTTCACTTCATATATGTCCACATTCCTTGCCCTGGATGAGACTGTCGCCAAGGACACAACTTGCTTTTCTGAGTCTATCACATCTATAAATAATTGATAAGAATAAAATATTTCCTCAACATTAAAGGAGGGTTCTCTTCCTTAAAAAGCCAAGAAAAGTGATGTTGAACCATCTTCCCTGAATGGGAGTGGGAACGTACCGTTTTCTCAAAGATGCTGGGTATATTCATCATACTGTTTTATTCATTTGTTAATAAATATTTATTGAGGGACTATGAAGGGCCAGACATTATTCAAGACATTGGGTACACGCGAATGAACAAGACAAGCAAAATCCCTCTGACCGTGAAGCTTATATCGATAAGATACACAGAGATATAAAAATGCAGAAATAAACAAATAAGTTCAATAATTCCACAAATATTTATTGAGCACCTACTATTTACCAGGTGTGTTCTAAGTCCTGAAGGTATAGCAGTGAATAAAATAAATGAAAAAAATATATACTCACGCGGAATCAATATTCCAGTGAATCAATGAACAAGGTAAACCAGATATTGTAAGTATTCAGAGGAAGATAAAAGAGGCTGTTATGATGGACTCAGAGTGGGGAATACTTGCATCAAGTAGTCAGGGAAAAAATTCTCTGAGCTGATATTTGGGCTGAAACTCAAAGGAAAATAAAGACCAGGTTTCACCAAGATATGGGGAAAATGTTCCAGGCATAGGGAAAGAACATACAAAAGCCTTCAAATGCAGAAAGGGTCCGTATATTCCAGGTACAGGAATAAGAAGGGAGAAGTCAGAACATAGTAAATGAGGCAAGTACAAGGGACTCCTAGAGGCGTTGGGCGGAGCCTTATAAAAACCATGGTGACTTGGATTTGGGATTTATACCAAGTATACTGAGAAGCCACTGGGGAACTACAAATAGTCCTGTGACATTTACCTTTGATTTGCTTTTTTAAACAACATTACTTGGCTCCAGTGTGGAAAGTAGATAAGGAGAGAGGAGAGGAGGAAAAAGAATAGGAAAACAAACAAACAAAAAACAAGAACATTTAGTAGATTTTTGAAATAATCCATGCAAAAATGATGGTGGGTTAGACTAGAATGGGAACAGTGGAGATGAAGAGAAACATTCAAATATAAGATATAGTTGACAGTGAAATTAACAGGTTTTGCTCATAGATTAAATGAGGGGTAGGGCAGAGGAAAAGGACTAGAACCAAGTTGACTTCTTGCTATGTGGCCTAAGCAACTGAGTACACCTTGATATGAGTTCTTGAAAAGACTGGAATAGCAACAGGTTCCAAGAGAAATCAAGATTTGTGTTTTAGCTGTGCTGGTTTTATGATGCCCATTAGAAACCCAAGTAAGGGTGTCCTAGAGAAGTTAGATAAATTAGTTTGGAGTGTAATAGAGAGGTCGGGGATAGAGATAAAGCCTCAGACGTCATTGACGTGTAAGTGGTATTTAAGGTAGATTTGCTGGGGAGAAATATAGTGAAGGGATGAGACCTTGGGTCAGACTTGGGCACTCCGGAAGAAGGTGAGCAGAGAAGAGAGAGAGCAGCACAGGGGCCTGGAAGGAGTGGCCATAAGGCAGGAGAAAGCCAGGAGAGTCAAGAGAGGGGAATGTTTAACTGTGAGAGGGTACTGGTCTGCCAAAAGGTTGAGTAAGGCGATTACAGAGAGGTAACCATTGGCTTTGCTGCGAGAAGCTTCTAGTGCATTTAACAAGAACAGTTTCAGTGAGTGGTGGGAATGGAAGATGAATTGAAATTGGTTGAGGAACTAATGGAAGGCAAAGAAATAGAAGGAGGAAAAAAATCATTCATTTCCAAAGTTTTGTTGGGAAAGGAACAGAGAAGTGGAATACTCACTGAGGAAGAATCAGTGGTGAGGCAGCAATTTGTTGTTCTGTTGGTCGGTTGGTTTGTAAAACAGTAGACGACACGGTATGCTTTCAGAAGACGCAGGTAGTTTAAGGTGCTACTTTATTGTTACTAGTGATAGAAACTCATCTCGAATTTATAAAACAGTGGATATTCAGGATTAAATCAGTAAATAAATACAAATGATTCACTTGCAGAAAAGTGACCTCTGGGGGATTGCCTAACATTCTTCCTTCCAATTTAAATGTATTTTTCAGCATCAGCCCTGAGGTTTGAGCAACTCAGGTTTAAGACTTTTGAGTTGAATTAGCATCTGGCCTGGTTACATTCATTATTAAGGCAAGGCCTGAATCTCTGGTAGGGTAACAAATGTATGAAAAACTAAAAGATGACTCTGGAAAGCCTAACGTTGTGTCAGCCAAAGTGAAGTACTGAAGGGAAAGGAGAATTTTCAATCATTTCCCAAAAATCTCATGACATTCCTCTCTTTGTCTAACTGAATTCAAGGCAGCACTTCTGCATTATATTTACCCTCTTTGAAATCCCTGCAGTTGGAAGGAAAGATCTGTAAAGAAATCATGACCTAAGCAATGACAGCTACCTTGGCGTCTGTCACTCAGGTGACGCAAGAACCCCAGAGTCTTGGGACCGCCCCATTGTATTGCTCTGGAGGGCACCACTCATGCTTTATTCTATGTGATGGTGCCTTCTAGAATTTTGCAATACAAAGGCCAAGTCAGCCAGCCAGTGTTTACCCTAAGAACATAGCCCACAAGTCCGAACAAGATCCTTAAAATCTGTGGCATGGGTGTGTACCCACAAATTTCAGTTTGTGTTTTCCTTCCCACTGACTCCTGTCCAGGTTTGGATTAGATTACTGATAACTTAGATGCTTATTTTTTTTAAAAACATTTTTTCAAAACAGAAATTTGTGATGCCTGCAGCACGTTTGTGTGCCTGTATATGTGAGATTCGGTGATATTTTATGACCATTAAATTCCCTCTCCGTTCTGATTTTTAAAAAGGTTCTGATCAGGAAATAAGTTTTATGAATGAAGTATCTTTATTTCTTTTTTTTTTTTTACATTTTAAACCTCCAGGAACAATTTTATTTTATTTTTTTTAATTTTTTAAATTATGTTAGTCACCATACAGTACATCCCCGGTTTCCGATGTAAATTTCGATGATTCATTAGTTGCGTATAACACCCAGTGCACCATGCAACATGTGCCCTCCTTACTACCCATCACCAGTCTATCCCATTCCCCCAGCCCCCTCCCCTCTGAGGCCCTCAGTTTGTTTCTCAGAGTCCATAGTCTCTCATGCTTCATTCCCCCTTCTGATTACCCCCCCTTTCTTTATCCCTTTCTTCTCCTACCGATCTTCCTAGTTCTTACATTCCATATATGAGAGAAATCATATGATAATTGTCTTTCTCTGCTTGACTTATTTCACTTAGCATTATCTCCTCCAGTGCCTTCCATGTTGCAGCAAATGTTGAGAACTCGTTCTTTCTGATAGCTGAGTAATATTCCATTGTATATATGGACCACAGCTTCTTAATGCCCTTCAACAGATGACTGGATTAAGTATCTTTATTTCATCCCTCTCCTAAAAGTCACAGTGTACTCTCATGTAGAAAAATCAGGCTATCAGAGAATGTAAAAATTCATTTATAGGATTGTCTTGTCATTATAAAGTTTAGGAACATCACTGCTTGAAAGCTGCAGAATGGACAGGATGACCCTTAAATTTGTCTGTTAGTCACGAGTCAGAGACTTCATACATTACACACACCCCAACACCACAGTCTGTGATATGCTGGGAAATTCTAGATGATCCCTAACAACCTCTCCCAGCCTGAGATCCTACATTTGGCCTCAAGTGTGAACACTTAAAAATAAATCAACTAAGGATGAGACCAAAGATTCTGTGATCCCTGGGACTTGGAATCAAATTCAAAGCACAAATGAACAAGCAGTGTTTTTCATTTAGGCAGGATGGTTGTGGAGTTTGTGAAAGCATATAGATAGTATTAATACCTTAAAAAAAAAAAAAGGAAGACGAAGAAGTTATTTGCTAAAGATCTAAACTCAGGAGACAAAGAAAAAGAATGAACAAATGTTGCAACTCCATTTATTCAGACTATACCTGAGATAAATGGGTCCTGTCAGGCAATAAATAAGAGCATCTTCCAAAGAGGCTATGGTATTGGGAAAAAAAAAAAGTCACGGGACACTATTCCATACTACAGTCCTGGAGATCATGGACATTTTCTGCTACTGGGAAGGACAATATATATTTTCTTAGTTTTATGACCTTTCTTTGTGGAGATCCTATTCACGAAGCTGACCTATCCCATAAGGAGCATATGGATCGGTGAGGGAGAAAAGGGACAACTGGCCACGGTCAGAAGGATCAGAAAAAAGACCCTCCCATCCAGCAGTCCTACGAATTACATGATTCCAGGTGTCCCTGATTCTTCCCGGGTTGCTCTGAACTCAATCATGAGAGCATGAAACCTTTGTATTTCAGAGGATTGGACACCGGAAGGATTACAGGTTAAAGTCCATTGACAGCAACACAACTCCCTCCATGGGCACAGGCTAGTCAATGGGAACAAGGCTGGATCTTCAGCGCTAAAGGTTTCTAATCCTGCCTCACATACCACTTACAGAGGCCATTTGGTTTCCAGGGGCAATATGATTTTTTTGCTTCTAGGAATAGTTTCAGCTATCGCTCTTGCTCTGCCCTGGCACATTAATTGACATTAATTGACTCTCCACTTTCTTTTCAAACTTGGCAGGTCTTCTCGAGTTGTGAAATATTGCTCCCTTCTCCTGTTAAAGAAAGACACAAGACTCACCTTCTAAACCCCATTTCCATGTTAAGGACAGTCAACCATCATCCATCAGACATATTTTCATTTCATTTGTTTAAATCTTCCACTATTTCAACTACCAGTAAAATGTTTAAATCTCTTCAGTGAAGTCTTAAGGTCATGAATCTTACACATATTTCTGCTGGGAAAGAGGGAGTTTTATAGCAAGTTGTTCAGACAAAGGCAGTAAGTCACAAAGATGGCCCTGAGACCATGCTCCAGGGATGCCAACTGGGGGAAAAGACACAAAAGAGGATCAACTTTAAACAAGTAGGCAACTTTCAAAATAGGACCCCAGTAGGAGCAAAAGTATCAAACGCAGCCTGGAGGAATCCATCAAAGGCCTTTTACCACGCACCACCAGACCTTAATAATGCTTTCTCTCTTCTTTCTCTTTCTTTTCCCCTCTTTCCTCCTCTTCTATTTCTCCTTGAGACCCAACAGTGTTCTCCAAAAGCCCAACAATCTCTACTAGCCTCAGGCCCGGCTCCATTTCCAAAGCCTTATTATGTAGCCATATCAAGTCAATTCTAATTTCAAGTCCCCATTCCTGGTAAGGAACCAATGTTGAAATTCCATGAGGTGTGAACAAACTTTTAGAACACCTTCGGTTTTATTGACAGTTGAGATGGTAGAAAGCAGAAACAGTGAGATTTTGTCAGTGATGTCTTGGGGAGTGGATAATTGAAGCTGAAGTCGAAGAACCAAAAATGGTTCCTAGACGTAGACTGCAGGAAAATAAGCAACAGCTAGGACCCATGGTTTGGGACCAAATAGGAGCAAATACTTTGGAAAAAGGAAAGAGTGGCTTAAATCAGATCCTTTTGAACATAACTTCATAGCCCATCAACCCCACCTTTTCTGTTGTCGCTCTGGTGACAACCAGGTTTCTGCAAGCTTCTTCCAGCTGGATGCATGCACAACATGTCAGTGTCTCACCTCAGCTGGCCCGAGCGGTGTAGCTCTTGTTTCCTGACCGGGGACTTCTCTGAAATCAAGGTGTAGGATACATTAGGAACCTGCTGGACACTCTTATCACAAAACCGAGAAGTGCAGGGGAATGAATGCTCTCAGGACTACTTTTGAACAATGGGGAAAAACCAAAAAATACATGGCTTCACCTTCACCCCAATCCCCACCCCCACAGATAGAAAAGTCTGCAGCACATTCCATAAGGCTCTTCAGAAGGTCCCGGCAGGATCAAGCACTGGTGTAACAATGGTAGCCAGCTCCACTGAAGGTGTGGTCTTTCCTTGCTCTCCAATTCCACTTCCTTTATCCTGCACCCCTGCTCCTGGGGATCATTTCCCAAATAGATGCCCTGCACATAAACCTTGGTCTCCATCTCTGCTCTTAAGAAAACAAAGCCTAAGACACTGCTTTTTCTTCCACTGAAGAGACAGGACAGAGCAGGAAGGCATGCAGCTCCTTCCCATGTGCTTTCAGGAGTGCCTCTTCCCCTTTAAAATCCATAGGTGCTGGCCTGTGTAGCTGTCCCAGTGGCGACCAGCAGTAGCCTCCATGTCACGATACATGTTCCCAGCTTGAAGGACTGGACACACCTAAGTCACTTTGCTGAAAGAAAGTAGAGCGTGGAAGTGAGTGAAATTATACAGTGAGACAGAGGGAAGATGCTGGCCCTAACAGAGAGGAAAAGCCAAAACAACTATTCTTGTAAGAAATATCATATCTGTTTGATGGTCCATTAGTCCTTCCCTAGAACCAAAAGATTTTTTCCATCTAATAAACCCACAAGTAACAATAAAGAGAAAACACAAACATGGATGAAAGTTGCCTCCTAGAGTGGACAAGATCATCCACAGAGACAGACTCCTGGGTCTCAACTTTCTCAGTATCCTCACTGATCACTGTGTGGAAGATATGAGCACAGAGTGAGTCTCGAGTGTAAAGATGTCGAAGCTGACAGTTGTATCCAATGATTTCTGATAGAAATCAATATCTTCTTGTAGTCAAATGAATGAACTGGTGGAAACTGGTCCGTCAAGAAGCTGGCTTGGTCAGCTTTTTCTCTCCTGTATCTGGTCTTCCGTCACTAAATCAGTAGGTTCTTGGGGAGCAATTACCACGCACCAACTCCAGGGAACATTGGACCCCTCTTCAGAGGAAATCAGTTTGGCCCAATGTGTCTTACCTGAACCCTCATTTCCATGAATCAGGCTGTTCCTGGAATTGAAAGAGTACACGCTCCATGAGGGCAGGAACCACATGTCTTGGTCATTACTGTGTCCCTAGTGCTTCGCACAGGGCCGGGAGTGAGGAAGGTTCTCATTGATCCACCCGGCTTTGTCATCTGATTTGATAATGAAAGTTTCTTCATGGCAGGAGTATGTGTTGTTCATTTTCATATCTGCAGAATGATTAGCACTTTACTTTGCCAAAAGTAGAAACTGAAAAAAACAATTGTGTGGAATTACATTACATTGCATTCAAGTGACTGACTTGTTCCTTCTGATTTTCTTTCTATGCCTCCCTGTGTTGCCTCTTTGTTTGCTGACTTGCTGATTGTCTTTTTGCCCCAGGGAGAATATAAATAAGGACAGAGCCATGTGTTTCTTGCTCGCTGATGTGTCTCCTGTAACTAGCCTAATATCTGATACCTAGAAGGAGCCCAATTAGTGGTTTTAGGAGTAAGTGAATAGAATAATTATTTCTAGGCTCCTGTTGAAAAAACCTTTTTGCAGGGTTTAGTAGGCAAAACCCTGGAATCCTGGTCCCAGTGACCTGGGAGCATCACTTTAGAGAAACCACATTACCACTTCCAGTTCTTTCATCACCTGGAAAACTAGGATAATAATCAACACTCTACTTTTATCAAAAAATAGAAGCAGTAATAAGTTGGATCATGTACAAAGATTTATGTTTCTAAAATGATTATGAGAACTTCTTTTAAAAGAAAGGAGAAAGAGGAGAAACCTAGATGTCCAACAACAGAAAAACTGATTTTTTGGCACATCTGTATAATGGATACAACCTCTAAAAATCATGTTGCCTGGATTTCTGCTTCTAGCCAAGACAGAATGACAGAGACCAGATTTACCTTTCCATCTGAAACAATCCCAAAAAGCCCCAGACACATTCGATGAGACAGCAGTTTTTAAGACACCATCTACCAGTGATGAATGAGAGTGATCCCGAGAGATGAGAACTGAGGTAAGCCCTACTGTTGCCCCAGAGTATTGCCTTGAGAGAGTCTCCAGACCATGGCACAAGGAGGAGAAAGTGAGGCAGGACGCAGTGGTTCCCTGAGTTGAGGAGACAGAGCTGAGATGGGAAGAGCTACCGTTCATAGGACAGAACACCAGAGAAAAGAGAGGTGTGCCGAGAGAAGTAACCTGAAGAGCCGCAGTAAATCCCCTCACGTATTCAGCAGGGTGCTCTTGAGACAGGAAGGAACTACCCACGGCCAGAGAAAAAGCCATCCAAAAGGATTAGAGGGAACTTGCCTCTTCAAGTGCATCTAGAATTTAGAAGGAAGGTAACTGATTATGTATCTCTCAATTCTTTGATGAAGAATTTCATACGTTTCCTTTTCTCTGGCTCTAGTCACTAATGATTGTTGGTCATTTCAAACAATAAAAGAATCATTTCATATAAATATTTAGAAAACAGCCCTGTCTGCTTGAGATAAAGAGTGAAAAAAATAAATGATACCCCGGGTGCCTGGGTGGCTCAGTCGATTAAGCATCTGCCTTCGGCTCAGGTCATGCTCCCAGGGTCCTGGGATGGAGCCCCGCAATTGGGCTCCCTGCTCGGCAGGGAGTCTGCTTCTCCCTCTCTCTGCTCATGCTGTCTCCCTCAAATAAATAAATAAAATCTTAAAAAATAAATAAATAAAAATAAATGATACCCAGGGATGGCATTGGCAAGAACAGTTACCGGTAAGCCTGTTTTTTTCTGATATCAGTAGTACAATTGTCTTTAAAAAACTAGTTCTTATTTCTAACCCCTGAATTCATTTATATAAGTATCAAGTTAGGATAAATTCAAACCATGCTGATACTTGTAAGAATGTGGTTTTGTATGATGTAAAGCCCTTATAGTTAAATCAACTTCAAACCTCAGCTTTACTCAGTTTTTCGTGATCAAGTTCATTATACTATCTATTGTGACATTATTAAATTATTAAATACTTTCTATAATTTCTCTCATTCTTTATCTTGTTAGACTGAGAATTTTTAATTCTTTAGCATCTTTCTTTTATTCCTGTAATCATCTTTGTTGTTTTATCTCTTTGGGCATTCTTTTTTACTTTGAAGAACAACTAGCAGTAATGGCTTCCAAAAAGGTTCAAACATGATCCCCACATTGACAGTTCCACATGCTGTGAATTCTGCCTTCCCGAGGTAGAAATGTTTTTAATAACAATTTCCCAGGATCCCTTGCAGCTGGAGTGTGGACCTGAGCCTTTAACTGGGAGAAGAGCCACATGAAGAATAGTCTAGGCAGGGACATCCCTTTTCTTGCTGGAGCAGGTGAGGGGAGGGGGGTTGGCCTCTTTACCAGGCCAGCTGGATGAGTGGCTCTGGTCATCGCTCCTAGAAGTCAGGCCCAGAGTTTCTCCAACTTGCATGATGATTCTGTGAGTCATCTAATATCCCTCCCCAAATCCTCAGCTGCTCAGCCAAAGTAAAGCCAATTACTCTTTCTTTCTTGTCATTTATCACGCAGACGTCTCACAGTGTTTAGTCCGAGGCCCATCATGGCTTTCATTCCAACATACTTCACGTTGAGTATAAGAGCTTTTTCACTGTTTCACCGGGGCACACTCGACTCCTCCCAACAAGGAACAGTTCATAATACTTTACAAGGATTTCCGGTTCCTTTCCCGGGCAGAACTGTGGCTATGCATGGGAACAAAGTCGACTTTGATGGTTGGCCCAGGATATGTCATGGAATGAATGCACAGTAGATCTCAGAAGCTAGACTCCACAGGAACCAACCCCCTGAACATTACAAAGAGCCTTCAATGCTACCAATGTGGGAATGAGACAAACAGAAAACTTTCTACAGCCTTCTCTTCTTGCAGTGTTTCTTCACCACCTCACTAAATATCGTCATTCTATTTCTTCCTGACCCCCCAGAGTCAGTCAGGATCTCAGATACAAAGGATCTTTGAATTTCAATTTAAACTAAGGAACATTTTCCTCATGTGGTGGGAGTGGGGAGGCAGGTCCAAGACTAAATTTAAAGCTTACTTCATGTCTTTCTTACCAGCTCCTATCAAATCAGTTTCCTGTCACTTAGCTAATCTGTACCCATTCTTTAAATCTTGAATTAAATGTCACTTCCTCGATGAGCACTTTCCTGCCCCCAATCTAAATTTGTTCCCTCTGTTTTATTGTTTCAAAGAACCCTGTAATTTCTATGAAATAGTAACACAGATTTGACTTTATAGGCCTTATAACAATTTCTATGTATTTCTGTGTGATTATCTGTGTAATAAATATCTGTCTTTCCCATTAACCTCTCAGTTCCGTGAATGGCCCATGTTCAGACTAGTGCCTGCCACGAAGGAATGGGATGGCTGATGAATGAATGAATCTGAGCCACCAGGCATCTATCTTACTCTGCCCTGGACTGTTGCATACTACAGATGCTCGCAGGGACACATCCATTAACTCAAATATTCAAATGCCCAAAGAGGCTTGGAAGCACACAAAACAGTGCTTCTGGGAGTGAGATTGTAGTTCAATATGAGTGAAGATAAAAAATAAAGACTTTAAGGAGAATTCACCTACAAGTAAATGTCAACATGGAAAACCACAGAGAGTATGTTTGTATGGAGAGTGGACACAGTAACATTTGATGGCCCATCTCCAAACTTGAACCAGGCTCAGATGAGAGACCCAAATGGGCCAGGCCCTGAGAGACGGTGGGAAAACTTGGATCACTGGCAATGAGATTTGCTTACCGCTCCACTAAGTGTGGGAAGTAAGTGCAGTAAGTATGCTTTGCCTGAAGACGGGAGTTCGTCCCAGCTCTTGGGACATAACTTATAAATTCTTGGATTTTACCGAATCATAGGAGTATCTGTCGTAAATGGTGGGCCTCTTGGATCACACCCGTTAGTTTCTGCTAACAGGACGACTCAGCATGGGACTGGTGTCACCCAAGAGTCTCAGGGTAAGGAGTTGACCGTGCACCAAAAAGACCGAGCGTATCATTTATGGTGGAGGCTTTGGGTTACACAATATCCATTAACCCTGAGACTGAGGTCAACCACGTAGGCAATCAATCAATCATCCCTACATAACGACGTCCCAATAGAAATTTGGGACACCGAAGCTCAGGGAAGCCTCCTGAGTTGGCAATACTCTGTGACTATTTATCACATATTGATATTGAGAGGGTAACCTGCCTCTGAGGACAGCAGAAACTTCGAATTGGAACTCTTCCAGACTTTCCCATGCATCTTTTACCTTGGATGTTTCAACATATTCTTTTCTGGTAATAAAAGTAACCATGAGTATCATACATTTCAAAGAATCCTGTGAGTTTTTCTAGTGAATTCTGGAACCTAAGGCAGTTTTTGGAAACTCCTAAATGTGTAGTTGTCAGAAGTAAGGACGGACTTGCGTAGATGCTTTCCTTTAGCTTTATAGTTGACTCCTAACTCCTTGCAATCGGGGTCACCAGTTCTGGGTAGACTTGTCAGTCCGGAGGTCTATGCCCTCAGCCTCACTGTGTGACCAACTCTGAGTGGCTACGTTTTGCATGGAGCAATTCCATGTGGGTAAAATAGGGTGTATCTCTCTGATTCTTAAGCAACCAATCAGTTATAACAACAGAGAGGGAAAAAAAGTTAAGTTGACAGTATGGGCAAAGCAGCTGGAAATGGAAGTAAATGTCTGTGCATGTTGTTTGGAACACGTGTATATATGAGGTAATTACTTTTAAATGTTCTCAACACATGCGTTGGCAATGTCTAATAATAATAATAATTAGTATTTGTTAAGCGTTTACTATAGAAAGTTTCTGTTCTGAATGTTCTACGTATATTAACTAATTTAATTCTCAGAACGACCCACGTTATCAGCCCAGTTTGTAGAAAGGGAGGCAGAAGGAGGCTAAATAACTTGCCCTAGGTTACATCCTCCCAGGATTTGAATCCAAACCATCTGACTCCTTAATTCATGCTCTTACCAGTGCCCCCATATGGTTTCTCAGTAGGTAATCACTGATATTTTCTCTGATCTTATAGAAAGGTGTTAATAAACTGGTTATCTTAATTCCAATCCTAATTGTCTTTGTGACAAAGTAAGATTTGCATATGAGCAGATGCGTATTTTATTTCTGATAACCCCCTTTTGCCCTTTGATCCCTTTCGTGTTAGGCAGGAAGTCCTGACTTCTCGTACTGGAGGAGGGAGAACACGATGAGCACAAAAGAAAAAAGAATAAGTAAATTCTTTGCTTTCAAACTTCAAAATAAAATTTGGAAACTTTCTCTAGAAACAGTATAATGAAAGAAAGGGGTTTGAGTTAGGGTTATGTATTTTGAGTTAAAAAAAAATCTATGCCTTAGAACGATCTCTGGGAATCTAGATTGATACAAAGACCAATTAAATGCAGCTCTAGATTTAATGCAAACTTTCTGATCTGTGGAAATTGCTAAGGGTGATGGAGACAAAAGCAAGAAGTAAGACATTGGCGACAATCTCTGTGCCCTACCTCCTTACCCATCTCCCGCCAATGGGTAGAAGGGGCAGTCATGGAGCCCCAAGGAAGTTTGTAGGAATCTGAGAGTAGAAGACTTACAACCAGTTCCTATCAGAACGCCTTGGTGACAATATCCTTGTAAGTTTCCAGAGATGGCTGTGCAGTAGTGCCAAAGGGCTCAGAGAACCCAAGACAGCCTGCTTCTGCTAGACTGATGTTATGGCAGATGAATTTTCACACGTACACAAAAAGCATGGAAAATAACTCAGAGAGCCTCAGTGAATCTGGAGTGGCCTCAATTTTATGATAAAAAGGACATGGAACATGTGGATCAACAACCAGAAACCTACAGGGACTCAGGCACCTGGACGGATGACCCAATGCACTGCACCCACATGCCAGTGGGGCCGGGTGCCCCCAAGCAATGCCAGGATCATTAAACCCTCCAGAACTTCTGTCATTCCAAGAAGGTGGGAGCTGGGGGCGACTCGAACTGGTGGAGAAAATCCTGACCAGATTTCAAAAATTAGGATTTAATTGTGAAAACCTTCTATTTGCTTAATATAGGTTTTCGGATACCAGGCAAATGGTTGCTGGATTAGAAATTCAGTTGTTATAGAAAAGAAAGCTGTCCTGTTTTGTATATCTGGGTCAATGGCAAAATGTTTAGCCACGACATCTCTATTGATCAGATCAGCCATATTCAGTATCTTCTCCGCTCCTACAAAAATAACAAATGGCTTTCAAGTGTATTACATCCCCCCCGCCCCCGCCCGCTCCAGGGCCTACCAAAAGTTATGTGCTCTTTCTAAGACCAGGAAACCAAAACACTACAGCTAAAAAACCAGTATCCTGAATACTTACTAAAGGAAATAGTTTGGGTTAGTATGGAATTTGGTATCACCCTGAAATATGAGGATTTGTTACTAGAGATGGGGGGGGAGGGAAGACATATTCCCTGTTAGGGGACCCTGCTGACAGTGAAAAGAATGAAGGGGGTGATTGGCAAGCAGTCCTTTCAAAGAGGCACATAAACAAACATTGAAAAACAGTAAACACATAAGATAATTCATTTGGACACTTTTATATGCAGCATGTATAGGACTTAAAATAACATTCCCAAGTTAAACTGAAAACATTACTGTGTAAATGCCACAGCTAAGCCAAATGAAAGAGTAAATACCAGCCTTGCAAACTGGTCTCCCTTAAGGGCACTCAAAGGCTAGGACTGCATGCTGCTTTCTAAAGAAATGTCCTCCTCTCTATCCATCTTCTCTGTTTTGACAGCAAACCCATTGACCAGCATATGTTTTGAAATTTCTGAACAATTGACTTTCAAGGCCTAGCAAACACTCCTTCTCCACCTTCTTAGAAACCTCCTAGGAGCCACTGTGGCCAATTAAAAACATCATAAATCTAACCCCAAAACTGCATTATTTCAAAAAGAGATTGGACGTCCCCATTCCCCGCGTTGTTTGTACACATCTGTGTCGGTCCTTTTGCTGAATAGGCCACGCCAGCAGGAGATCATTAATCAGCAGGTGTCACCAAGCCCAAGTACAGAACAGCTTAATAGGAAAATGGCGTCTTTTTTTATTCCCTGTTGTCACCTACTAATATGTAAGCTCCTTGTTGATCTCATCACACTGAGTTATGTTTTAGTGAAGTGTTGAAAAGACCCAGCCTGCACATATTCTGGAAGTTTTGAAATAATGTCTCAGTGAACAGATGTATATTTTCTTCCAGCAGCTCTTTGTGGAAATGAATTTTTATGAGCCCAAAACATCCTTGATTTGACCCCGTTTAAAAGTCAAGTTAAAACTAAATACTGAAAGAAAGAAGGAAAGAAAGAAAGAAAGAAAAGAAAGAAAGAAAGAAAGAAAGAAATTTGACAGAAATGTTAAGAAATTATCAACACCATGACTTTTGAGACCGAAAAACTCTGGGTTAACAATAAGCTTTTGTTTAGTGGAACAAATTTATAGCATAGGAGAGAGATAAGAAACACAGGCTCTAGGTACAGACTATCTGCATTCAGATCTTTCATATTTTAGTTCTGACCTTGAACAAATTTTTCCACTTCTTGCTTCGATCTTTTGGAAGAATTGGGATAGTAAATAACACGTACCTCATAGGGTTCCTAGAACCTGGCGCATAATAAGTGTTCAATGAATGCTAATTATTATTTGCATATAGGTAGATGAGAGAAGCAGTTAATGCATAGTTATATACCAATGACTATAAAATGTAAGCAAAATCCGTGCTTTGTACTTTATATTGATAACAAAGGGTTTTGCTTATCTGTTCACCGAGAAGAGCAAAGAACTTTCCTATAAAGAACAAAGAGCTTTTCCTCTAATATTGAAAATATCATCCTAATGTTTCTAAGAACTCTTAACTAGGAATGTTTGTTACAGAAACCTCACTGGTGAGATGTTAGGAAACACTGATTATTGTAATTGTAAACTCCGTTTACCGTGGGAGGCTGTCCCGACTCACCGGCCAGTGATCAGCAAACACTAAACGTAGCATTGCTGATTTAGGTCAAATTTCTTCAATCAATGTAGAAGGACTGAGCAGACTCACCAAAATTTTGTAACATAGCTAAAGGCATTTCTCACTGTAAAAATAAATTTAAAAAAAATAAGATGATTCTGGGGCGCCTGGGTAGCGCAGTCGTTGAGCGTCTGCCTTAGGCCCAGGGCATGATCCCGGAGTCCTGGGATCGAGCCCCACATCGGGCTCCTCCGCTGGGAGCCTGCTTCTCCCTCTCCCACTCCCCTGCTGTGTTCCCTCTCTCGCTGGCTGTCTCGCTGTCAAAATAAATAAATAAAATCTTTAAAAAAAAATAAATAAGATGATTCTAACAGATTTACTTCAAATCACATTGCAATTTCTTTTTTTGAGATGACAACAGTATCTTCTGTCTGAAAGCGTTCAACTTGCTTTTGGATGTATTCAGTGTTTTCTCAACTTCAAATGCACTTGAAAACCCATAAAGGAGGGAAAAAATATCCTTGTTCATGTTCAATAGTTGCATGAAGAAACTTTCCAAAAGTCATATCTATCATTGTTTTCTGCAAGGAACTCTTACAGGACTCTGAAAGCGTGATGGTGATGGGGAAGAAAAGTCAACGCTGTTCCCTTCTTGCCTTCCACTGTGTGGAACAATGTAATGTGTCCTTTTCCTAAACTCTCCGACTCCACCAGGATGAGGAGATGTGGAGGATGTGGCGGAGAACTAAGGCATCAGGAGTACTTAGGTCCACGACGGCTTGAGTGGTTTCCTGTGGCCTAGAGTCCCAGGCCTGGGCGAGCAAAGGGCAAGGAGGAAAGGAGGGAGGGCCAACAAGGATGACCAGGACTGTTTTCCCACTGGGACAAGGTGATTAGCAGATACCCAAATGTGCTCCTTCCTCTCATACTCACTTTTGGCTTGGCTCTTAGCTCCTACCCAACCCTCACTAAATGTCCAGAAGAGCCCACACAAACTGAGTGAGCCACCAGATACCCCAAAGCAGCCTCCAGAAAAGACCCATGGTCCCCCAGTGGGAAATCTGCTCCTCCTACCAGGACTGGGAACTAACACTGGGTGCAAAAATGAAGACTATGTGATAGGTTCAAGTTCCGGGCCGGAAACGGAGAATAAGCTTGACGTGTCAGTATCTGAATTCCTGAAACTTACCCTCCGTCAATCACACTTTTATTCTTATGTCAATCCTCAGTAAGAGAGGTTCTGTCCCAAGCTCCATTTATTGCTGGGTGCCCCTCCACCTTTGTAAACATGGAGACCTCCTTTTTACATCCAAAAATTTTTGCAGATAGTAATGGATTTTCAATATCCACTGATTAAAAAATAATATTATGAATACAGTAATACTTTTAAATAAATGTGTTTGTTTTTCACTAACCACAATACATCCATGTGAATTTTTAACCTAGAAGGACAAATATGTATAAAACAAACTTCTCAGAGCACCTGGGTGGTTCAGTTGGTTAAGAATCTGACTTGTGATTTCAGCTCAGGTCATGATCTCATAGGTCGTGGGATCGAGCCCCACTGAGCGTGGATCCTGCTCGAGATTCTCTCCCTCTGCCCCTACTCTCTCTCTTTCTCTCTCTCAAACAAATAAATAAGTCTTTAAAAAAAAATAAATGGGGGCACCTGGGTGGCTCAGTCAGTTAAGTGTCTGCTTTTGGCTCAGGTCATGATCCCGGAGTCCTGGGATCAAGCCCCATATCAGGGTCCCTCCTCAGTGGGGAGTGTGCTTCTCCCTCTTCCCCTCACCCTGCTCATGCTCCCTCTCTCTCAAATACATAAATAATCTTTTTTTAAAAATAAAGTAAGTAAAAATAAAATGAAAATAAAACGAACTCATCACCGTGCCTGACACAGTGAAAGCACTCAGTAAAGAGTAGCTACTCACGAATGCTGCTAATGAATGAGAGTGCTGTTGTCGAAGTTTACTCAGTCCACGGGTAATGCCTGGTATGCTTGTGGATTCTGAGTCTTAACAGCTCTTCAGTAACATGAGCTATATACTAGGCTCCAAATTCCCCACAGCAGTAACTTTGTCTGATTCATATTTCGACACCAGCAGCGTCGAGCTCTGTGTCTTGCTTATAGACAATTCTTGATAAATTAATTGAATTGAATCTACTTCCCTCAAATGTCATGAAGAGATGAAGTATCTTGGCTCTGCTCCTTGGCATTTCTAAACTTCTTTATTGTTTTTTAAAAAAATTTATAGGCTTCTACTTGTTAAAAAAGAAGATGAAGAAGAAAATGGAATGTTATTCGTGAAAACTAAAGGAAAGACATCTTGGAGAAGAATGGGTATGGCAGAGTTCTGCTGGAATTTGTTCTCAGCATAACCTGAGCATAATTCTTTTTTTTTTTTTTTCCTGAGCATAATTCTGCTCAAAGAGCCAGGGCGCTAAAAGGGGCGCCTGGGTGGCACAACGGTTAAGCGTCTGCCTTCGGCTCAGGGCGTGATCCCAGCATTATGGGATTCAGCCCCACATCAGGCTCCTCTGCTATGAGCCTGCTTCTTCATCTCCCACTTCCCCTGCTTGTGTTCCCTCTCTCGCTGGCTGTCTCTCTCTCTGTTCAATAAATAAATAAAATCTTTAAAAAAAAAAAAAGAGCCAGGGTGCTAAGAAGGACTCAGTTTCTGGTTACCCTAAAACTGGTGACAGATAAAATTGGCCTGCTGAATAATCTGAGTCCTTGTCCTTTTAAAACAGATAGGTTTATGTCGTAAAAAATAAAAAACATTTATGAACAAATATGAAAATTTCACACCTCAATAGAAACGTGGATGAAAGTCATGAAAAAGTCAATTCGCTAAAGAAACAATAGAAGGGATTAATAAGATTTTGAAAATAAATTCAACCCCACAGACAATTAACAAAATACAAAATCAAATAATGAGACGTAGCATATTTTTACAACAAATTGATGGGGGTTGGGGGGAACGGGTCCTTCCTAGAATACTGAGGGGTGGTAAGACACACTGCCATACACTGCTGACTAACATATAAACTAGTACAAATTTCTTAGATGCTAATATTTACCAAAATCCTTAAGAAGGTTAATATCGGTGACCTGAATGCTCATCGGTGGTAGACGCGGGCTAAACAATGGAACGCGCATGTGTGATGGATGGCAGAAAAGGACACAATGGCATGTGCCTCCCTGAATCCATGCTCTTTGCAACTTGGCTGCTCTTCCTTGAAGAGGTCGATGCTATCTCTCCATCTCTTAAATCTGGGCTGCACTTAGGATTTGCTTTGGCCAACAGAATGTGGCAGAAGTGACGGTGTACAAATTCTGAGCCTACACCTTATGAGACCTTGCCTGCATGAGACTATCCTGCCTGCTCTCTTGAGACCTCTGCTTTTGCTATGTGAGTAAGGCCAGGCTAACCTCCTAGAGGATGAGACCATGTGGACCACAGCCATGTCAGCCCAGTTGCCACTGAGGCCCTGGACACGTGGGAGAGCCCAGCCAAGATCAGCAAATCGACCTGTAGCCGATCACAGTGGACTTCAGATGTACGAGGGAGTCCAGCTAAGACTAAAAGAAATACCCAGTTGAGTTCCACTTACATTGCTGACCCAGAAATAGCAACTAAATCTAGGATATCATGATTGTAAAGTCGCCATTAGAAAGAATATGTTATAATGATATGCATTGGCCTGGGAGGATGTTTATGATATATTTATTGGAGAAGAAAAGCCGACCAATAGTGCTTATAGTAAAAATCCATTTTCTGCAAGAGAAAAACAAAAGAAAACCTATACACTTAAAAGCCTATACAGTAAGGCACGTGTGGCCATGCACCCCTGCTTGCCTCAGAAGGGTGGGCTTGGCAGGAGAGGAGGAGGATGGAGAGGCTGACTTTTTCTCCCACCCATCTCTGTATTATATGATGGTAACAGCCAGCGTGAATCATTTTTGTAATTTAGGGATTTAGATTTTTAAGAAAAATTATAGTAACCAACGTTGAAGTGAAGGGCTAAGGAGTGCTTTGGAAAACCTGAAGTCTTTTTTCTTTTTTAAAGATTTTATTTATTTATGTGACAGAGAGACAGCCAGCGAGAGAGGGAACACAGCAGAGGAATGGGAGAGGAAGAAGCAGGCTCCCAGCGGAGGAGCCCGATGTGGGACTCGATCCCGGAACTCCGGAATCAAGCCCTGAGCCAAAGGCAGACGCTTAACGACTGAGCCACCCAGGCGCCCCAAACCTGAAGTCTTCTGATTGAAGACACAGAGGTCCAGCGGTGGAAAGACCATGTACTTTGGATTCTGAGCTTTGCTGCGAGGGACAGAGAGAGAGAAAGAGAGAGTTTATGTGCTTGTCTCATTAATTCTACTCCTGCAAATTTAATTCATAGGAATTAATCTAAATGTGCATCAATAATTATACAGAAGTATTTCATTGTATACTTTTTATTATGTCAAAAATTGGAAAAATATAAATATCTACCAGTTGTGGAATGGTTAAATAAATCATGACAATTTCTCTCCAAATGCAGCCATTAAAGCCATATTAATAATCTGAAAATACTCTAGCTGTTGAGAAAAATACAATAAATACAAGTGAATATGCCCCATTGTTATAATTCTGTAAATGCACATATATAAAGCTAATACACAAGTCACCGAAGCTTATCTCTGCATGTTTGATTTAGAAGGTGAGTTTTATTTTCTTCATATTTTTTCCTGTGTTTTCCCAATATATAGAATGAGTATGCATTCCTTTGAAGTCAGAATAAAACAACATACTATAAATATTTTTAAAGAGTCCTGAGAGAGGGAGAAGAGGGACATAACAGAGAAATAGGTGAGAAAATATAAGAACACCCATTTTTTTTTTACCTTCCCCATGATACCGCATTAAAATCTGCCAAGCAGAAGACATTTTAGGGGGGGTATGAGACAACATCAGTGGCAGGATTGGCTATTTATATATACCGACTGGAATGATCCATCAGGGAGAAATTGATAATGCAGAGGGAGAACCTAACATTACAAAGTCCTTGAGTTGGCAAAGGTGACAGGGGCCAGCACGTAAATGGAGGAGTCGGCCTTACAGTGAGCAGGGAGGATTCATCCATTAAACAGAAGGCAAGGCAGAGACCACAGCTTCACCTGCGGTGGGGTCAGCAGACTTGGAGCAAGCAGGTGAAGAAGGTGCACTCTGGTTGCTTCTATTCTCTTAGGGAAAAAAGAAATGCATTTATTAGTTGAGTGTGAAGAGTGGGAGGAGAGGAATGAGAAAGGTCTATGCCCTGCCTGCTTTCCCTCTGATTTCCATTTGTAATGTAGCAGAAAACCCCACATTCAAGACTCATTTTCTAAGCACTCTTAATGGTTATCTATGTGTTTCTAAAAGAAGAGAAGAAATGGGGTGGTAGAACAAGGTTCTGGACTGTGCTGAGCTCTCATGTTTTGGGGATGAAATACAACACCTACGAGATAATAGGGAAATAATTCAGCCAACAAGAAGATACTTTTCAATCAAGACACTTGCTAAATAAAAATGGGGTACCATTTACAGTACCAATGGATATATTTCTATTGTCTCTAGTCATCCTTCTGAAAGCCAGTGCGGGAGGACCTCTAAAAGGGGTTTATGTAGGTAAAAAATTAAGTCAGAGTGGCTGTGGGCTCAGAGCTGGGTGCAGGAAGTTAAATGAAGGATGGTGGAGCCATGCCCGTATCTAGAAACAGAGAGTAGCCTGAAGCCAGCCTGTGAGGAAAGAGCCAGCTCACACCTCAAGGGCCTCCTCTAGCAAGACCCCTGTTGGAAACCAACAGGCGTTTGGGGTGTTGGCAGAGCCCTGCTTGGGCAGCTCAAGACACAGGCAAGTCCAGAAGCCCACAGATGATCGCTGACCCTTCTCGCATTTACTTCCTCTGCCTGGTACCTTCTCCCTCTAACCAGCACCTGCCACTCCCCGCCTGCCACCAAAGTACACACACCATGTACTCAAAACCATCGTTAGACCCTAACTTAGACATCACTTCTGGTGGGAATCCTCTTGGGTGGCTCTCCACCCACCAGACCAGATCTAAGCTGTGTGAGCTCAGCGATCACGTGTCTCTTATTTACAGTACCTCCAGGGCTCAGCACAAGCATCTGCACATGCTGGGACCCCCATACTTGTGGAACCAGTGACCCTCGGTTCTTATTCACCCTGCAGCACAGTCAAGCCTTGGCCTGGAGAATGTGCGACTGTCCTTTTAGAGACGGGTCTGAAAGTGTAAAAGTGGAAACAAGAAAACAGATCAATAGGCAAGGGTTTGACAAGATGAGCTGGTAGCCTGTCCGTCCAGAAACCCCATTTCCTCTTCAGGGACAGTAGTGCCAAATAGCTCTAGGGACTCTGAATGTGACCGGTCAGTATCCCCAGCAGAGGGGAGACTGTCCACAGTGGAAGGCCCACCCAGTTGTTCCAGTCTGGACCTGATGATGTTCTTCTTCCCAGTTAGGGATGGCCTCAGCTGGGACCAGGTCACATCTCAGGCTCTGCAGCCTCAGGAATGCAGGGAGGTTATATTTGCCAGTGGTTTGGGGCCTCTATAATGAATTAAATTTCTCAAAGAGAAGTCTGGCCTTTATCCTCAGCCCCTGGGAGATGATCTCAAGGCCTTGGAAAGTTCTGCCTCATAGGGAGTATCCTTGTTTGCCTAAGGGCTTTGGCCACCCTCTGTCTAACAATGTGATTTATGATGAGGGCTTTGAAACAAGGCTTTTGAGTTTCTCGACCTCCAGAGGAACCAAAGACAAAAGGTATTATCCAGAACTTTCGGGAGGAGCTATAAAGCTAAAGGTCAGGCACATGAGCAATATGTATGATCAAGTCCTAATAAAAACTCTGAACCTCTGGACACTAAAGGCTCATGTGAGCTTCCCTGTGCATGTCACACATCGTGGTCAGGAGGAAATAACACAATCCAGGTCTGCACAGGGGAAGGATGACTGAAGTTTCATGTTTAGAACCCTCACAGATGTCACCCTATGCACCTCTTCCATTAGCTGATTGTGATTCTTATCCTTTTGCTATAATAAAACTAATCAGAAGTGTAGCACTTTCCTGAATTTTGTGAGTCATTCTCTAGGACTATCAAACTTGAGGGACTATGGGACTCTCCAAAGTGTAGCCAGCTGGTCAGAAATGAGGGCGGCCTGGGGACCTGGAACTAGCAATTCATGTCTGAAGTGAGGGCGGTCTTACAGAGGCTTATGCCCTTACCCTGGGAAGCCTGCCCTAGTACCCAAGTTACTGGTACCAGAAATTATTGGAGAGCTCTTCTGATGGAAACATGGGAAGTTGAACCAATGCTACCTGACACCTACCTGGAGTCCCTAGGAAGCCCATCAGGAGAGTCCTCTGCTCTTTTCTCTGACCCAGAGGTCCCAGATAGGCTCCAAGGGCCATTAACTCCAACAACATCTGTGCAGGAGAGGAGCTACGATTCTAGTCTAGAAGAACACTATCTGTGTTATTGATTAAGATTCGAATGTTACAAACAGCTTCCCAGTAGGTGGAAGATTTATCTTATTCTTCTGCATAATTAGAATGATTATTTGACAAATGAATGCTAGTCAGTGAACTTCCAAGAAGAGGCTAAATTCGTCAACCTCATCAGCTCACAGTCCTGGCCAGGAACCTGTATTACTGTGCTTCCCGAGAGGGCACGAGAACAGAATGGTGGCAAAAAAAAGCCCGGGCTGCAGGAGCCTGGAGATGCCAATACACACACACACACGCACGCACGCACGCGCGCACACACACGCACACACACACACGCACAGGAAGACACTGGGAAAGAGCAATTGTGAGTGGTTGGTCCTCTGGGGCCTGGAAGGAAACTGCTGATTATATTTGGAAAACATTCCCCCAGTGGGGCCCAGAGAATGGAGACAGTCATGGTGCCCAGACCTGCTTCTGGGCAGCATTCTCCTCCCTGAGTCTAATCCCGGAGGTAACTGGGCAGCAGATGAAAATAGTATTTGCTCAAAACAAAGCAAGTCATGTTTTAAAAAACGACCAGCTGTCTGAGCTTTGCCTCCCTGCAGAACCCAGAAACCAAGCCAAGCCGTCTAGCTTGGTTGGATGTCTCAAATGGAATATTTCTGACTTCGTCCCTACCGCTCCCCTATCACGCAGGAAGGAGAGTGGGCTGGGACAAGCAGTTAAGACAGCTGTTCCCCTCTGCTGGCTTTCCTGCGGTCCCCCAGGCCCCTCACGCACCCGGAACCCTGAGGTCCTGCTAGTGCAGCCAGACCAGTCTTCCGGATGGTCTCTCTCCTCCGAACTGTCCCAGGATCCCTCCTGAGAGTAGGCTTTCCCTGAAAACACAGTGTGTTCCCACTTTCACACTCAGACCACTCCATTTGCCTCAAGGACTCTCTACTCCCCATTTTTTAGTACAGAACCCCTGGCGCATACCTCTCTGAAGATTATGTCCCTCATCCTTGCCCACTCTAAAACCTCAGAACAATCGTGCTGCTTTAGATTGCATTTATCAGTGGACAGGTTGCAGGCACTGTGTTAGATTGCAAAGATATAATGCTAGAGGAAAAATATACCCGACAACAGGTCCCATATTGTCTAACAGGAAAGATAGGATAAACAGATACATAAACAAATATATATGCAAATTGGGATGAGTGTTATGAAAGCAATAAACAGGAGGCTGAGAGGAGATTGAAGAGTGCAATTTACATAGGGTAATCAGGAAATGCTTTTCCCTCCCCGGGAAGCAGTGAGTGAGGGGGTGGAGAAAAGTCAGAATTTTTACACTAATGAACATTCTACTGCTGGCAAACACAGAACAAGGGGAAAGGAGTTTCCACCCAACAGAGACATATGAACACATCGATCACACGGTCCCGTGAATGACACTACGCCACGGGGAATGTTAGCTCAGATCGGTGCCAATCCACCACACCTCTAATGTCACTCTCCCTGAGATAAGATGGTATGCGTTTGCACTGTATCTTCCAGGAAAATTGTATTGTCAGAAGAATAGAGCACCATTAGTTGATTTTCATGGCCCCCAGTGTTCTCTTTATAATGGTACTCTAGAGAGCTGTGCTAAATGGCCAGAGATCAGAATACGTATGGGTGGATATCTAGTTAGTGACTTGAACTTCTCAGGTCCAGCCAGCTTCTAAATTTCCGTTCAGCTCAGCAGCTCATTATCATGTTCCTGGAGTTAGCACCCCAGCATAAAACATATCATCTGCATCTGCCATTGCCACTTTTTTAGCAAAACCCATATGGACCTTGAGAGTGCCAATCTGAAAATCCCAGGGCATTTTCTCTAATTTTTCCAGGAGGGGTGATGGAATTCGATCTGAGGACAACAACAAATGTGGTGTGACATGATCTGAAGTTAAGCAACCTTGCTTTTCTTATGCAACTTTTTTTGGAAATCGGTGTGACACCACATCCAAACCAAAACAGCACACATTTATTATCTCACAGTCCCGCGGGTCAGGAGTCCAGGCACAGCCTCGCTGGTCCTCTGCACAGCGTATCACAAGACTGCAGTCAAGGTTTTGGTAGGGACGCATTTTTCATCTAAAGGCTTGACTATGGAAGAATCCACTGCCACGCTCATTCAGGTTTGGGGCACAATCCATTTCCTTGCAACTGCATGACTGAGGAGCCAGCCTTTTTGCCAGCTGTCACCTGAATGTCCCCCCCCCCCACTTATTCCCTAGAGGCTGCCCAGAGTTCCTAGCAGTCTCCTGCAGTTCCTTTGGGCTTTTCCAACATGGCTGCTTATATCATCAAACCAACAAGGAGAATCTCTCATCCTAGTCGGCTGAGACAGAAACTTTTCTAATATAACATAAAACAGGGGGTGATCTATCACCTTTGCATATGGTTTTGGTTAGAAGCTACTCACAGGCCCCTCCCACACTCAGGAGTGGGGATTGTCCAGGGCATGGACGCTGGGAGACAGGGATTTATCTCTCTACCACAGTCCACCATCTGACCCCCAAAGTTTCCTATCCCTCCTACTTGCAAACTACATTCACACACACACACAAAGATCTCAAGAGTCTCATCCCATACCGCATCGGCTCATAGACAAAATCTCATCATCTAAATTATGTCCGTGTTCAAGTGCAGGTCCTGGGTGTGATCTGTAAGGTACAGCTCCTAGGGCACAATCCCTCTCCATCTGTCAAGCTGTGAAACAAGTGATTTGCTCCCCAACACCCGGATAACAATGTTAGGACAGACATGACCAGGAAGGCATAAGATAATAGCTGTAGACATTTGGGTCCAAAAGAGGACAGACGAAATGAAGGGTAAAAAGGACTGACTGAAGTCCAGCTGGACAAACGTTAAGAGTTCCTTGATTCGATTTGCAGCCTGGAAATAATTCTCAACTGTGCCCTCTTGGCTCTTAGTTCCACCCTCAGAGTCATCTCTCTTCTTTCACGAAAGGTAACACATGTTTGCAGTTGAGTAGTTTTATCAACCTATTTCCTGCCAGTCTTAGGGGTCCGACAGCCCCCTTTTATTTTGTATTCTGTCTCTCTCAATACAAGTTGGTAGAGTTTCTGCTGAAAAAATTTTTTCAAAAACTTCGTGGGTCTCCTTGTGGATTCCAATGAAGTTTACTCCTTTAGAAAAAAAGCCACACCCAGGATCCTTTCCAGATACCCTTCCTCTGTGGCTCCTCCTCAGACAGCTGCAAGACCATCCCCTTAAGCTTCCTCGAAGTCCCATGGTTTGGTCCAAAAGCACAACCAAACCTCTTGAAAGAGCTCCTTGTGTGACTGAATACTCTTGCCTTTCAATCTCTCCGAAGTTTTAACAAAAGTTTATATATCTAGTCATACTATGTTGTCTTCTTCTTGCCACATTATCTTAATTTTAGCCTCTTTTTCCATTTGAAGAGATTGATAATTTTCAGATTCGTCCAGTGCTGGTTCCTTTTTGTTTAACAATTCTTTCCTCAATTGATCTCTCTTCTCTTCATCTCATTATAAGCAGCAAGAAGAAACCCAGTGGCACCTCCATACTTGGCTTCGACGTCTCCCCAGCTCTATAACCACATTCAGCCTTCTGCATAATTGTGGGAGGCGATTTCAAAGTTTTCTACCACTACCTAACAGGATTCCCCTCCTCCAGTTCCCAATAACATGTTCTTCACTTCCTTCTAAGACTTCATGGTCATATCCTTGAAGCCCAGATTTCTGTTAACCCCGAACATAGGGCAGATAGAGCTTTATCTAGAAAAACATGGCCTGGCTTCCCTCTCTGATGCACGCCAGGAAGCCAGGACCATGCAGAGAGTCAGTTCGTAACTTAAAGCCCATGAGGGGTCAGACCTGAGAGGTATTTCAAGCACTGTTTCTCTCCTCCCTCCATCTATTCCCAAGTATTTGGCATCCACCATGTGTCTACATCCAGAAATAGAAACTCCCAGAAACAACTTAGAAACTCCATAGGACCGCTAGCAGTGCTATGCTTCTTTTAGGGAGAGACAGTGGGAAGAAAAGTCTATGGCTATAACTAGAGATAGAAAGAATCCCCAGGTAGTGCAGGCTGAGGCTTTTCAGAGTTTTTGTTCAGAGTATGAGAAGGTCAGAAAATCAGGATAGAGAAGAAGATATTCAAGTATGGTACCTTTATTTGTTTGTCTGCCAAAACTAAAATGCTCTAATGGCTTTTTCCATGTCATTAAAATAAGGAAGTTAGGCTGGGGAGCCTCAAAAGGCCTTTTAATCCTAATTTTTGTGCGTGTGAGTCTATGGTTTGAAAAGATGCCATTTAAATTAGTGCTGGTGTTGAAGTGTAACTCTCAAAATGTTAGTCTTGGCGCTGATCCAAGCCCTTGGTGAAGGGTTAGTTGATAGCTCGGAGTTGTTGACTCCTATTCCAGCCACCCAGAACTCAGGGAAAGCTGAGTGAAAAGTAAGTTCTAAGAATTAGGAGGCCAATTTGGCTAATCAGCTTATAAATGAAAACGAGCACCTTCCTGGGAACGTCACAAATACACACCAAAAATCTGTCACATTCAAATTCCAAGTGTCAGTGTTCGATTTTATAAAATGCATTAAGTCCCCCGACTGGAGATAAGGTCAACCTTCAGATAAAATATCTCCTTTTTCCATCTCCCAACATCTCTTATTTACTCTCCTACCATTAGTAATTCTGCTTCCGTGTATGTTTACATTTATTCCAGAGCGGTCGCTTGCATTGTGGTCTTGTTTTTTCACTCAAGTGTAGACTTGAATATGGTGATACTGGAATGCATCCCCACAGTCCCAGTGGTCTAGGGCTCAGGGCTGAGCCCTTTTTAAAAAACTCCTCAATTTATTCTAATGTGCCGCCAGCCTTGAGAAGCGTTGGCCTAGGACATTTTAAAGAGGCTGCTCCTCGGTCTGGCCTCTAGGGGGCAGTCCTGTCCACTAACACAACTCATAACTGTGAGAACATGCCCACGCTCTCTGGGGACCGGTGAGACGCCGGAGGCCGAACTTAGGGCAAAAAAAGGCCAGGGCTGATAATTAGAAGCCTGAATAATAATGAGGTCATTGAAGGCAAAATTACTTTTAGATTCTCCTAAACTTTGGGAAACTCTGTGAGCAACACTTTCCTTTTCTTACAAGTGCGATTTTCCCGAGGCCTGTCTTACACCCAGTCCCAGGCTTGTAAACCTCTCCATTGTGAGAACCTCCCCCATTTCATTATCATTTCTTTGGATACAGTTCACTTCGTAACAGTTTCATCCTTTATTACAGCCCCACTCAGAAGAATAACTTGGTCAGAAGAAGTTGTTCCTTTGTCTTGAGCAGGTCACCCTAACCTTCACATGGGCCCGTTGGTACTCATGTCATCCTTGACTCTTCTGGAATGACAACTGCAGCAGCCAAGATCTCAAGGTCTTCTGAAATAGTTCTCAGAAATGACTTGGATAAAGGCCACAGAGCTTTTGTGGTTTAAATGTAAAGATGTATCAAAGTAATGGTGAGTTGTGGGGTTGGGAGGAACCGGGTACACGGTTAGTTCAAGGAGCTCAGGAACTGTCGTAATAAACATGCAGCCACCTACCTATCTAGTTAAGATTCAGTAGTGGACTCTGGGACATTGATCTTTTTTGCACAAACCTGTTTAATATCCTTAAAAAAATAAAGTATTACAGGGCTCCTGGGTGGCACAGCGGTTAAGCGTCTGCCTTCAGCTCAGGGCGTGATCCCGGCGATCTGGGATGGAGCCCCACATCAGGCTCCTCCGCTAGGAGCCTGCTTCTTCCTCTCCCACTCCCCCTGCTTGTATTCCCTCTCTCGCTGGCTGTCTCTATCCTGTCGAATAAATAAATAAAATCTTTAAAACAAATAAAAAAAATAAAGTATTACAAAGAAATTAGAGAAAAATTATACCAATTTAAAAAATGGCAATGGATATGCACAAATAATTTCCAAATTAAAAAAATAACAAATACAAAAATGACAAGAATCTAACCTCAGTGATAAAATGCACATGAAAACAACAAGGAAATAATTTTTTTTCTCTACCAATCATTAAATAATATTTTTAAGCATTAGATGCTTATGTCATGAAACAAAACTCTTAGAAAACGCTATAGAAATGTCAATATGTATAGTCATTGTAGACGTTATTTGTTAATACATATAAAATAATTTTACTCGACAATTCTACATCCAGAAATTTATCCTTAAGAAATAGAATAATGGACCACAAGAAAGCAAATCTCAATAAGTATGAAAGCATCAATGTCATACCGATCAGGTTCTTTTACTACGGTGAACAAAGTCAGATACTATTACTAAAAAGCCAACTTCAAATAAAAAGAAATGCACTCCTGAATAATTTATGAAACAAAAAAGAAATTATAATTGAATTGTTAAAATATTTACAACTGAACAATTGTGAAAGGCCCACATTTTAAAACTTGTGCGATGAACCGAAGCAGTACACAGAGAAAATTTTATAGCCTTAAAACTAGATCAAAACAAAAAGACTGAATGTAATGAGCTAAACATTCAATCAGAAAGTTTTAAAAGAGAATAAGAGCATACAACCAAAGTAGGAGGGAAAAAATAGTAATAATAAGAGCTGAAATTAAAGAAATAAAGACAAAGAAGGGAAGGAAAGAATCATTTTAAAATGGTTCTTTGAAAAGAATCAGAAAATGGACAATTCTCTGATAAAATTTGTCAAGGAAAAAAGCAAGACAGAAAAAAGTTGTGTAAAGGAAGATTGTAACTACATAGTAAACATTTAAATAATTATAAGACAATGCAAGGAGTAAATTCATACAAATAAATTTGAAAACTTGAACAAAATGTAAAACTTTCTAAAAATTATAGTCCAGCAAAACAGACAAGAAAAAAGTGATAACTTGAATTTATATATAAATTAAAGAAATTTAAAACTCCATGCATACATATGGTTTCACAGGCAAGTTACATCAAACCCAAGACCAATAATTTCCATACCTGAGTTCTGAGAAAAACGAAAACAAGAAGACATTTTATGAGACCAAGAGAACCACAATGACAAAAATAAACAGATAGATTGTACATGACAATTATAGACCAATATTACATATGAAAAGCAATGACTACTCCTAAAACTTACTTACCAAACCAGCATTGGATATTAAAAAGTGTTACCAGTGCACCATGATCGATTAGGATTTATTTCAGGAGTATGAGGAGTGTTTAATATCAGTGCAACATACCGCACATAAAGATATTAACTATAAAAGTCTCTATAACTATAAAAAAAATGCAGGAAAGTGATTTGGTCACTTTTACTAATTATAGTATTTATAATTAAAGGCTTTCCACAAACTAGGAAGAAAAGGGAACTTACTTAACCTGGCAAAGGGAATCTTTGAATTTGTTTTCAAAGTGAGATGTTAAAAGCATTCCCTTAAAAATTTGAAAAAGACAACAATTTCCAATATTATTCTTTCTATTCTACATTTCACTAAATGTCTTAACGAGTGCAGAAAAATAATAAAAACATCAGAACTGGAAAGAGAAAACACATTTACCATTAATCACACATGGCTGACTCCGTTTCTGGGGGAGAAAGTGTACAAATGAGCCTAGAATATCTCTTCCTCCCAGAAAACTAGGAAAACTATCACGGACCACAGAGGTCATATCAAAAAGACCAGGAGCAGCCTGGAAGGATTTCTGCTGGTAAAGATGGGACAATTCCCACATCAAAAAGACCATGAATCCAACAGATTGAAACACACCAAGTGTGTTTAAATCCGTGAGTTCATAAAAGAATCCTCCTCAATTACTTTTGGAGATTTACCGTGGTTGCCTGGGATTTGCTTGGGACTATTTCGGGGTTAGTACCGAAAAACCCCGTGTCCTGAGGAATCCCCTCCATCTCAGGCAAACAGGGATGGCTGGCCACCCTAAAGGTCAAAAGCTCATTATCTTGAAGACTAATAAATGAATGGAAAGAATCACACACTTAACCCCAAAGAAAAATCAAGTAATTGACAAGGAAAAATTATCTTTATAGAAATATTTCAGTTAATGAATGAAGTAGAAATGATATCATTAGAATATTATCATTTTGCAAACCAACTCCTAATCAAACAATAGATCTAGTCATTGTTTATGAACAGTCACTAGCAACACACACACACACACACACACACACACACACAAGACAATCCAACATTACGTGTCTCTTGAGTAAAGTACACAGCCCCAAGATGTCTGGGATTTGCTTTAAACTAAGCAGAAGTGGGAGACATCAGATGTGTGTAGGATGAGGAGGGTGAGAACTAACACGATCGGCCATGAGTTGGTAATTGAAGAACCTGGACAATGAGTACGAGTGGTTTCATTACACTATTCTCTCTTTTGTGGATGTTTGCGTTTTCCGTGATTAAAAACTTTAAAACAACATAGCTACATACAAATAAATTGTCAGAAAGGCAAAGACTTACATTTACAATGTCCACTGAATCTTATTTAAACCAGTCAAAGAGGAAAGAAAATGTTGTCAAACAGTGATGCTTAAACAAATTCAGGCACGCTGATACGACAGAGTAGCGCGAAGCTGTAAACAGCACATTTTCACATGCAGTTGAGTGACCTGTGACACACTCATGTACATAACGGTAAACAAAAATACTTTAATTTGATCCCAATTCCCTGAAAGTACGCATATTTGCATTAAAAATACTGAAAGAAATACAGCGAAATGTTAACAGTATTTATCTCTGGGTGATGAGATTATGGTTGGATTGTATTGTCTACGTTCTCCTTTTTGGTTATGTCTACATTGGACAAGTTTTCATGATAAACAGCATGCAACATGTTACAGATCAGTTAGAGAAGAGAGGCCTGGAGGAAGAGAGGCAAACACAGACGGCAGCAAGTGTGACTTAGCTTGCGTGGGCAGAACCCCGGCTTCCAGCTCTATAGTGGCAAAACCGCAGGGCCACCCAGCTCCAGTGACACTACAAAGGGCCTGGCAGGTGGCAGGCAGAATAAGAGCCATTGCTTGGGCAGAAAGGACCCCGAGGATGCAGTCCAGGCTGCTGGCTGTGTTATGCACATCCACCTTGGTAAGGAGCGCACCAACCCTGTGGCCGGGGCCCGAGGAAGGAGGTTTGGGAAGGAAGTTAGAAGAGAACATGACTGTGCCTTTCCCCACTTTGTTTTCTGGGTCAAAACCTGAATCATTGTGACAGCTTTCTTGGCAGCAATGGCAGCAGCTAAGTCCTGTTTTTCTTCTTTTCTACAGGATCCAGATATGCGGACAAGGTCCGTCAATCTCCAAGTACAGTGCGTGGAGAGGAGGGACAGTCTGTGATGTTGGACTGCAGCTTCACACTCAGCTATAACTACTATGTGATGAACTGGTATCACCAGCCTCCCAATGGAAAGATGGCTCAAATCATTAGCATGTTTTCTGATAGCAGCAGCCAAAAGCAAGGACGATATGCTCTGTCCTTTCAGAAAGGAAGCAAATCCCTAAAGCTGACCATCACGGGCTTGCAGCCTTCAGACACAGGCGTCTATTTCTGTGCTGTTGGAGAAACTACACAGTGAGAAGAGTGACAGGGAGAGCCTTACAAAAACCCCCTGCGCTCAGCATGAAACAGCCACCTGTTCCAGGAGCTTAGGAGAAAACAACCCGCAGGACAGGAAAAGGGTAGACAGAAGACACGGTGGGTGGCACTGGTGGGTCTAGAGAGGAAGCTGATGAATGTTCTAGCAACAATCTTCCCACATCTGGTATCAAAGAAAGAGTTGTGGTTATAAGATCCCAGCCTCAAAAACATTGTCATCTCGGAATCTTGGTGCCTGAGGATGACATAGCTGACCGAGATACTCATCTGTCTTTTCCATCTGCCCAACATCCATCCCCCTTTTCTGGTGACAACACCTGGATTTTCCCTGGGTAACCAAGCCACGCCTCCTCCAACCCATATCTGGGTGTAGATGAGGCAGAACCCACCCTTGTGCTCCCTGGCCAATTAACATAGTTCACCTCTTTGACCACAACAATTTGTCCAAGGATGGGTACCTGGCCCAAACCCCCAACCCAAAACTTAATGTGAAATTCTTAGGACTACTGCTGGGGAGGTAAGAGGAGAGGCTGGAAACCTAGAGCTGCCAGCAGCCCCCTTCCCACCACAAAGGAAGAGCATGATCTTGAAAAGAGAGGGTGAACTGAGCTCCCACAACATTGTTTGAGGCTCCAGACCCTGCAGTGATTAGAGATCTACTTGGGACTTTCCAGTTGTACACGCCATCTGCCTTAGCTTATGTTCCCCCAAAGAAGACAAGGATTCAAGTGCAAGTGGTTTAGTTGGGAGGTGATCCCAGGGGCTCTGGGAAGAATGACAGGAAGGAAGTCAGCCAGTGAAGGGCACGTGTGTTCTCAAGCCAGCTGCCACTGTGGGCATGCAGAGTTTCATCCTACCAGGGATCTCTGCGAACCAGTGTGAGACACTTGCTTCAACTTGTCCCACTTGAGAGCCAAAGGAGCTAAGGTATTGATACCCCAAATCTCGCGTGTCATGGGTGGAAGATAACTCCTGGGGATATGAGTGCTGATTCCCCAGCACTTAAGTCTGCCAAGCAGGCTGGGCAGTAAGAGAAAGTCCTTAGGCCAAGAAACTCAAGTTCTGGTGGGAGGAAGGGAATAGTGTGCACCCAAGTCATAAGCACAAAGGGATAGAGGGAAGACACCAAAAATGCAAGATAATTATTTTCTCTTTTTTTATAAATTATTTTGAGTTGGGTTTTCCATCACTTGCAATCAAAAGGGACCTAACTAAAAAAGATAACTCAATAAAGACAACATTGGGTAAAATGAATTAACCAAATAAAATACTTTGAAATTTAAACTTTTGGCATGCTGTAGTTGAGAAAGGTTACAACTCTTCAAACTTTTCATATTAGATCAGTTGTTCAACTCTTTCCTCCCACATGATCCTGGGTAGCAAGGAGGAGGGACTAATCTCACACCTGTACCTACTATTGCCCCGGACATTTAGCTGTTCCCTCCCTTTCCAGACTCTTCCTGCTCTGGGTCACCTTGCTTAGTGCTGCCAGATCAATCTCCCTATAGCATCCATCCAAAGAATCGTGCTTGCTTAAAACTTCTGGATTCCCTGTGACACTGTGCTTTTCCCAAATCCAAAATTCTGCTCCTGCTGTTTGCCTCTCCTGCAATATGTTTCCCTCCATTTCTACCTTTTGAACTCACTATCTCTCAAAATCTATTTCACACCTTGATGTTTCTGAGGATAGCACAGTAGCATTAAGCATGCCTAGATCTCATATCTTGGTTTCTTCTTCTTTTTTTAAGATTTTATGTATGTATGTATGTATATATGTATGTATGTATGTATGTATTTATTTATTTATTTATTTGAGAGAAAAGAGCATGAGCAGGGGGAGGGGCAGAGGGAAAAGCAGACTCACAGAAGCGCAGAGCCCAACAGGGGGCTCGATCCCACGACACTGAGATCATGACCTGAGCCAAAATCAAGAGTCAAATACTCAACTGACTGAGCCACGCAGGTGAGGCTCGTATCTTGGTTTTGAATACCATTTTTCAATAAAAGGAACCAGAGCTCCTTGGAGAAATGGCTGACTCTAGGGCTGAGGCAAGATGAGGCTGAAACATCTTAGAGTGTTCAAAAAAAGAAAAGCACCACCACCATCCATGATGGGGCTAGGTTAAAGGGACATAGGAATCAACTGAGAAAGCTCGCTGTGGCCAAAGCTGGAACAATTGCAGCAACAAAATATATCAAGTAGTATTGAGTAATAACCCAAAGTTTAAAATGAGTATCCAAGGGTCACTGATATAAATTATTGAATAAATACATGAGGGAGAACAGACCAATCTCCCATGCGGAAGAATTCTAAATATGTAGACACCCCACACTTCCCACTCCTTACGTGTGTGCCTCACACAGTGACTTCCTTGCAAAAGGGACAGTATGGAAAAGGTGACAAAGAGCACCTTTAGAGTGGAAAAACCTGACAAATACCGCCTTAGACCAGTGATCACGGTCAACATCAACAGAGATAGGTCATGTTGGTAGCATGTCCCCTTGATATGACATGATGAGAAATGGTATTACCTCCATGGTCTTCCTCCTCAAAACCCATAACCCCAGTCTGATCATGAGGAAATTACCAGAAAAAAATCCCAGTTGAAGGCCATTCTACAAAATATCTAACTAATACTCCTCAAAGTTGTCCAGATCTTCAAAAATAAGGAAAATCTGAGAAATTGTCATAGCCAAGAGGGGCCTAAGGAGACATAACTAAATGTAATGTGGTCTCCTAGCGGGATTCTGCAGGAGACAAAGGACATTAGGTAAAATCAAAGTAAGTCTACTAAACTATGAATTTTAATTAATAATAATTTAGTAAAACCAATAATGCATTGTTTTATTAATTGTGGCAACTCTGCCATTGTCAGATGTTAATAATAAGGGACACTGGGTGTGCGGTGTATGGAAACTATGTGTACCATCCTCACAACGTTCCGGTAAATCCAAAACTGTTCTAAAATTAAACATCTATTATAAAAACTTACAAAACTGTAGGTTTCATAGGGCCTGCATTTTGTGGAGGGAGAATCACAATTTTATGTATACCCATATCATTATATATACATCAAAAAGTCTTGAACTGTGCTGTCCAAGACATAGCCACTAGGTACAGGTGGCTCTTCAACACTTGGACTGTGACTGGTCCAAACTGAGATGTGCTGTGAGTGTGAAATATACACCAAGTCTCAAAGACTTAGTATGAAGGAAAGAATGTAAACAATCTCATTGGTATTTTTTTATTGACTAATGTTGAAATGATATTTTGGGTTTATTGGGTTAAATAAAATCTAGTTTTACAATTAATTTTATATATTTATTTATAGTTTCTTCTACTGTGGCTAATAAAAAATTGTAATTATGTATGTGGCTCACATTGTATTTCTATTGATAGCAGTGGCCTAAAAGGATAGACATGAAATGTTAACAATAGCTATTCTTAGTAGTGGAATTCAGGGTGATTTTTTTTTTAGCTTTCCTTTTTCTAATTTTTCTTCAGTAAATGTGTGTTCCTTGTACCATAAAAAAAAGTAATAAAAGTAAAAAGACACAAAGAACTATTGCTACGAAATGTCACATTAAAAGACGGAAGCACTGAGCGGAAATGTCAAGCTGTAGAGTCCTTCATTAATTAATTATTCACCCATTCATTTGAATATACATATATTAAGTATCCCATGTACAAGGCACTGGGATAGTCGCTGGGAATACAAATACACACAAAAAAGATGAGCTATAATTATTTCCTTCAATTTCACAGTCCACTTGGGAAATTAAGCTTGTAAATAAAATATTAGAACACTGTATGGTCAGTGATACCGTGGTGATTTCTGTAGGCAATTCGCCTCTATTTCCTGCTTTAAATGCTGCTGTTTTTCTGGCTCCGACCTCAGTCTAATGCTTTGTCCACACCTTGATTACAACAAATACCTCTGTCCTAATGACTATGCTTCTAAACTTGCTTTTGCTCTGTACCTCCAGCATCCTTTTGGTTAGATGACCTTTGAGCAATATAAACTGTACAAGCCTAAAACTCATGATGTTTTCATGTCCCCTACTCCAAGCTCTTCTGCCTCTGTATTTCTTGTCTTAAACAGCCCTATATAGAAGGCAAATTTAGTGATTTTACTCAAAATTTTTTAGAGTTAGCCTGGCATAAGCCCACACATCATTTGCCTTTAGCTACCAATTCAACCTCATTGCCTGACGCATCTCTCACTAACGTTGACCCGGAAATACCAAAATACTTAATTCAGGAAATATCATGAGCGAATACTTCTCTTGTCTCCATCCTTCCCTCTACCCTTTCCTTTGTTTGGAGTTTCCAACCTCATCATCACCTCCCCATCATGGTCCCCTGACATCCCTCTGAAGCTGTCCTTGATCTTTCAGGCAAAATTAAGGTCTCTCTCTGGATCTCTTTGAAATTTGTACATACCTCCAGAATAACATTCATCTTCTTATGTTTTTAGATATTTATTTCCTGCTTCCTCTAGGATATTCAATTCCTCAAGACCAAGAATTATGTCTCTTTCACCTTGATATCCTCAGTATTACACAGAACATGACAGGTAGAACACTCTTAAGTTTACTGAATATTTCCCATCTTCCTTCACCTTTCTTACTCTACTGTGGTCACTCTTAACCCCCAGAATGGTTCCTTGAATGGCCCAAGCAGGCTTCCACCTCTGGGTTTTTTTTACTTGAATATTCTTGCTTCAAATGATTCTCTTCATCCCATCATTCAGATCACTGCTCAAACACCACCTCATCAGAGAGGTCTTTCCTTCGATCCTATAAGTCAATGTATCCTTATAAATAATTTTTTGAGGTAAGCAGGTCTTATGAGGAATGAGTCGGTTACAGATTAAGAATCACTGGGTTGTAAAAAATTTCAGCTAGGAAAGTATTCCATCATTTTATTGTTGATACAACTATGTACAGAAGCCCATTATCAATTTATTTATTTCACCCCAGAGAGCTGTAATACACACATTGTCCATCAGTACCAGTCCATTAATTCTCATTTCTGGGATTCCCAGCTTGCTCTAAGCCTCACTGTTAATATGAATATTTCACGGTAGAGTGTACAAACTTTGAGGATAAGTACAATGCTTTCTCTGTTTCTTCTACTTACCTTAAGGCTCTCACACACTGTGTGTTGCTCATAAATATTTGTTAGTAAAGAGAATAGTTATTAAGGTAAAAATTTGTCTATTCAGCAAGTTTTCAAGGCAACTGGGACAGCTAGTCTCCAGAGATGGTCCTCCAATGAACTGTGCCTCCCAATAGTCAGACTCTGTGTCGTCCCCTCACCTTGAAATCTGGACTCAACTGTAACCAGTAGAATGTGGCAGAAATGATGTTACATAGGACTACTGAGGCTCTGTCAGAAGCAGCTTTGTAGTTTCTGTTTTGGTTTCTTGGAACACTCATTCTGGGAGAAGGCAGCCATCACGTAAGCTGTTCCGCTACTTGCATACCACCATGCTGTGAGGAAGCTAAATGAGAGAAAGATGCCTTGTCAGCCCTCACCAATTTCAGGACAACACCCCCATCCCAAGCTCCATCATGTTAGCAAGGAAGCCATAGAAGACATCATACCCAGCTGAGCCATCAGATGACTGCAGTCCAGCCAACACCTGACAAGGAACATGAGAGACCTTGAACAAGAAACACAGAGCTAAGCCCACTCAACCCACAGCACTCTAAGAGATGATAATAAAAGTTGGTTTTAAAGCACCTCCGTTTTGGGTAGTTGGTTACACAGCAGCTGTAACTTACCATTTTACAGAACCCTTGTCTCTGGTGAAAGAGCATCTATTTGGGGGACCAGGACAACCAATTCGGCAGCTCTCTTTTTCTAGGCACCTTTCAAAACTGGAAGCCTTTCAAATCACTCAGTACATAGGTCTAGGCTAATAACAACACAGCCAAATAAGGCATATATTGCCTCCAAAATCCGGTGCAACACAGCTGGTATTGTGACTCTTTCTTAATGGTAGGAGAGACCAGATGTAGCAGCTTGACCTTGACCCAGCAAGAGATATCTCAACTTGTCCCAGACCATGGAAACCCAAAAAACTTCTTTGAAGGAGCAAGACCCTAAATTTTTCTGGAATGTATGTCCTGCCCTTTGGCATATATATGTCTTACCAAGGTGTCTAAAGTAGTTGGTCCATCAAGGTAGTGGATCCGTGTGATGTCTTGTGGAGAAGCAATCAGTTCGCTGTGGAATAGGACGGATAAGGTGGGGAGGATTGATAGATCCTTAAAGTGAAACAATGAAGGTATACAGCTGGCCCTTCTGGGTGAAAAAAAAATGCTTCCAGTAGTCTCTGCTAGTATGTTCATAGAGCAACAAAATTATTTTCCATTTCAAGTCCCAAATCAAGGGATTTGTCGATTTAATCCAACAATGAAACCACATTTGGAACAGCAGCTGCAATCCTATTCACCATCTGATTAAGTTTACAGAAATCTTTTGTCATTCTTCTAGAACCATCCACCTTCGACTTGGGCCAAATATATGGGGTGATGGAGTTGTGCTGGAGTCTCTACAGTTCCTCTGGGATGCAGTACTACTTTGGATCTACTGTTTTGGAACACAGTGGCAGTTCTCGTGTCTTCTACTTGCCCTCATTCCACAGATCAGATAACACTTGTAGTGATTCTGCTATTCGTTGAGTGTGTCTCTTTCAATTAGGTATTCTAGAACTTGGGAAATAACCATTAGATGAGTTCAGAGCCCAGCTAGATACACTGTCAGATGGACCTGAGCCAAAATACCATTAGTCATTCAGCCTTAATAAACCCCTACTTTGATAAAGAAACAGTGTCGTGACATATTGGGTTTCCAAGACTTAGTATCATTTCAGAGCCAGTGTCCAGAAATCCCCAAAAAGTCTAGTTATTTTCCCTTCCCTCATGCCTTATCACCTTGGTAGATGGCTGCAGGTCTTTTGGGAGAAGGGAAGAATGAAAATTTGCAATTATATAAAATTTTTAAATTATTTAAACTTAAAATTTTAAATTGTATAAACTTTTGGCCATATAAATATAAATTAGGAAGATCTTACAATTCTCTTGGCACGTACGACACCTCATTATTTTTTACTTGTCCCCATGGGGCCTGCCCTGTGTCTGGCTGTAGATACAGGAACAATGGAAGATGTTGAGGGTGTGTCTCGAGGAGTCTCAGCCTTTATCCATTATCCAGACAATAGGTCGTCACAGGTTCTTCAAGCAGGGAGGAACTAAACTCCTTGGACAAGGGAGGAAGTCGGCTTCTGCAGAAAGGAGACTGAGGGGCTGCAAGGCCTCAATTTCATCAGAGTCTGCCCACATGTTCCTATCTCAGTTTTCAGGAGCCTAAGTCAATTCCAATCAATACCCTAATTTTAACCATATGAGGCCTTGAATCAAATTGGTCTGATCCAGCTACCCATCAGATTAGCCTTTGGGTTTGGTTTTCAGAAATATCAGACCCTGCAGCTATGAGAAATAAGGATTTCCATCAAGACAGTCACAGAAACTTTCCAGCTCCTTGCCTGGACCTTGAGTTGAAAAGGTATTGCCCTTAGTTCATTATTTTCTTTCTCCAATTTCTCTAAGGCACTTAGAAGCAGCCCATAGCCCTTGTACTCTTTATTTGCACTAAATTGTTCTATGGCGACAGCTACCTGGTAACCCTCCTCCTTTATTCTGCAGGCGTCCCATGTCAGGGACGACTAGTGTCCCATTTACCGTTGGCGATGGGATCGCTAACCTTCGTCAAATCAGAGAATCCATGCTAACTTCCCCTTTTTAAGGTTCTGTTCCTTCAAATCAGTTCGAGGGCCAATAATTGTTATCACTTAGGGGTCAGCCAGGTTAGCGGAACCACTGTAACTCCAAGATGAAGTCAGTTACCACTCTGTAGCTAGCTACCTCTTCTGTGCACCCACCACCAGCAGCTGGTGCTGGACCAGGGTCACTGTTGGTCAGCTGAGCCAAGAGTCAGAAAGATCAGCTGGACATAGAATGGAGGAGAACGAAGACAACGTGGGCTCTGCCGAGTACTTCTGCACCTATCCCTGTACCTGACCACAGTGACCTCCTTTTCTTTTTTTTTTTAAGATTTTATTTATTTATTTGACAGAGAGAGAGACAGCCAGAGAGAGAGGGAACACAAGCAGGGGGAGTGGGAGAGGAAGAAGCAGGCTCCCAATGGAGGAGCCTGATGTGGGGCTCGATCCCAGAACGCCGGGATCACGCCCTGAGCTGAAGGCAGACGCTTAACCACTGAGCCACCCAGGCGCCCCCACAGTGACCTTCTAAGAGGAATTGTAATCGGTTCACTTCTGCCTTCCAGGTCACGTGTGATTTCATCTTTTGGGCATCTCAGGACTACACGTGGAAAGGGATTCTGGGAAACGGAGTTGTCAGCTTAACCACACAGTCCAGCAGTCCTAAAGTGTGTGTCCTTATCCCAGATCTCAGAAGACAGGGAATATGGGCAGAAAGGAAAGTAGAGAAGACCCTGGGGCTTACTGGTGATCTTGTGACTGCAGCTGACCTGCCTGATTTGGGAGATGGTGATCTCCCGCTGCAGCCTGCCTGTCAGTGATTTGGGCAGGACCTCGTCAAATGAGAGAAAGAGAGAAATGAAGAAAGAAGAAGGAAGTGGAGGATGAAGTGAGACATTCCTAACACAGCTCAGTAAAGACGCCGATCTCTTCTTGCACATCATGACTCCCCAGCTCAGAGTGTTGGCCCCCTACCGGCGTGCAACGGTAACACAGCGCTCCCCACACCTGCCTCCTGCAACTAAGCGCTATGATGCGGGCTCCAGCCACACGCCCTGCCAGGCACTCTGGCCGCAGGGGTAGCACCAGAGAACAGAGGCGAAATATCTGCAAAAGGAACCTCAGAGTTCCCAACCTGCCAGCGAAGTTTCTCAACCGGAGTCAGATGTATCTCCTTGAAAGGACAAATGGTTTTCACAGACCCCAGTGTTAACTACACTACTTTGAACATAATATTATTTAAACATGTAGAAACATAAAATGGTGTTTAAACTCTATGTGCTCATCACGCTTCTGCCAACAATAAAAAAATACACGTTAAACATTCACAAAACTTCAAAACCAATAAAACTTTAAAGATCTTCATTTAATATAGTACAGGAAGTTTTACTAAGACTAAATCATGTTTTGAATTGAATAGATAAAAATATGTATGTGGTATTGGGTTTTACTTATCAGCCTGATTCTTCTGATTTTACGTATGATTTCCATCATTGTTATTTTTCCTTTGTTCAAAAATAAATTCGTATTGAATAGTTAACCCATTCACTTGATGATCCAATTAATTTACTCTGCACCAACAGCACAGTCTTGAAAGAAATATTTTTAACTTTTAATAAAACAATCTTTACTAAATTATTACTACTGTACCAATTGCTAATCAATAGTAGCTAAAAGCCTTACAGGAAAGATGAGATCCACATAGCACGGCCACACGAACGGTGAGCACACTACTGATGGTACACTGAGTTCTACATGTTTATGGCATCCAACTTGAGATGGTCCCCTTTCTTTTCTTTTTTTTTTTTTTAAAGATTTTATTTATTTATTTGACGGAGAGAGAGACAGCCAGCAAGAGAGGGAACACAAGCAGGGGGAGTGGGAGAGGAAGAAGCAGGCTCCCAGCGGAGGAGCCTGATGCGGGATCACGCCCTGAGCCAAAGGCAGACGCTTAACGACTGAGCCATGCAGGCGCCCCAATGATCCCATTTTCTTGTAATTGTTTTCTATCGAAATCACCTGACATCGTTTGACCTTCCTTTAGCGCTAATATTACTAAAAGAGCAAAGGAGGGCGCTGGAGTCTTGCAGCACTATTTGCTTATAAGATCATTATTAAGATAAGCCCCAGTGTGAGTCACTTGCATTTTATAAGAAACAGATATTCCTTACAATCTTGCATAATTCAGGATTGATTTCCCAATGGAGGAAAATGAAGAATTGGTTTACAGAGCCCATATATATATAAATTCGTAGCACATTTCTGTTTTGCTGCTGCTCTTTATTTTCTTAGCATTATCTATAATATTGGGCAATTGCTCTTTAAATAAATAATAAAATATATCAAAGCAGTCGTTTGGCTTTCTTCATGGCCCCAAATTATAGCTAACCTCTGTTTTAAAGTTACGGATAAAAAAAAGTTAATGGGGCGCCTGGGTAGCTCAGTTGGTTAAGTGACCAACTCCTTTTTTTTTTTTTAAGATTTTATTTATTTATTTGACAGAGAAAGAGACAGCCAGCGAGAGAGGGAACACAAGTAGGGGGAGTGGGAGAGGAAGAAGCAGGCTCATAGCGGAAGAGCCCGATGTGGGGCTCGATCCCATAACGCCAGGATCACGCCCTGAGCCGAAGGCAGACGCTTAACCGCTGTGCCACCCAGGTGGCCCAAGTGACCAACTCTTGATTTCAGCTCCGGTCATGATCTCAGGGTCCTGAATGGAGACCCACGTCGATGGGCATGGAGCCTGCTTAAGATTCTCTCTCTCCCTCGGCCCCTCACCCCACCAAAAAAAAGTTATGTATTTAGATGCGCACTTTGCAGCATGAGTTTTTGTACCAACTCTTAACTAATGCTAACATAATGAAAAATAACAGCGGGAAAGTGACCAATATCTCTTACAGATATTCTCATGAACCAAAAGGTAGAACACAGTATGCTAACAAAGAAATGTCCAGTTGTTTCCGTTACAAGCTGAAGTGACGCCACCATGTGGCAGGAGTAAAAATAATTTACAATTCTTTTGTTTTGTCAACTGAAATTACGCAAATCTTAATTTAAATTTGGTGAAAACCACAATATTACAAATTTCGCTCATAAAAGATGGGTTATTAATTTTTATATCATGCCACTTAAATTACACATAATTTATGCTGTTCAACTGCGTGTTTTAGACTAACACTCTATTGAGAACACATTCTTAATTCTCATAAAAACATGAAGACCCGTAAAACTTCCAAGATACGTCATTCTAAATATGATAAATACTAAGTATAAATAATTTTTTAAGTCCAATTTTAAAATTGGACTATTACTATTATAATTTCCATATGGGTCTTGGGAACGACTTAAAAGTAATGATAATTTTGTCTCTATAAAAAGAACACTATTCGAAACGGGAAAAAACTTAAAATGTAGAATACTGTCTGTCACGTAAAATTCATAAGTACTTTGCTTTCTAAATCCTTTAATCATAAATTTAAATAACCTAAATTCTTGATATGTTTAAGGCATAATTTATTAACTTGTTTATTTCAGAACAGCATAATATAATCTGATTGTTAAAATTAGTTGTTACCAAATTATGATTTTTTTTAATCTCTAGGAAGGTATCTCATTCGTGAGTATTGAATATCTGAGCTCATGGGGATTGGGTGATTACCTAATGAAAAGAGTTTTCTTTTCACTTTTATATTTTCTAAGTTTTCAATATAATAAGTATATATTAATTTTATGTTGAAAAATGAAAAAGTTTGGTGCAGCAATGTGGGGTTATAATAAGCTGGACACGACATAATTGTGTAACAAAAAGTGGTATAATAAATTATAAGTCTATATTCCATACAGATAAAAATAATGAAGTTAATCTATACATATAACAGGAAAAGGTCTTCAAAATGCATTATTGAGTGGGGAAAGAAGTTGCAGAACAATATAGAAAGCATGATGCCATTTATGTTAATAAAAGTACTTGCATAATGCAAACCCTGAATGCTGCACAGTAAAAGGATGTTATAGGTTTGCAAGATGGCACCCAGATACATTTCATCCACATCTGTTCCTTTTTGTAACTTCATTAGAACTAGCAAATTATACTGAATCTTTTCCCAATCAATTAACATACTTTGTTACGTAACATATTTGTTTTAAAAAGCAAAAAAACACTTGTTTTCCAAATGGCTTTGGGGTAGTCATAAGGTTTGCTGCTGGCTAGAGAAAGCTCTCGGTGGCAGAACGGCCATTGAGGAATTGGTTTTTAGTCTATATAATTAAGAAGGTGAATGTTCTTAGTAAACCCAGAGATGATTAACCCACCAGTGGTAAACTTAAGCTATTTAAATTGGGATGAGATTCAGACTTAAACCCAAATGCCAATGGTTTTGCATTGTCCCCGTGCAAGGCACTTCTTCCCTTGCTTATTATGATACCTTGGAAACCAAATTATTAATCATAAATTTCCTTGTTGAGAGTGTGGGCAGTTCAGTGGCTTGGGAGAAGGGATGTTAACCTTCCCCAAAGTTCTAACAAACCACCATGAAGAATCTACCTCCCAAAAAAACATCTATCCCGCAACTGGATTCCACAGGCATCCAAATCTTAACATCCCTGTCCTTTGGACAGTGCAGACGACTGTCCTTCCATGGATTATTATTTCCTTAAAGATATAATGCCAGAGTCAAGTGGGAATCTCAATTGCTTTCCTTGCAGAAGTGGGAGAAATTGTGTCTCCTCTCTTTATACATTAATTTAATTAGGCAAACTTTCACAGTCTCTCACTATCAGCCTACGGTCTCTCTGCCTTCCCAATCCTGGCAGAAGCCTTATCGCACTGAGAAAAATGGTACCATAAGTTGCACGTAAAGGGAGTTCCTGAGCATGTTAGCAGCAAGGAGACACCTGGCTCTGAACTCCACTAATAAGATCAACCTCTGATTGAAGTCCCAACCAAGTCTTCCTCCCAACCCAAGCTATTCTTCCTTCATCCAAATGTCCCCTCCCTCTGAAAAAGGAATTTCTGGAGTAAAGGCAGTAAACAAAATTATCAGGAGAGACACAAATACAGAAATTTGAGTGCATAAAGTCAAAAGATTTCTAAATGTCCAAAATGTTTTAATTAAAAGATAATAGTTTTTTAAAAGTATATGAGTTGTATAACAGTGCCATGTTGATATGCTTCATATATAAAGAGTTCCTATGAATGAATAAGGAAAACACCAGCCTGATAAATATATAGGGAAAAACTAGACACAAAAACTACATATAAATTGCTAATGAATATTTGAAAAAGTCAACCACACTTAAAATTAAAAAATTCAAATGAAAACAACTATCTTTCGTACCAAATAATATGGATCTTTGTAACAATTGCACCTCAGTGCTGATGAAACTGGGCACAGTTAAGGGCACTTACATCTGTTGCTGCTATGATTACAAATTGATATAATATAACACAGATTTCAAGACCTTTTAAAATGGTCATCCCGGGACACCAGGGTGGCTCAGTCGGTTAGGCGTCTGCCTTTGGTTCAGGTCATGATCCCAGAGTCCTGGGATGGAGCCCCACATCGGGCTCCCTGCTCCACGGGGAGCCTGCTTCTCCCTTTCCCTCTGCCTGCTGTTTCCCCTGCTTGTGTTCTCTCTTTGTCAAATAAATAAATAAAATCTTTAAAAAAATAAAATAAAATGGTCATCCCTCTTGGCCCAACAATTGGTAATCTGTCTTTAAAAAAATTATCTGAGCAGATTTTTTTATAAACAAAGAAGCCCATTAAAGGTTATTTGCACTTCCAATAATTGGAAATAACCTAAATATCTTGCTCTAATATAAATGGGAAACAGAAAACTGAATATATAATATGACTTCAACGATGTAAGAAAATATACTGAAGACTATTTGCGAAAAAGAAATATAACAAAATGATACAGTACATATCTCTGGGTAGTAGAATCATGCACGATGTTTTCTTCTTTAAAATGATATGTAATTCACAATTTCTTCTTCAATGAACACATAAAGTGAGAAAAATGATCTAATAAAATCACCTTTTAAATACTAAATTACATGTTTTTAAAAATATTCCTAGGTTCCCTTAAGTGGTGGTCTAACATAAATAATATTGTCTAGATCTCACTAGAGCACACATTAATATACTCTATCCCTGGAGTAAGGAGTTCCTAAAATCACCTGCCTACTATGCAAATTAGAGCTGCCTTTTCCCCCCCTGAATTTAACTGTTACTAAACTTCAACTAAGCTTTCCATTATTTTTGTTAAAATATACAAGCTGTACACATAGTCTGGTGAACCATTTTTATTCAAAAGTAAAATAATGTTTTGTTTCTAAACAAAGGGCCAAGAGGAAAAGGATGCCTAACACTGGGGACAGAGGGACAATCTAAATTGACCACAGCATCACGTCTGACCACTGTCCTCAAGACATTCAACAGAAGTCAGTCATTCTGAACATCAATTTATACCAAGCCCCTGCTAGGTCGTGAAGCCTGGAATGAGGGGAATTCAAAGATGAGCAGAACATAGGGCCGCGAAGGTTCACCTTGGGTTCCTGCCCGCCTAAAAACTGACCAGTAAAAGAGAAGAACTGCTTTACCAGTTATTTTAGAACTAAATGGGACAATTACAGATGTTTCTATACGGAAATCTTCACTGGAACAAATCTACTGATATGTAAACACCGCATACTCCCTAGAAGCAGAAAGGACATAGATGCTCTTTGGGAAACAAAATCATCTAAAAAACTGTAGAACAGACAAACACAAACACAAAACAAAACAAAAAACAACCTCGTGTGCAGACAATGGAAGAATCACTGCCCTTTCCCCAGCAAGAGGGAGAGTGAGAAGTCACCCCCTCAACTGGCCCCAGCAGCAAACCTGCATTCTAATCACAAGGTCCCCAAGCTCATCGTGCGATCTTAGTACTCTCGGATCTGTCTTCCATCTGTTAAGAGGAAGGAAGGGACTCAAAGACTAAATTTTCTAGCTCTCACATCTTATGGGTCTATGAGGAGCTCCATCCTGGTTGGCCCCCAGAGGCACCTGGAGACAAGGTTTAGAGAATCTGGGAGTTCCAGCCCTGAATGAGGACATAGCTCCTCAGTGTAGAATTCTGGACCTTCTGCAAGGACTTTAACATAATTAGTTGGTCCCTGGGCTATCTCTTAAAACTTTAATATTTACTTTATGACAAAACGAAAGTGCTCATTAGTGGTTGAGCCAAAGCAGTACCATTCTCTTTATTCATTCCAATGAGCCCATTTTGCATTAACAAGAAAGAGCTGGAGAGCTAGAGGCCCAGGGGGTATTTGCCCAGCCAAAGTGGATCTCAGATGGAAATACAGTTGAAAAATATGAGCCAAGGACACTTCAAGAAATGTGTCCTTGCCCCTGACCTCCAGAGAGAGAGTGAGGTCCAAGTAAGCCACTTCCAGCATGCCTGCCCTGGCTCATCATAAGGATGCCCACAGAGAACAGGCGGTGCCGGCAGGAAGGGGTGGGTAAACAACAGGAGCAAAGTTGTCTTCCATGCTTCTACTTCCTCAGAAGTCCCCGCCCCCTTAAGCCTGCATTTTCTTAGTGACCTACGCTCAGTTGTGATGAGTATTCCAAAAAGAAACAGCCCATGTGCCAATGTATGATATCTTCCACTTCTTTTCCAGTGGAGTAGGTCATTCCCCTAGGAATCTACCCAGAGGCACATTTCCCTTCAGTAGACGGGTTGGGGGAGAGGGGTTGTGAGCTCTCCCCTCCCCGGAGCAGCGACGCCATCACGGGAGGCCAGGAGCGCACGTAGGTTTGGGCCGGAAGTGACGTCACTGAACAGGACACCTTGGTGCTCTGGGCGCTTCTCATCTCTGCTGGTGTGTCCTGTTCCATCGGAGGCCTCTGGCTCCTTCTGAAATAGCTACCAGAGAACAATCTGGTAAAGCCCAGCAAAGGTTTTTGAGGATTCACTCTGTAAGAACTTCTTACACAGAAGGGAATTCTCCTCCAGGGGATGATGCTGCGTTGACAGTTGCGCCGTCCATAGGGCCTGCGGCTGGACGCGAGCTTCACCCGCCTTGGCTGCTTCTCTGTAGTTCCAGGAAATGGCCAGAGGGACAACACGGCTGTGCCAGTTTGATGTTTTCTCTCACATCAAAAAAACCTGAGCATGATTTGCATTTCAAATTTTCCTCAGAATGCCTAATTTTAGGTCAGGACTGGCCTTACCTGTAAGTTAGTTCCGTGGCAGGATTTGGCTCGTGCAAAAAAATAATCCCTCCACTGAAAGGATTATGCCCCCACCACCCCGCTGTAACATCTGACACTCCATTAGTCACCCTGTGGAGTTTGGCCATTGAAAGTACAGGTTAAAATGCCAATCTGTTAGTTGGAGAAGGATCTTGCAGAACCTTTCTCAATGAATAAGGCCCCAGTATTGCTGGAATGTCAGACTAGGGAGTTTGGGTTAAAGTCAACAGAGCAATGAGGGAGGTCTGGCCATATAAATACATATCTAATTTGTGACAGCGGTAACACTAAAAGGTGGTACCAAGAGATGAATAGACTCAAGATATTTTGGATCAATGAATTCATGACAGATCTTTGATATTCTATTCAGGGAATTAGTTTCAAGTTACAGTTTAACCTTTGAGATTAGAAAAAGAACTACTTCCCTTGCTGCCGGTGTCAGAAGCAGAACGTTAGTAGATTCCCCCGATCAGATTTAGTTTGTAATTTAGAGTAAGCAGCGTATACGGACGGTAGAGCAGAACCATCTGGTTTTGATTCTGTCTCTGCTGCTTATAAGGCGTGTACCCCTAATCAAGCCACTTAAGCAATGTGTGCCTCAGTTTCCTGATCCATAAATCTGGATGTGGAAAAGAAAATGCATTGTAAATAAATCGAATTTTTGTTCAGTTATTCTCTATGAAAGAGTCTCTCCTTTTGGGGCGCCTGGGTGGCACAGTGGTTAAGCGTCTGCCTTCGGCTCAGGGCGTGATCCCGGCGTTATGGGATCGAGCCCCACATCAGGCTTCTCCGCTAGGAGCCTGCTTCTTCCTCTCCCACTCCCCCTGCCTGTGTTCCCTCTCTCGCTGGCTGTCTCTCTCTCTGTCAAATAAATAAATAAAATCTTTAAAAAAAAAAAAAAGAGTCTCTCCTTTTCCTCCATTCGCACCCCATCAGGTGCCGGCTAAGACCCTAGCAGACCTCTCCCTGAGCCCTTGTTGGCTCTGAACTGGAACAAGCGTGTCACTCCGGTGCTTAATTTCTTGCTCACCCGTCCGAAAGGTGCTTGTTTACAATGTTGGTGATAAGGTTACTTCCTGGGTAGGAAGGGATAATTTTTTGGTGCTTTTGCACTAGTCTGTATGTCTGTCTGCCTTGCATATGAGAACCATCTCATTGATTCAGACTGGAAATGTAAAGAAGGCAGGATTTCTTGCCATTGAACAGATGGAAGATGATGCCCAGTAGAAAACCACACTTGAACAAGGGCTAAGTCGTCAATAACGTGCTTGTGACGGCACGATACTAAAGGAGATGGCTCACCAAAGAGACAGCTGCCTCTCTCACTGAATCAGTAATTCCCATATCCTGTAAAAACAAAACAAAACCACAAACACCACCACTACAAAGGAACCTGGGGGTGTTGGCTAAGAGACTAAGTACTCTTTGTCAGCCGGGGTGATTCCGGAAGTTTCAGAGCCTGGGAGGAAACCCCTCTGTGATCCCCCCACCCCCACATTTTTACACAAGGTAAATCAAACTAGGCTGAGTGACTACAGCCAGCTTCCAGAAGAAAGCGGAGCAAACAGCTTTGGTTAACTCCATAGGGGGTCTTTGCCCCTTGGGCAAGGTTTAAACCTGTCTCCAGGCCAGCAGCACAGTGCACGTCTGTGCTCCGTGGTTTCAGCCTTCTCCTAACTCTACCTGTTGATGCCTTGCTCTGTAGTGCGACCTCTGTGGCCTCTTCCTGCATCACAAACATTCCTGTCAGTTCTTCTGGCCTGTTCCAGAACCAAACAGAGCCCGTTGTCAATGGGCAAGCCCTCTGCTGAGCCCCAGGACTATAGCCAAGGCCAAGGAATCTGGGGTCACAGCCAACGTTGTCACTTCCCTCCTTTGAAGGGGTGGAAGGCCCCAATTTTTTCTGGTCCCCTGTGATTGTGGGGATTCCTACATTCACTTCAGAGGAGCCCCATGAGAGACTGGAGCCTCCCAGCCCCCCGTGGGAAAGAGAAGAGAAGAAGGGATCTGCGTGGAGGTCACCCCACCACTGATTTTCTCACTCAAGTCTAGGCTGTCAGAGGATAGAGCGCCGCGGTCCAACTAGGTATCTGCTTTGCCCCCTGCCCTCCTCCTCGGGGTAAAGGAACTGCTGCAGTACTGGCTGTTCTGACCCTAAGGACACTCAGAGTGACAGCTGGCTTCTGAGGACTGTGCTAGTGACTAGGCTGTCCCTGGCATCCTGTCCTGCCCAGCCGGGGGGTCTGAGGTCTCAGGAGCAGGGCGCCAGGGCCACGGGACACAGCTGAGGAATCTACCACCTCCACACCTCTCCTCCCTCTGACAGACCGTGGTGGGCGGAGCAGGCAGGAGGAGAAGGCACCTACCCTCTCCTCCTTGCTGCCTGTGGTTCTAGAAATTGCATTTAGCTCTAAGATGTTAGGGACCTCCTTGACCAGGAGGCCCCCTCACTCATCAAATAGGAATATCACACATACCTCGCTTGGTCGTGAGAGTTAAGTGAGTCAGTGTCATAGCAAAGTTGAAGGTACACGGTAAACACTCAGTGACCATTCAACTCCCTTGTCCACTTGCTGGCTTGTGGATTTGGAGTTAAACTCCCACAATCCCGGAGAAGACGTGACAGGGGCTACAGGGAGGACAGCACAGGGGTTGTGGTCCCCACTAACACACCAGGCGTCATGGGACACGCCACCCTCACAATTCCAAGAAACTGAAAAGAACTTTTTTTCTGATTTGTGATATTTTCAGAAGTGAAAAAAGAGGGAACCGAGGCATGGGGTCTCCGATCATGGGTTTTACTTTGTTTCCAAAGCCAGGAGCTGATGGCATTTGGAGGGCCGTTTGCTGTGCAGGGCCATGGGGATACCACCTCCAGGACTCAGAGAAGCCAAAGGGCCACCGTGCTCCCCACCCATGCGGAGGCATGAATTTTCTGCTACCCCCTCTCTCTGGGCAGTCTCTGTCTCCAGAATATAAACCCCAACCACACAACTGTCAAAGAAACGAGGCTCCAGGGTATGTCTCCTAGAACCCCTTATTTCGTGTGGTTTACTAAAAGAAAAACGAGGCTCCAGGGGAGGGGAGAGGGACAGAAAAGGATGTCTAGAGTTTTTCTAGACACAAAACGAAAAGTTTTGTGAGTTCATTTACAACTCAGTTCAACAAATTATATTTCCTGCACAAACATTCTGAGGATTAAATGAACAATACAATACTTGTGTAAGCTCTTTGTGGTCAAACGCTTTGCAGTAAAAGTTCTATTCCTGGAGAGTTGATATCAGACTTTCCTGCTTCTTGTCAGTAAACATAAGAAGAGGCCAAACCTGTGTAAATTTAAATTACATAAAACCTTTCCCCCAACTGCCTGGTCTCTTAACAGCCACTTTTCACCAAGCTCCATGGTCGCAGAATGTAAATATCTTTATCTTAGCAGCACAGGCTTTTGAACATGTGACATAATAGGATTTCTTCCTCACAAGGCATATCAAACACCATTGCAAACTAAAGTCTATTTTACTCTTAACCAAGACTAAATCAAAGGGTCCTTTCTTTGTTTATTTTTAGACTTTCTGTTTCCCCACGACCCATGACGTGTCCTCTCTGTCCATCCTGCCGAACGGAAGTCCTGTGAACAGGCCCAGAGTCAGTCCCAGAGATGAGAGCATGGCGGGACTGTGAGAGCAGGAAGCAGCGGGACAGCTGGGGCCGCACCCCTATCTGAAGTGTTCTTGGGGGAGCAGGGCGAGGGGGGACGACCCCATGGGCAGATATCTACAAGCAATAAAGAACCAACTGGTACTTCAACGAGGTGACCTAAAACGGAGACAAAAGTGACAATGATTTTAGCTTGTTTCTGGTTCAATGGCAAGCTGGTGTGAAAACTTAGAACTTTTTGTGGATTTACTCAGGCTAGAACAGTGTGTGTTTCTTGAATGAATCAATGAAGGACACGCCAACCCAATGAATGAATAGCAATGTCCAGAAAGGGAAGAAATCTGTTACAGATCAATACATGGGGGGTTCTGGGAGATTCCCCTTTGTCTCCCTGTGTCTTCTTCTGACTCCAGAAGAGTGGCCCACCGCGGGAGCAGAGTCCCTAGCTATGGGGATGTAGGCAGACCCCACCTGAGAGAGCATGTCACCGTCACCCCCAGTTCCTTGAGCAGTTTGAATCATTTACCTCCGTGATGTGCTCCCCAGCTGTTGTAACTGCCAGCGATCCCTCTCTCCTCGGAATCCCTACTTTCTAGGGTAGAGGTTGTCTGCATTTAGAGAATCCATCAGCAGTATTCTAACTGTTGTGCTTCTTGCTTCCTTCCTTCTCCAGATAATAAGATCTTTAAAGGTTGAGACTGTGTCATCTGTTGCTTTTCGTGTTTACTTCACCGCACATTCTAGAGCTGAGTGTGTCCGGAAGAATGAATCAATTAAGGAAATTAACAAACACATGCCAAGGCTGAAAGAGAAGGACGTTAACTGCTTGGCTCGTTGACAAAAAGCAACATCACTCTTTGTGTTTCCGTCCCCAGCCCAGGGATGGAGTCCGCCTCCCCTGGCGTCAGGAGCCCACGGTGTTGCATTGGCACCTGCAGCCCGTGCCGAAACCCCACAGCTGGCGCGGGCCCTATCTGCTCTCTGCTCACTCTTGTTGTGAGTTGTGGTGTGTTGCCCTGGGTCCTCCATCTGGGGGAGTGTTCCACGGCTACCCACACATCCCAGCCTACCCACCCGAGACCCAAGCTGATGAACCGGGCTAAAAACGCACTCCGGTGCATCACAGGCAACGCAGCCAATGTCAAACAAGGTCAGTCTTGGGAGCCTGGGACCCTGCGTTGAGAGAGTAGGACCCGGACTGGAGCGAGCTTCCTCTTGCAAGGACTTGGTATGGAAATTGGATGGCAGGCAGCTAAAAAGACCCATGGAATTCCCCTTGGGCACTGTGACTTTCTCCATCCCAGCCTTGGGGATTCCTTAAGATGTTGGGGGAAATGTCAGCATGGGGGGTGGGGGGCAGGTGAGTGGGACTCTGTCTGTCCTGAGTCACAGACTTCAGAATGGGCTTTTGGCAAGACACGTTCAGTGTGCCAGATTTTCAAGATTTAACATTTACAGTCTGGAAGATAGATTTGTAAAAAATCAACAGACGCCATCTCTCCAGAGGGGAAAGGACCCTCTCAGGCTCCAGGAGGCAGTGCCAGGGTAGTCCAGGCGGATGTCGGGAAAGGGGACCCTCTTCGACAACAAGGAGCCAAAGAAATCCTTGGCTGTGTGGTTTATGTAACCACCTCACTCCTGCTTCCCCCGCGCCGCAGCTTGAGCCCCACAGAGAGACTAGGGAGCCGCCAATGCAGAGAAGGGGCCAGTGGCCACTAGATGGCAGCAGAGGGTAAGAAAAGTGAGTTCCAGGCGGCTGGGGTGGTGGTAGTGGGGGGTGAGGTTTGCAGCCCCTCCATTTTGCTTTACATCTTTGATGAGATATGTGAAGAAAATGAGTCCCTTACATGCCAGACACAGATGCCAGAGCATATGGAGGGGTGCCGCACGGCAATATTTCTCTGGTTATTAAACAGGAGGCACCTAACTAGTCATTCACTGCATCATCATGCAGAGTTGTCCTTTGTGTCTTGGATGCCGCTGTTGACAAGGTAATAACAGGAGAAAGCAGTTGAGAAGACTGATGTAGGGACGTGGGCCTCTGGGCTCGCAGCATCAGCCTGCAGGGATGCCAGGCGGGTTGCCAGTGAGCGCCAGCAGCCCAGCCCACAAGGGCCACCTTGCCAAGGGACGTTGTGTGGCCTCCACACTCAGTCCAGGCCCAGCTTGGCGGCTCGCTGGTCTCCCTGGCAGTCCCTGAAGCCTCATTTATTCAGAACCCGATTACCACCAGACAGCACTGGAGTCCGACCTTTCACCACAAACCCCAAATGGGGAATGGGAGCTCCGGACATTTTAAAGAGCAAGGCCTGCTTGCTTTTCTGGCAGAATTGGAGATGTATGGGTATAATGAAAATGCATTCAAATAGGGGAACACTTTTTCCATGTGGCCCCAAGCAGAGGTGAGCAATCCAGTCCTGCTGGACCATGAAATATTTTCACTTGGAGAGCCGTTTCTCCCAACAGACTGTGGCCAGGGCAGAGAACAAGCAGATATTACCCTACTTGATTTCCATATTCCATGCACTTCCCCACTCCCCACACTTCTCCCTAGCCCAGCCACTCAGCCTAACCATTCGCCGGTTAATTCTCCCACCCTCCCAACCCAAGGTTGTATACAGCCATTTTTCATCCAGAGAAACTGGGGTGCAAAGCTGAGATACAACTTCAGGTCTCCGGGTCCCCATCCCTTTCCAATAGGTTCAAACTTCTGACACAGTCTCCAGTGGAAAAGTACTAGCAAGATTCACCTGCCACTATTTCCCTCCCTGTTTTGGAAAACGAGTCTCTATGCTCGAAATCCTCACTTGTCTGTGTGACCTCAGACAAGTCCCTAAACCTCTCTGTGCCTCATTTTCTCATCTGTAATTTGAGGGGCTAGAATTGGATGATGACTAAGACCCCTTCCAGCTCTACAATCCTGTGGCTTTCATTTCACGAGCCTCTGCCAGCCCTCAAAGAGTGTCACACGCGATGCTTTTTCCAATGACAGCCACACTCAACGGGGACAAGCAGAATTTCCTCCACCGGTTGGGAAGAAACATGGTCGTGGTTGGAGTCTTGTTGGTGTTCTTTGTCCTCAGAGCAAGAGAAACAGGGAAGTTTCTGATGTTATTGACACTCACAGCAGGGCCTGGAGGTGGCCACACTCTCGGGCGGAAGAGAGCACACCAAGCTGTCTCCACGGGTGGTGGAGATGCATAGGCAAGACTGGAGGAGGTTTTAATAACTATTTCTCAATTAAAAAAGACTCATTTTACTCTGCACAGGGGTCTGGGGGCAAATCCAGGTCTCCCAGGAGGAATCGACTCTCGTCCGTAATGGGGGATTGGTTCAGCTCAGCTGCTCCTACAAAGGGCTGAATGCGGCGCCCCCATGGTGGAGGCAGCGCCCCACAGCTCCATGTGAAAATGACTCACAGCGCTTGTGAATATCAAGCCTCCTTTGATGTATTCCCGGACATGAGGAGCCGAGGCTGCTGGACTCTGGATGCTAGCTCTGCGGGGTGGTGCACGGAGAGCCTGGACACATCTGGCACCATCCTGAAGCTCCAGAAGAAATCCAAGCTGCCTAATTAGCCCAGGACTTCCCAGGACCGCAGAGCTCCCTTTCATCCAGCCCTCTCCCTCTCTCTCCCTCTTTCTCGCTCCATCTCCAGCTTCAGAGGAATTAGATTCTCCAAGAATTACAACCTGTTTTTATACCTTCACCCTTCCCAAGGGAATAACAATTCACTTCCCTGAATAAAACCGGTTTTATTGAGCACAAAAGGAATGCGCCCCCTCACTCGGCATCGGCGCCAATTGCTTTCAAGCCATAGACCTGGCCCCAGCCAGCCAAGCGGAAGGATTTTCCTCCATAATGGCCATTTCTAGACACTCAGCCTTTCAAGTGGCCGCATGGCACCTTGTTCTCCTAATAAGCTCTCAATGATGATTGAATACAAAGCCTCCAAGTCTCTCTCGCGTTGGCAGCTCCTGAGACCGGGTCAGTCACAACCGTCCAGAGCAGAAGACCCAGCCATGCCGACTGTGTAGTGAGTGCCGGGGCTCAGAGCGAAAGGGGAGGGTCAGCCACCACCACCTCAGGCCTCTTTCACACGACAGCCTCTCCAGGTGTGGAGGCTCCTCCCATTCTGGACAGGCTTCAGGAGTCTGCTGGCTCCTGGGGATTTGGGAGAAGTCTTTCCAGTTAGAGAAAGAAGTGGCCAAGTGTGTCCAGGGAGATCTGCTCAACCCCATGCCTACATATTGTTGTTTTCTGAAATGGGGCCGATTTTATTTGCTAGTGAAGTTGGGCTTTGACTGGAAAACTCTCGCACACCTACAGAGAGCTGCACATACACACGTGGGAGGAGTAAAACACCTCCTCTCCCTGAGCGCTGACCATGCACCAGGTGCCATGCCCAGGGCTTCACGTGGACCAGCTCCTCGGAGCCTCACAGATGCCAGTGCGGTGGGGGGGATATTATTATCCCTGCTTTACAGATGAGGTGCCCAAGGCTCAGAAAGGCTAGGTTACTTGCCTAAACTGAAAAACTGGGGATATCTGGGTGGCTCAGTGCATTAAGCATCGGACTCTTGATCTCAGCTCAGGTATCGATCTCAAAGTCGTGAGTTCAAAGCTCACGTTGGGCTCCACACTGGACAGGGAGCCACCTTTTAAAAAAAAAAAAAAGAGGAAAGGGAAGGGAAACTGAAGTAAAAGAGCTTGGATTCAGGATTGTTGGATTTTAAAGCATCGTCTCTTAACCCCCATGCCGCGGGGCAATCTGTTTATCATCAGGTGCTTACTGTGTCCAAGGCATTGGAGTTCAGAGGGAAAGGAGGAAGGGCACAGTTCCTCACTTCAGAAAGCTTTGCTTTCACCAGTCACCAGCGCACAGAGGTATTGTGGCTTGTGTCCTCCGACCCACGTTCTGTCTTTGCCCATCACACTGCTCTCAGACCTCCTGCCCTCGATTCACAGTGTGGACAGCATGGGCACCACAAAGACTGGGGGCTTCCCCCTTAGAGTTTCAGATGCTTGGATTTTATAGGCAACAATGAGAGCGATTGGACCACTGAGGCATTATGCTACAGTTTCTAAGCTCCTGAACTAGCCACTGTTTGTTTTAGATCGTTTTTTAATTTGATCAGGAAGTTTCTCTAACCCATTCCTCTATATCTGCAGAGGGGCAAGGCAGAGAAGCAACAGGGCAAGGACAGCGAAGATTTCAAGCTTGGAGGTCCTGGAAGCCGGGCGATAGATCGACCCGAAGAAATAAAGCAGGGTGGGCTGAAACTCCATTGCTTCCACAACTTCCAAAGGAAGTGGTGATATGTGTGAGGGACACCGGGATGAAAGAAGGGGGTGCATGTTGCGCTCATTGCAGATTTTGCCACGAACAGCTGGCTGCCAAGGCTGCTTCAGCCTTGACTCATAGATCCATGATCTGGGAGACAGCACGGTGTCCTGCTGTGCCGGATATCTTCCAGCGGCATTGACCCAATGGAGGGATTGAGGGGAAGGCTTCCTGATGCTAAGAACAAGAAACTTCCCTCCAAAGTCAAAGATATTTATTCTAGATCAAAGTCTCCCTAGAACCTTGACAAGGGTGGACTGAGAGGACGGGGGTACAGCTCTAGGCCACCACCCCCACCATCACCACCACCACATTTACTAAACATCTTGTCAGCCAGTAATCACTTCTGACAAAACCCAAATTGAGAAGCTGAAGCGATCTTTGTTTCCGGTTCTCTCTGCACATACCACTCCAGGGACCCGCTCGTTGATGAATCTCAATCCTCACTTTAGTTTCTCAACTATGCCAGCCTGCTCTGGGGGGAGCCGGTCCTGAGTCCCCTCATTAACCCACAGACCCCCACACCTTACTGGAGGAATCTGTCATTGCCCAAATGCCCACATGTGACCACTGGAGGGCAGTGCTGGACCGGCCAAACCTCTTTAGGCATCTGCTCCATCTTTGTTCCCACACCAGGCCAGGGCAGAGCCGGATGCAGCCTTTGGTTGGAAGCCAAAACCGAGGACCGCTGGAGCACCCTGAGAGCAGCAGCACAGCCAGGCCGCTTACAGCAGCTCCCTGCACCTGGCATCATAGGAACAAAAGGCAGTTCAATGGAAAGCGGATTTGGCTCCCTAGGTGACATGATCCCCTGGGAAAGAGACTGAAAGGAAAACTTGCTTCATCATGTCATTACCCGGGAACAATCTGTGTCTCTGACCAGGGGCTGCAGAAGCCTACCTTTCTCGACCCACTCAGGTGTAAGCTCTTGGCAGCAAGAGTCTGTTGAATGAGTGGATGCATGCAAGCATGTATACACGGGCGGAGTGGACATGGGGCATTTCCAGATTTGCTGCTGTTTTCCACCTCTTTTGACGTCTAAAGTTGAAACCATCAATTAGCTGCTGAGCATTCTCAGTCCTGGAGACGGCTGAGGAGAGCCAGGTTATTAATTACAGCAGTGGTTGTCGTGGTACAGATGTTATTTCAAAAGCCGCTTCAAGAATTCCAATCTCTTACTTTTAGGAAGTCCTTCATTATGTCACCCGTGTGTCCTCAGACCTCACCAGCCTGTGGATTAGGAAAATACAGACATTGTTTCCTTAATATCCAGCTCACAGAAACTGCAGTCTCTAATGTGAGAATACGGAGCAGCCATTCTCTCCCCGGGGGATTTGTGCTCATTTTATCCCCCACTGGGGCCCCATGAGGCTCGACAATTCTCCTCAGCCAGAGCTCCTCCTCAGGCCACCTTGGGTCATCTCATGAGGCTCATCTCCAGGCTACTCTCCCCTCTGCCCACCCCCCCAAAGATCCCACGTCAGTGTGGACACAGCCTGCTCCCGTGACCATTTAGAGCACAGCTACACACGTGAGGAGAGAAAGAAGTGCACATTTTGAGACCCCAAAACCCAACACAAGACCATCCCTGTCTTCCCACAAGCTTTCACTTAGCAGGGACCAGTCTGTGCCCCAATAAAAATCTGTGGATGGCCCCACATCTCCAAGTTCAGAGTCCAAGACTAGCTCCTTTCCTGCCCTGAGTCAAGGGACAGTGGCCAAAGTCATTTCCTGCTGGGAGGCTCTCCCCACGCCCTCCACTCTCTCAGGTGGAGTCTGGCCTTTGCGGTCCTACAGGGCAAATACGATGATATTAGATCCTAGGATACCACATATGGGACACCAATGGCCCTGATTAAATTCATGCTGGGGGGGGGCAGGAATCTGCCCCTAATTCTAACTAGAAAGACACCAATTAATTTTTAATCAAACACTTACCATCTTAGTACATAACATCTGCATTTAGTTCTATGATAACTTCATCATCTCCATAACGAGTGGATATTTGTTTCAGATGTGAATGAGCTCATTCTCAACCTCACTCCAGTTTTCTCCACAAAAGAAGAGTGCTCTAAACTTCACCTAGAATCTCTACTCTCCCAACGGAACCCCAACACCCCCCAGGAGCCTTCAAGGAGCAGTTCTCCAGCCAAGGGGGGCGGGGAGAAAGAAAAGAAAAGCCCTTCCTTTATAAGTTGTCCCTTTTGGGAAATTTTCTAACTGAAATTTCACTATCCAGTTCAAAGCTAGGTCTTTAGAGGACATGGCTGGTCCTCATCCTTCTCCTAAAAATGCTGTAAGTCAAACAATACCTTTCTTGAGAGCAAAAAAAAATTGAAAAAAAAAAAAAAAACGAAAAACAACAATTCATTCCAACACAGCATTTTTTCTAGCACTGTCCATGGGAGTTGAGTTGATCGTATGTTAAGCGTGTCCTAGCCCATGTACTTTCTCAAGATGCCTTCACTGGGATTAAGGGACAGGCCTCCAGGGTAGTGTCTCAGTTCTGTACCTGGAAGAAACAATGTAAGGAAATTTCTGGAAGAGAAGAGATTGACAGTCAATACATAAGAGAAGGATGGTCCCCAGGGTTAGTTCCTGCATTCAAATACAGGGCTGTCTCAGGCTCTGATTGCCAGGTCCAGGTCTCTGGTGGATGCATAATGCCTAAGGCCTTGATACTAGGGCTGATGTCTAGGTTTGACACTGATGGCAGGCTTGTGATTTTGAAAAATCCTGTCTTGTGATTTTGAAAAATCCATAATCTTTCCCCAATTCTCAACCTTCCGCCACCTTGTCCTAGGGGAGAAGTGTCCAAGATGGTTTCCCTTGAAATCATAGGCCTTTCTGACAATTCCAGGGCCACATGGCTCTGGTTCAGAACTGTTGGATTTTATCTTTTGTGCTGCCATGGCAGTGAGATCAGATATCAAGTCAATGTAAAAAGTGAGGTAGATAATGAGAAGAATCAGAAATAAGGACCTGGAAAGAGGAAAAAGATTCAGGAGACACGTCAAAGGTGGATGAATGATATGTGGGGGCTGAAAGGGAAGGGAGAGACAGCCTCTTCCTGGCATCCTGGTTGTCATGGAATATTCTCTCAATTCCATGTTTCATGACCTTTTGGTCAGAAATTAATTCTTACTTGTTTTTTAGTACATCAAGCCTTAAGGTGTCAATCCTCCTGAAAAGTTAGAGCCCCTTTCCAATAAAATCACTTTGGGTATGACATTCCCCCCGCCCCAGCCTTCTCCCTAGGAATCTTTGGTGAGCCTGTCTGCACTCACCATGAGCACACATATATCTTCCCAACCAGCTCCCAAACATCATTCATGCTGCCTGCCGCCCCGTCACATCACCTGCTCCACGGGCACACCCACTGCCATGCCACCGCCCCCCCACCTCCAGATGCCTATGTGTGTCTGTGTGGCCTCAGCTGTCCCCAACTCTCTTCTGTATCACCCTGAATCCAGGCATTCTGGGATGAGTGTCTCCTTGTTTCTTTATCCACCGTCCTGTTATGCCTTTAAAGTTGCTCATGGGAAAATCCCGCAGAAAGATGAGTAGTCTTGGGAAAGAGACAAGGGAAAAGATGAGGTAAGTAAGATGGGAGCCGAGGTGGGAGGAAAAGCTTTGATAAAGGCGATAAAAGAAAAAAGAATTCTTGACCTCCATCAGCCCTGACTCTCAAAATAAGATCGGCCCTAAAGAGAGCATATTATTTATCCCAAATTAAAATTCCCTGGCTCTGCAGTCATCGTGTACACAATCAAAGGGAAACCATCTCACAAAAGATGCCGTTATCCTCACAGTGGGAACAATCTCAGCCAAGCCGCTTCTGCTCCAAGAATAGAACGATAACAGCGCTAAGTCAACTCCAAGACTTTGGAGCATCAACAAAGAGAATGATCTCTCGATAGGAAAACGGTGATAAGGGAAGGTCGGTAGAAAAGGAACCCTCTGACTCTTGGATGCGGTGCGGGTCGCCAGGGAAAATGCAGTCTGTGCTCCTCCACGGTGAGCTCACAACCAGCTGTGTTGACTGGGAGAAAGCCCGGCCTGGATTTGGGCAGATCCGGGGAGCCCCTTCACCCGCACTGACCCAGCTTCATATAGGTTATTTGATGCGCTGTACCCCCTGCTCTCGCCTAAAGTTAAACATCATCATCAGACTTTCAACTTCCCAGTGGCAGAAACTTGGGCTGCTTTCTGCTTCCATGGCGTCTTCAGCACTCAGCAGAAAGCTTGTATACCATTGGTACTCAATAAATATCAGATAAATGGACACTTGCTTGATTAATCAATTAATGAAAAATGAACAGAGTACTTCCTCCCTGTCAGGTTTCTGAGGAGTGGGTCCCAGAAGCAGAAGCTGCCAGGTGGACCACAGAAGACCTAGGATGTCCAGGAAAAGGACTGTTTGTATCTTTCCTCATCCTTCTGTGCATGTCTAGATCCCCAAAACTCAGGAACAGGGACCCCAGAGATCGTGACCCCCCAAAATGTCTTTCAACAAAAGACTATCTCCCTGGTTGTTTCCTTTCAAAGAATCAGCCTCCTGGGGCTAAGAGAAAGGCACCGTATGCTGGAAAAACAGGCGCCGAGCGGCGGAGGGGCGCCAGGGCCTCCTCTAAAGGGGCCTGTTGGATTGCTGCCTTTGAACGAATCTGAGTGTGTCTTTCGATAGCGCAAGCACCAACCACCCCCAAGGACCTCTTTCCTTTATTGCGGCAGCAATGAAGCAGCCACATGGCTGTTGCAGATAAGAGGGCCCGAGTGCATCGTGCATGCAAAGTAGGCTTCGTGGTAAACAGCACGGAGAAGAACCGCAGACGCACCATGTCCCGGCTTCTCTGCCTTGTGTTGTCCTTCCTCTGTAAGTGGCTCCCAGGTACGTGCGTGCGATTTCCCTCCACTTCTCAGTCCTCATTTCCTATCCTTTTTCCTTTGCCAGATGGCTCCTGCAGGACTGAAATTATAGAGCCTTCCAACCTAGCTGCAGTGATTGGGGCAGACGTGACGTTTCAATGCGAATATAGTATTCCTGATGGGAATTACGACACTGTACTGGTATCTACAAAGAGCTGACCGAAGGCTCACCTATATCCACCGTACATCTCAAGGCACCATGGAATCGGAGCATTACCAGTTGTCTGTGAACAGAGAGCTGCCCTCCAGTACCTTAACCATTAAGCATGTGCAACCAAGAGACAAAGCCACTTACTACTGTGCTCTTCAGCACCATGTTACAGAATGCGTATCACACCAAACAAAAACTATAAGCCTCAAGCAAGTTCAACACTGAAAATCCAAAGAGTCACCCAACAACACAGAAGGTGTTCAGTGTCATCTCGAACTTCCCCCATTCATTCCTCAATTCATTCATTCTAAACTAAGGGCCCTTATGGTTTACAAATGAATATACTAAGCGCTACGGGGATACAAAGATAGAAAACAAACACTCCCCAAATAATATAATGTATTCAGTGATAGTGCCTCCTCACTTTTATCTTGCTAAACCATGAGCAGTGAAAATTAAATACTGTGGAATTACTTGAATCTTTGACCTGACAAATAAAAGCATAATTCCCAATACCCAGAGAGACAAATGAATTGGACACACATACAAATTAAAAGCCAACAATCAACATCTTGATCACAGACCCTTGAAAACCTAACACCATTTCTAAAAATAAAAAGAAAAAATATACATATATTTTTATACAATAAAATATGCCTGGATTGGGGCAGATCCCAGGAGCCCCTTCACCCGCCCGACCCAGCTTCATATACATTATTTGATGGGCTGTACCTCCTTCTCTCACCTGCAGTTAAACATCATCATCAGACTTTCAACTCCACCGTGGCAGAAACTTGGGCTGCTTTCTGCTTCCACTGCGTCCTCAGTGCTCAGCGGAAAGCTTGCATACCACTGGCATTCAATAAATATCTGACAAACGGACACTTGCTTGATATACAATATACAAAATATTATACATATTTACATTTCTAATAAGAAAAAATGTATTAAATATACATGTGTATGTGCCTGAGAAATTAGATAGATGATAGATAGATAGATAGATAGATAGATGATAGATAGATAGATAGATAATAGATAGATAGATGATAGATGATAGATAGATAGATAGATAGATAGATAGATAGATAGATAATAGATAGATAATAGATAGATAGATGATAGATAGATGATAGATGATAGATAGATAGATAGATAGATAGATAGATAGATAGATAATAGATAGATAATAGATAGATGATAGATAGATAGATAGATAGATAGATAATAGATAGATAGATAATAGATAGATAGATGATAGATAGATGATAGATAGATAGATAGATAGATAGATAGATAGATAGATAGAACAGGCAGTATACTACCAATGACTAAGCTCAAATTCAGACTTGAAATCCAGACTTCTTACATTTTCTATCCCAGATCCTCCATTTACTGACTTACTAGCTATAGGACCTTGGGCAAGTTATTTTATGCCTTGCTATCCTCATCTATGAAATAATGATAATAGGTGCACCTGTCTGGCTCAGTCAGTGGACCGTGCAACTCTTGATCTTGGGGTCATGAGTTCGAGCCCCACGTTGGGCACAGAGCTTACTTAATAAAAAAAAATTTTAATTAAAATAATGACAATAATCATAATTACTGTAGAGAATTGTTGCAAGAATTAAGTGGGCTATTACACATCATGCACTTAGAACTATGCTCGACACATAGGATGCACTTGGTAAGCACCAGCTACTGTCGGTGGTGGTGGTGATGATAGTGTGACGATAATTCCTATGACATAGCCATGTCCCTACCACTGGGCTGGGTTAGGCCTTGAGGAGCTTGTTGATAAAAGAGAAGTCAATCTCTTTTATCAGATATATGAAGAATTAAACATTCTTTTATATATTAGTATCCCACCTAGTGGGAATGAAATATCAATGAAAATTGAGAGAAATACAACTCAAAGATCTTCCAGACCTTTTTCACTAGATGCTGATAAATTATTAAAGGCTTCTTACATCGAAAAAAATAAAACCAGAGGAAAGTAACTTCTGCTTGACCCTCATAAAACAAGCAAATAGAGACTTTATGAGATATTAAAATACAAGTGTATCCCCCACTTATTAAATGGGTAGTGGAATAATTTATAAATGTAGAGCCCAAAGTAAAATTAAAGTTGATTATGAGGATAATTATAAGTAAGGAATTGGTTCCATCAACATCACAAGCATACTACATGACCTGATAAAGTTCCCACCTCCGAAAACATTACAAATTAAGTCAAAGCACACCTGACCTTAGGACATCCAAAAAAACTATCAAATGAAGATTATCCCAAGATTCCAAAAGTGCCTAGGCTCTACAAAGACACATCCATATCAGCCTCTGCTTATTCAAGGAACCACCCAGGGAAACTCCTTGATGTGACCTGCTGAGCTGAGAACCGGGAATAAATAGGACGGTCTTCTCTATTTTCTCTTCTGAAGATGCACGTCGCCTGCTGCTTCAGATGCTGCATTTATTCATCAATGGACACCCTAATCCCCTGCTGTCTCGCTGGCTTTCTCATTTGCAGCCAACATATGGGCTCCTCAGCACTGGGGCGCCTAAGAGCAGCCTTTAAGGGCACAGAATCACACAAAACAGGAGGGTTTTCTTGGGATAAAGAACTGGAGGAAAACCCTCTGAACAATTTGGCTTTGGGGATCAGATTTCAGAGTCTTCACCCTGCTGGGATGGGCACAGACCCAGAGAGTGTCTGGTGAGGCAGCAAAGTCACTTTTCTCCCGGGCTTGCTCTTCTCCAGGACACTCGGAGTTCTTGATGACACATCGCCAGAATTGCTGATGTTAAATTGGAGAACCCATATTTTCTAAAGGACACTTACAAATCTAGTAACCCTACAGGGCTCTCTGCCAGTGGAAAAACTATTCCAAAATTCCAGGTCTCTGATCCTGCCATGCTAAGAGTCTCCGTGAGAGGAATCATCTTTCTTCCTTTACAAAACCCGCTACTACCAAAGATGAAAGAAAGTTTGGAAGAAAAGCAAAGTCATTAGAGAACTGTGTGTGGACTGCAGAGTCCTTCCCAAGGGCAGGTTTCTGGGTGGTGATCGCTCCCAACCACCTCATCACCTAACTGAAAGCCACCCGGTCTCCCCGCGTGGTCCTTGAAGGACAGTCATAGAAGACAAGGGGAGCAGGAAGGTTAACAAGTGCTCCTCACTATGGATAAGCTCAGAGTATAGAATTGGTGTGGTTCGTTTTTTTATTCATAAGTATGTACTGAGTGTCTACGATGAGCCAGACACCATGCCAAGGGCCAAGGCGACCAAGGCACGTGACACAAGCTTCCTGCCGTTCTGGAGTTCACACTGTAGTAGGGCTTACAGCCCAACCGAGGAACCAGGGGAGACACACATGGAAGCAAGACAGGTAGTTGGTTGCAGCGATGTCGGGAACGTTCCAGGACCAGAGAGCACAGATTGGAATTAGGACCTTGAGATTTTGGGATGCATTGTGAGATGGGAGCCAGGAAACCGTTTTCAGGGAACTGAGCTGAGACTAAATATGGAAAAGTTTATTTATTTACATCTCAAGGTCACAAGTCAGTAACAGCAGCAGAATTACAACTCAGAAAAGCCCCAGCTGGCCTCGGCACTGCTCTGCTTGGCAGCTGCTGCATTCAGCGCCACACAGCTGGGGAAGCGAGCCACAGATGGAACAGTGGCAGCCAAAATCTTTTTAAAGACAAATGACACTGTGATTTTCCTTGACACCCATTGAAATTCCTCACTAATTTCCAAAAATATCTTATGTTTGCTTTAAAACAACCAGTGGAGCTCAGACATTTCGGTTGAAAACACATCAGAGAAACAAAGCAATCCCAGCTGCCTGAGCATTCCGAGTCCAAATCAGCCAGACCGAGAAGAACCACTTACTTACTGAAGGCCGTCCTGGGACGCCAGGCAGCTGAGATCCTGGCCAAGGGAAATAGGAATGGCATTTTCTCTCTTCACTCACCTCCATCCCTGTTCTGCAGTTGCTTGTCTGACCCGCTGGTGCCAGCGAGAGGAACCCAAGAGCAAAGACGGCAACTGGAAACGGGGCAGACAGCCCGTAACTGCCGTGCCTGGACAGAGAACAATCGTGGCCGCACATCAGAGTCTGACTTTGTTGTCCTAAAGCTTTATGGGAGAGGTTTGAGGCTAATGAGGATGAAATAACACAAGCAAAGAGCTTTCCTTCACTGCATTTCTCTTTTTTTCTCCCAAAGAACTCAAAGGGAGTGGGAAAAGAGTGGATGTGTTCTCAAATCAAAGGCGAAGGAGCTCCTGAAACTTCCAATTACAGAGAAAATCAGAAGTTCTAGCACTCTCTCCCACTAAGATTCCAGTGATCCTGTGGATAGATGCTTGATACCAGGGACCCAGAGTGGCAGAGACCATCAGAGAGAATGGCCCTGGGCTGGGGTGCGTAGGAGCCAGTGTGGGTTGATCTGATCGTGGGGTCTTTTTGCTTCTTCAAGTTTTCCTATTCTTTCTTCATCCCAGACGGGCAAAAAAACCACAAAAAACCAACAATAACAACAACAAAAACAAAACCAACCGCGACTAGGGCTCTAGCTCCTATAGGCTTCTATCTTTAGCTGCCCGAGACTCCTTTGCTTAAGGGCATAGCGTGAGTGACACAGCTCCATTAGCTCTTGCTGTGCCTGCCCAAAGTTCTCCACACAGCCTAACGTAGCTCGGCCAACCCTCCCTTGTTCAGCAGAATGTTCCGTGCCACACTTGAAATTACAAGCTCTGTGTCTCCCTTGGTGACTATGGCTCAGGTAGGGAGCTATGACTAAGGCCACCACCCCAACCATGGCAAAGCAGAAGGGATGTGGCAAAGAACCAACATCTGCGGTGGGTTTACCAGCGTGTACCAGCGTGTGCCAGGCACAGGGATAAGTGCTTCACACGTGTTCTCTCATTTCAACCTCACATCCCTGGAAGTTAACTACAATGACCCTGTTTGCAGATGAGGAAATCAAGACTTGGGGATGTAACTTGACCAGCTACTGGTAAGTTGCAAAAGAAGATTCAAAAATCAGAGCCATTCGCCCTGCAAAGCCAGTGCTCCTTTTGCCTACAGATGACGTGGGTAGTGATATCACCTAGCCACCCATGGGTGACATCAGAACGTTGGCCACTGCAATGACAAGCAGAGTCTAGCCAGGTGGGAGCTATCCTGCTGCTGCAGGAGGCCCGCCTCTCCCTACACCTACAACAATGGGTAGAAGACCTGCTTCCCCAGGTTTTGGCAAATCCTTTCCTAATCCCATCCTTCACTGGATGAGCAACCTAGAGTGTTCCTTGAGAGTCAGGCAACTCTGGACAGAAGTCCTGCTTAGACTAGCAAATCTCTGCCAAGCTTCTAATACCGAAAAGCCCTGTGCTGGGCACTGAGAATGTGAACATAAGTAAGATATAGCCACTGTTCTAAAGAATCTTAAAGTCCAGCGCAGAAAACAAACAAATTACCAGGTAATTATAATAGAAGTGATAAGTGCCATGATCCAACAAGTTCGGGAACCCAGAACACACTTCCCTCAAGTTGGGGGTTGGGAAGGGAGAAGGAAGATCCGGTTTTTCCAGGCAGAAGAAGCAGCTAATGAAAGACTGGGACTATAGAGACTATGACCATCTTTGAAAGAGCAAGGACTTTTGTGCAGCTGAAGTACTGAATGCAAGTGGTCAAAAATGAAACTGGAGAAAAACGCAGATCAGGAGATCATTAGGGCCATGACATAGGACTTTCACAGTCCCCTAAAGGCCAGGGGACGCTACTAAAAGAGTTTCCGCAGAGGTGAGACCTGATCCCCTCTGGTCTGGAGAAAAACCGGCATGATGGCTGCTTGGAGAAGGGATGAAAGCAGGGAGAGTCTGGAAGCCGGGGAGACCTCTTGGAATCATATGGCAATAGCTTGCAGCAGTGAGGAACGCTCAGACAGAAGCAGGGTTGGCAGAAGCCAAAGGAAAAGGGACCCGCACAGGAACTACAAGGGGCCAGAATAATCAGGCCTGCAGGCTGCTCAGCTCCCCACAAGCCCTTGCGCCTTGATGATGCCGTGCTGTCCCCGGGGAACACCATCCAGAGGCCGGCTGACGCAGCCCTACTCAACTCTCACAGCTCCACTCCAGTCGGGGGGGGGGTCTTCTTTGTGTCCCAGGCAGGGACCCCCCCAAAAAAAAACTGAGTGTTTTGAAGACAGAAGCCGTGTCTTGTTCAGCTCCTCTTCTTCCAAATAGAATCTGACCTGCCATAGGTCATTAGCTGGCGTTTGCTGGAGAAACAGCCCAACCCGTGCCCGTGCAGGCCTGTCACACCTCTCTGAGGAAGTGGCTAACACCCAACCCCCTTGGTAACAGACAGAACTTCTCTTGGGCAGACAGCGGCTGATCAGGGGCAGCCAGGGAGCACCCGAGTGCAGCACAGCCACCGCCAGGAAGCCACGCTGTGGACCTGTCCCCTCTTCTACCTCGCCGTCTTCTGTGCAGGTGAGGACAAGCCGCTGGGCCCTTTGCTCTTAGGGAAATGTGACGCATGAATGATTTGCAGCGGGAGGAGGTCGTGTTTGGGTGGGGGAGGCATTGCCGAGCTGGGCTCTGACACCCAGCCCCTTGCAGTGGAGGGAATTCCCCACAGCCTCTCGACCTGGGCTTTCCCTTTCAGAGGTCTCATTGGATATCCTTTTGGAACCAGACACCAAAACCCTGACTGTTCTAGTCGGGGAGCCTGCCATCTTGCACTGCAGCGTAACGGGAGGGGACTTGAAGAACTATCAGGTGAGCTGGTATAAGAAGAGTGAAGATAACTCCCTTATTTTAGTATACAGACCAAGCAATGATACTAATGAGGATTCAAGGAGTAATTTTAAAGGAAATACCAATGCTTCAAAGAGTCAACTCGACATTCAAAGAACAACAGTAGAAGACGCTGGGACCTACTACTGCGCGTGCGATATCCACGATGCTCCAGTCCTGCTTCTGGTCGCTCCAAAACCTCTGGGTCAAACCGAGGGGGCGGGTCCGATTAGAGACCATCTGTGGTTAAAATGTGCACCATACCCGAGCTGAGAACACCTGATAGGCTCAACAGCACTATCTGATAAGAGAGATAAAACTAAGTTGGGGCAAGGGCCTTATCTTCGTGGTTGGGTGAGAGGGGTCTTATTTATAAGTCGAAGAGGGCAGAACATTCATTAGGGTTTATGCAAAGAGACCAAGGGGCCCCTGAACCTACCTCTCAGGGACTTCTGAGAAAAGGTTTACATGAACGACCTTCAACACTGAGAAGGTTTTCTTATTGTGGAAGCAGACTGCGATGAACAGAATTTCTACTATCATAAGTGCTGTAGCTCATTCCAGAGTCTATTGTGAAAGCATTCTTGTGCATAAACTAGATAAAGCAAGGATGGTTTTCCATTACCAACCTAATCAAAATTTCCAAGGTTATTAGAGATAGCTTTAACTCTTACTCTGTGAAGAAGGATGAATAGAGTCATTTTCTGGAATGCTCTCTAACTATTTCACATATAGAATGTTTTATTTTTTATTTTTATTTTTTTTTAAGATTTTATCCATTTATTCGACAGAGATAGAGACAGCCAGCGAGAGAGGGAACACAAGCAGGGGGAGTGGGAGAGGAAAAAGCAGTCTCATAGCGGAAGAGCCTGATGTGGGGCTCGATCCCAGAATGCCAGGATCATGCCCTGAGCTGAAGGCAGACGCCCAACCACTGTGCCACCCAGGCACCCCCACATATAGAATGTTTTAGATCATCCCTTAGCTACAGAGGAATCCTGGGGGCCCACGGGGATGGCCAGGGTGGGGTCATACCGTCTCCTTCATGTTGGTTGCTAAGAAAGATCTTGGAGACTAATACTTGTGGCAATGTGGGATTTCTGGGTTGGTCACAAATCAAATGAACCAAAAAAAGAAAAGATCCCAAGTCCCAAGTTGAAGTGGGCGAGCCAAAAGTGTCTGAGCCTACAGCGAGCCAAGGTCTGGAGGAACCCACTGAGCAGACTGAGAGGGAAGAGGGCTTACAGATACAAATCTTAAATAATCACCAAGGGAGTGCTTTCACCCTGTTGGCTCTAGTAACCAACTCTTTGTTTTTCTGCTCAAGTGTCTGGTCTGGAATCCTCTCCGCATTAAGTTACAACTCAGGCATTAGGATGCAAAGTAGACATTGATTCGTGAGAATAACAGCTCTCCTGATACCTTCTATTCAATATTCCTTCCAATGCACTATCATCTTCATCACACATTTATTTATAGGGCAATTATTGTCCTTACGATATTGGGATAGGTCATGGGAATAGAAATAGTTGTAAGTCAAGTTCTAGCCTAAGTTCTATTCTCACCAGTGTGTCTACAATTTATTTTAGAGACTACATTAGAATTACAATTAAAGATTACAAACAAATACAAAAATACAAGAAAGCACATACTATCTAACAATGAGCGCTACTGATTTCATATGCAATGCTCTAGGAACTTATAAAGGGACAATCACTGTGAGAAAAATTTCTTAGAACAGCTAAGGTTTGAAAGAGGCGGGGCTTGGGTAAGTGGGAAGGAAGATGGAGAGTATTTCAAAGTGGGTGTACTAGTTATTTATTGTTCTGTATTAAATTACCACAAAATTTAGAGGCTCGAACATTCATTATCTCACAGTTTCTCTAAGTCAAGAATCCAGGTGTGGCTTAGCTGGGTCCTTTGGCTCAGGGTCTCTCATTAGGGGTAATCAAGAGGTCAGCTAGGGTGGCAGTCATCTCAAGCACTGACTGAAAAAGATCCATTTCCAAACTCACTCACGTGGATGTTAGAGATCCTCACATGAGCGTCTCCATAGAGCTCCTCATAACAGAGCAGCTTGCTTCCCTAGAGCAAGAACTTGGAAGGAGGGCTTCCAAGATGGAAGGCACAGTCTTTTTGTAACCTAATCTTGGAAGTGACATCTCATTGTTTCTGCCCTATTCTATTCAGTAGAAGTAAGTTCATAGGCACAGCTCACGCTTAAGGGGGGGGAGTGACTACAAGAGAGCATGAATACCAAGGAGAAGAGATCATTGGGGGCCATCTTAGAAGCTGCCTATTACAGGAGATTAACACAGTAGAGCAGGGAAAGAGAGGGCTCAAAACATCTGGTTGACACCAACATGTTTAAAGACCCCTGACCTCTAAGGCTAAAGACATTGGATTGCATTTTATAAGCCAGTATTTCTCAAACTTCACGGTGCATGGGAAGCACCTGGAGAGATTGTTTCTAATATATTTTTGAGTCCCGGTTCAAAAATTCTTATTCAGGCTATCTGGGGACATGCATTTATAAGAAGTGCCCAGGTGATTCTGGTGCAGGTGGGTTCAAGGACATGCTTTGAGAAATTCTGCTGTAAGCAACAAAACTCTTAGTTTAATACAAGGAAGATGTGCCCAGGTTCTCCTGCCCTCACTACAAAGAAATGGATATCAGGGCATCTCTTGAACAATGGCTCTCAATTCCAATTGCATATTTTAAATGCCCGGGGAAATTCTTTAAAAATACCAACGCCTGGAACACATCCCCAGAGATTCTGATTGAGTTGGTGTGGGCATGGAGCTCTGGTTTCCCAGGCAATTCAACCTCCCTCCGCTGCCCTCTCCTCTTCCGCTCTCCAGTCTAAGATCTTGCTATTTTGAGTGTGGTCTCCAGATAGACAACATCAGCATCACTTGGAATTTTGTCAGAAGGCAGAATCTCATGCACCCCCCTCGATCTAGTGAATCAGAATCTGCATTTTAACAAGATTCCTTAGATGAGTTATATGCATATTAAAGTTCGAGCAGCACCAGTCTAGGGAAGCCTTCACTACTGAAAAATTTCATAGAGGTGCAGAAATATAAATCTGTTTTTCCCAAATGCCACCCAAAGAATCCGTATTTGTTGGATGCTCCTGAAGGGATGCTGATGTGCAGCCAGGTGTGGGACTCACGACAAGCAATCAGTCATCCCCAAATCAGGTTACAGATTGTTCGTGTTACCAATATACTAAATATTCTCAACAAGTCATTGAGGTGCTATCATGTCCTTGTAGGCTCCTTGGAAGAAGGCGTTACATAAATTCCAGGTATGATCATTTCTCATTCATCCACAAGCAGATTAGGAAATGAATGAATATTTATAGAGTCAATGTACTTTTTACCACACCACGTGACCATCATAGATTATCCACTGTAACCCAGAACCTTGTGCCACAGTCCTTCAACTCAAGATCAAACCAGAAAAAAGAACATGAATCATCAGGGTCTGATTAAGTCTGATTGGGAAGAAAAGGGACAAGAGTGAGAGCATGTGTCTCTAATTGTCCATTCCTCCTTCAGGACCGATGAGAACATGAAGTTCTGAATCACACTGGGGTGGGGCATCTCAGAACCTGAGACAGGCGTGAGGTGAGCATGAAAAACAGAGCCTAGAGCCAAGGAAGAAGGACATCTTGGGACAAAACCAGCAGACTGCACAACAATGATGTGAGAGAGTCTAAGCACCAGACAGTGAAAAAGGAAACAAGACATAAATTAAGATTAGAGACCTGGAGAAATGCCCTGAGTGTACCAGCAGGTAATTGAGAAAATCTTTTATATATTGCCTGGGGCTCCAGACTGAGAAGGAGATAGGGCCACCAAAGGCCCTAGCATAATGTAAACATGGACCAAGTGTTTCTGCAGAAATTCCAAAGCCAAATGAATGACAGGAAGGTCAGCGGATATTTTTGTATGGTCCGCGTTCTTCCCCACTGTACTGGTAAAGCCAACCGAGAGTTGACTGAAGTCGTATTATTGTTGTCCCCATTATCCTGCTTTCTGTGATTCTGATCCATCATAAAAAGTGCTCACTTGAAAGAGATCAGAGGAGTGAGGAGAAATCCCAGAGAGTGTCCACCCAGGCTTTAAAAGGTCTTTAAGGCAAGAGAAACAAAAGATAAAATGAATTTATGGGACTTCATCAAGATTAAAAGTTTCTGCACAGCCAAGGAAACAGTCAGAAAAACTAAGAGGCAGACCACGGAATGGGAGAAGATATTTGCAAATGACACTACAGATAAAGGACTGGTATCCAAGATCTACAAAGAACTTCTCAAACTCAATACACGAGAAACAAATAAACAAATCAAAAAATGGGCAGAAGATATGAACAGACACTTTTCCAATGAAGACATACAAATGGCTAACAGACACATGAAAAAATGTTCAAAATCATTAGCCATCAAGGAAATTCAAATCAAAACCACACTGAGATACCACCTTACGCCAGTTAGAATGGCAAAAATAGACAAGGCAAGAAACAACAATTGTTGGAGAGGATGTGGAGAAAGGGGATCCCTCCTACATTGTTGGTGGGAATGCAAGTTGGTACAGCCACTCTGGAAAACAGTGTGGAGGTCCCTTAAAAAGTTAAAAATTGAGTTACCCTATGATCCAGCCATTGCACTACTGGGTGTTTACCCCAAAGATACAGACGTAGTAAAGAGAAGGGCCATATGCACCCCAATGTTCATAGCAGCAATGTCCACAATAGCTAAATCGTGGAAGGAGCTGAGATGCCCTTCAACAGATGACTGGATTAAGAAGTTGTGGTCCATATATACAATGGAATATTACTCAGCTATCAGAAAGAACGAGTTCTCAACATTTGCTACAACATGGACGGCACTGGAGGAGATAATGCTAAGTGAAATAAGTCAAGCAGAGAAAGACAACTATCATATGATTTCTCTCATCTATGGAACATAAGAACTAGAATGATCAGTAGGGGAAGAAAGGGATAAAGAAAGGGGGGGTAATCAGAAGGGAGAATGAAACATGAGAGACTATGGACTATGAGAAACAAACTGAGGACTACAGAGGGGAGGGGGGTGGGGGAATGGGATAGGCCGGTGATGGGTAGTAAGGAGGGCACATATTGCATGGTGCACTGGGTGTTATACACAACTAATGAATCATCGAGCCTTACATCGAAAACCAGGGATGTACTGTATGGTGACTAACATAATATAATAAAAAATCATTTAAAAAAATAATAAATAAATAAATAAATAAATAAATAAATAAATAAATATATTATTCTTTTTTTTAAAAAAAAAAAAGGTCTTTAAGTTCAACTGTCAGGGCATGGTAATAGGCATGGTACTAACACCAGTCTCCCCAGCAAAGGAGTCCTTAGGCATGCCATGTGGCTAGCAATGGAAGGTATGATGGTTCAAAGGCAGCAAGAAGGTGGTAGCTTGTGTCTAGAAATAGTGCCATCGACTGGCTGCACGTATGAACAGGCCATCCAGCACCAGGGCACCATGGTATGGAGTGACTGGCAAGAGAAAAGAAGTGAATCGGGGTATACGTCTTCCCCTGCGTCAGAGGAGGCCACAGCCAGCAGAGGAAGGGAATGTGAGTCCTACCATACGTTGTATTTTCTGAAGGGGTCACAACCTTGAAGAAGTTACTCTTTACAGCACCTGAAAGTGCCCGGGGAACATACAGGTAGAGTCCAAGTAAGGAAATGGACTCAAGGAAATCCAAGTTGTGACCTTCATTCTGAACAAATAAGGCTTCAAACAGAAAATTAGAGCCATTGAATTTGAAAACCAGAAGGGATCTTAAAGGCCAAGTAGGAATCCCTCCTTTCAATTTTTATGTTTATTAAATAATAATTGAATAAATGATAATCCAAACTTAATTAAAATATTTTCAATGACAGTTCTTATTTTAAAAAATCACCTCTTATATGAAATTGAGGTCAGCTTCCCTATAATTTTTTTTGAAGTATAATTAACATCCAACGTTATGTTAGTCTCTGGTATAGAACATACTGATTTGACAGTTCTATACATTACTCAGTGCTCACCGTGGTAAGTGTGGTCACCATCACGGGAGGGGGGGAGGGGAGTGGGGGGATGGGAGAAAGAAATAAAGGACATTAAGAGTTAGAAACTTCCAATTATAAAATAAATAAATCACAGAGATGCTTCCTTATAACTTTCTACTTTGGTGTGTGTTGTGCATTCTGAAACAACACCAACTAAATCCTACCTTTATATTTTCAAATATTTAAAAACAGGTATCTTATCTAACCTCCCAAGCCCTCATTTCCCTGTACCCAATACTCTCAACCATTCCTTATGGCTGCTCATAAGCTTTAAGGTCCTCGAGAGGAGACTCCAACTGCAGTATGTTTTTCTGTTCCACACAATTCTCAGTACTGTGACTCTCATGGGATGGGGAGTCAATAAATATGAGTGAATACCCATGTGTCCAATGACTGTTCAATGTGTCCACTTAGATGTCTCAAAGTCACTTCAACTCAACTCCAAGACTGACATCAAAATCTTCCTTTCAAATATGGCCCTTTCCTGAGATTGCCTATCTATCTCAGTGAGTAACATTGCCAGCTCCAACCCAAGCACCCCTCTCCATCCTCCACTACCAACACCTTGGTCCCAACTTCCGTTTGCTCCTTCGAAATACTTCATTAGTCTTTTGCATGAGCTAGCTGGCCTCTGAGACCTTCCAATATGTCCTCCCCACAGCAGCCAGAGTGATTTTTTTCAGCATAAATATGATTATGTTACACTCTTGCTCAAAAACCCTTCGGTGACTTCTCGTTGCTTAAAGGCCAGACAAAATCCCTAAAGTGGCCTCCACAACCCTTCACAGTCTGATCCTTTCTCACCTACATCGCTGATACTTCTTACCCCCCTCCTTCATTTCCCGTGCGCCTGTCAAACAGGTGTTCTTCTCGCTGCTGAAATGCACAGGCGCCCTCCCAGCCCAGAACCTTTGCACGTTATATTAATCCCTCCTTGTGGAACACTTCTATCTCTTCATCGCCTGTTCAACTCCTACTCGCCTTTGAATCAAACTTTGCACATCAATTCCTCAGAGATGTCTTGAGATCTCCCAGCAAGTTCAGATGTTTGTTTGGGATTTTTTAAATCTGCCTCCGGGGGTGGAAGGGAGGTGGGGTGGAGAATAAAAAAAAGAAAGAAAACTAAAATATACTTTCATATATCAGTTTGTAATATTATTTTGTTAATTTGATTAATGTCTATTTTTCTAGTTTGTAAGCTCTGAGAGATCGAGGACTGTATCTGCTTTTGCTTATCATCGAACCTGACAAATTGCATAAATGCACTTGTGTGAATAAATGAATGACTCTGGGGTCTTAGGATTTCCCAGACATTTGGTGCTCATCACTGACTCTGGGCTGCAGTAAGGTCCCAAACCTTACCATATTCTCACTTTTCAGTGGTCTTGGAGACCCCAGAGTCACCCTGAGCTAGATGCCAAGAGTTCTCAGAGACCAAGGATTTCCACCCATTCTCTAGTGGTCTGACATCCTAGGGAGCCAACTGGGGGGCACACAGGACAACTGAGAGGTCAAAGGGTCCTGCATATTTTTGAGCCAGTTACCACATAAGGATTTGGAACAGGTAAGCAAAACCCACCCAGAGAGGCTTGCCAGCTATGAGGAAATCAGAGGAGCCGCTATGATTATTATTTTCTCCATGACTTCTGGCTGGGCTTATGATGAGCCCTTTCAGTGTTTTGGATTTTGTGTGGATGTTTTCAGTAGCTATATTATTAAAATACGCAAGTCTGTAATTATGGGCATGCATATCCTCATCCCTCAAATATGTACTGAGCGTGTACAATATTCCTGGTGCTGTGCCACGTGCTGAGTTACGAAAACCACCAAAGCTCAATTCCTGTCCTCAAGGTGCTCTTTCCAGTGGGAGAAACGGACATGCAAATAGAGCCTTATTAGCAGAGGAAGGAGCAAACACCTGTAAGAACGTAGAGAAGACAATGATGGCCGGAAGCTAGGGAAGGCTTTCTCAGAGGAAGTGATAGGAGTTCATCACAGAGAAAACACTTGCTTCCCTGACGTAATGCACGCTTGGAGATTTTTTAAGATGACCCAGGAAGGAAGACGAGCATTCTCAAGAGTTACACACACACACACACACAGCCCTTCATCAACGATGTTCTCAATATAAGTAAGTAAATAAGCAAACAAACTGACGGAGAAATACTGAACTTGGACTAGGCACAATCAGCCTTTTTGTGAGGAAGCTAATGTCACAGGGGCTCCTTAACCACAGATGTAGCAAATTCCCTGCCTAGGAAAGCCTAGAGATTTCCAAAATGCTGCCATTGTACACACCACAAAACAGACCAGCTCAAGATGGCGGTATGGGTTGAGAAGATAAGAAGTAAGCAAAGAGGAAGGGAGAGGGAAAGAGGAACATTGTTTCCTTGGACAATGATCACTTCCTTTAACTTTTTGTTCTTATTAAAGAGCCCTCCCAAACCTCGGATTTCCCAGAATTTGGTGCTTTTGGGCAACTGGCCACCTCCTCATCCCACTGATGACAACTGTGAGAAAAGCTGGAGAGGCTATTAAGAAAGTAATGTGCTCTACAGGAATGCCAGCAGGACTGGCCATGAATGTCCACTTCTGCGTGCTCTCCGATATCATTCAGTTCGAAATATTGAGATTCCTTCTCAGATATGCCGACCTTAATCTATAAATCTTGAACTAGGTTGAACGAATTGCTTCAATTCATGGAGTTGTTTTTAGGCAGAACAAGAATACAAATTTTCTTCTATAAAATATAAAAAATCTAGCTATAAACAGACCTCTTTTCTGCTTCTCCTCTGGAGTCGTCTCCCTTTTGGAAGCTCTGGAAAGAAACAGCTGTCACATTCATAACAGCCTTGCATATTTTCCTCTTTGTATTAGTCAACTCTGCTGTAGTAACAAACAGCACCAATATCTCAGTAGCTTAAACCGTGAACATTTACTTTTTGGTCCCTCTTTTGCTATAAGTCAGTGGCTGTGAGATGTCTGCTAAGCTCTGTGCCCTGTGTCTTCCCATTCCAGAATCCAGGCTGAAAGATAATTCACTATGTGGGACACACTGTTCTCACGGCAGAGGAAAAAGAACAAGAGAGCTGCTGGCAAAAACTCCAGATGCTCCTTAAAGCTTCGGCTCAGTCATGGCACACATCATGTCCAGTCACATTCATCAACCAAAGCCCTTCCATGGCCAAGTCCAATATCAACTGGGGAGGGACTCACACCCTTCCCACAGAAGCTACTGCAAGACACGTAGCAACAGGCAGGAAATGATAATCCTCTCACATGGAAGGGGGAATCGATTGCTTCCCAACAATAACACAACCTACCATTCCTTTCAATTCCACCCACATAATTTATATCCAACATAGGGAGTTTCTCCCCCTGTCAACTAAAAAAAAGTGTGATATGATTTTTTTCCCTCTTAGAATTGTTACAAACCCCTGGGGCAACATTTGCCAAATGGCTCTTCAAATATTACTGTCCCTTGAGATGTTAACAGTTGTTAAGCAATTAGGATGCCATGGTCAAATATGTTGGGAAAATGCTCTATATTAATTGCTCTCTCTCACCATTCACAATTGTTTATTATCAGATTAAATGTTCTGACAGCGCCTGCTGTAAAGATACCTACTTAACCCAAGACTAGGATCACAGATTTCTTTCCAAAATAGCATAATCATTAATATCTCATGAGATTCTAGTGACTAACACTGCCCTAAAGGATTACAGGAGAACCACCCAGATGGATTTTAGTCTCTTCACTTGTGCATTGAGATTAAAGGACACCTAATGATGTTGAGAGGTGGTATGCATGAGGCCAACACGTCTGTGCCGGCTTCCAAAAGAAGGCTTGCATTTTCTGCTAAGATAAAACTCTGTGTTAGAAATCTGAACATGCTAATTTGGATACTACCCTTTGCTGACTGAGTTAAGTATAAATACTGCAGACTGGCTTTGACATCTTCCTTCCTAATGCAACAAACACATCTTGAGTCCTCCTCTGTGCCAAGTACCCAGCCAGGCACTGAGCACACAGTGAGAACAAAATAAACATGGGTCCTGCCCTTGTGGATTTACCAGTTTAAGAGGAGACAAACATAAAACCCACACAGGCATAGAGAGCTGATGATCACAGGCCCTCTCGGCAGTGGACGACACAGGTGTCCATCCACTCTTCTTGCGATGCTTCCTGCGCTTAGCTTCTGGGATACCACACTTGGCTGATTTTCCTCTGCATCCCTGGCCTCTCCCTCCCAGTCTCCTTTGCTGGCTCCTCCACCCCTGGCTAGCTTCTAATGATGGAGCACCCAGGGCCCTTGCTTGGGTCCCTCTTGCCTTCTGTCTCTCTCCCCCCGTGATCTCATTCACCCTCACGGTGTTAATTTCCGCGTACGTGCTCCCGACTCCCTAATTTGTATCTCCCGTGCGGAATTCCCTTCTGAGGATATAACCTCCCCCAGCCGAACCACCTTCATGCTTACCTCTCGCGAGTCATTTCATGCGCTCTCTCTTTTTCCAAGATTGTTTGGATACGTCCTTTACACTTCTCCTCATTTATAAACTCCTCGAGGGCAGGGATCCTTGGTCTGTTTCATGTTCGGTTTCCACAGTGTGTCTCACAGTAAGTGTTTAATATCTGAATATTGAATTTAATGTTTGAACTGAATTTCTGCTTTAGGGATCACTGAGACACAGATGTAATGAAAGGGAATATTTTATTTCAAGAAATAATGCCTCACCCTTCTGTGTTTCCAAATGAATAACCTCAGATGAGAGAACACAGTTCCATACATTGGCATGAGGTGAATACTTAAATTCAAAAATGCTAAATCGAGCCAGTATCATCCCTTGTGGTCGCAGGAACTGCCGCAAAGGTTTTATAAATTGCTTGCATTCCCGCACCCCATCTGGCAATGCTGGGATCTTATGGCCACGGATGACTAACTCTTCACAATAGTCCCCAGTTGAATCTACTCCCTGCTTCAAAATGAGAAGGTAAAAGAAAACAGCAAGAGTTTGCCCCAAATTCTCCCACCCAACCAGAGCAGAGATTCAACCGCATAATGCTGACTCCTCAATTTAGCAGTCAGGCCCAAAGAGGAGGTAACAGAGGAAGACCCCACCCCACCCTACCCCAGGCACCTGGGTGGCTCAGTGAGTTAAGCATCTGGCTCGATTTTGGCTCAGGTCATGATCGCAGGGTTGTGAGATCGAGTCCCACATCAGGCTCCGTGCTGAGCGTGGAGCCTGCTTAAGATTCTCTCTCTCCCTCTAGAGCCATCTGTCCCCCCTCTAAAAAAAAGAGAGAGAGAAAGACAGAGGAAGACCCCCTGCATTGCAGAAAGGTGTCTCTCCAGCAGCTCTAACAATAGCATGCGGCACCTGCCCCCTAATGCGCCATCTGAATTTTGACCCTGTTTTTCCCCAGCCTCTCCCAGGGCCTTTTTCACCCGTCAAAAGCAGCTCGGACTTAGACACCTTAGAAGAACAGAGGACCGATGGAAACTGAGCTTTGTCTAGAGAAAAGCTAAGAACCTTTTCATACTCGATGCTTTGCACAAGTGAGTCATGGGTCCCCGATGGCCACACAGGGGGGCCCTGATTATGGGACACAGTCCCCACAGCACAGCTCCTTCGTGTGTGCACAGAGAGGTGGATATTTCTCAGCTTGGCTATTTCTCGGCTTGGGTGCCTTAAAGAAAATTTGCCTGTGGCCTTCACATGCTTGAAACCGAGGATTTAGTCTCTCAAAATAAGAGGAAAATTATCTGGATTACATCTTTTCTGCAAAAACAAACATTTTTCAATGGCCGTAGCTTTTTTTTTTTTTTTTTTTTTTTTTGGCATCGTATTTTAAACAGTCTTCTTTTTCTGGAAGTATCCCTTCCCCATCACACTTCCCTGGATAAACACGTACTTATTAACAAGAGGTTCTTCCCTGGATCAACACAAATGGACTAACAAGGGGTGGGTAGGATTTCCACTCGGAGTTTGGGGTGCTGTCCAGCTGGGTCCCCAACTGCGTGGGAAGTCAAGGCAAACACAACAGATCGTGAGTAGAAGCAGCATGTCCCTCCCTGGTGAGCTGCAGCTGTGACCCTCCGCTCAGCCTCTGGGTCACCAATCTGGAATTTGAGGTGGCACTTTTAAAAATAAAGTATTCTGACAGCGAGAGATCATTATCAGCTGAGTCTTGCAAAAATCCTCTTTCCCTGTGCGCTTCGAGTCTGTCTTCTTGGCATGTGCCATTCCCTATGCATCTTTTGTTATCCTACATCCCTGATTTCTCACCACAGCCCGGACACTGCTGTCGGTTTGGATTGATACTGTGAGCTCCGTCAGCCCCCGTGATGTCACTTGTAATGCTAGAGCCATTTGATAGATGCAGGTCGTTCGTCACGCGGAGCAGCCCCGCTGTGCCCTCCTTTGGTAACTTCGCGAGTTCACGCGGTCGCTGCTCAGTCACGCCCGCGTGCAAACTCTCAGACTGCTTGGCAATTAAAGCCCTGCCAGCCGGATAGCTTTTTTTTCTACTCCATAATTTTTGCTTTCACTCATACTAAGCGTTCATCACGCAGCTCCGTGTTCACCGTGCTGTCCCTGGTCACCTCCACGATTGTGTGTAATAGCAGCCACGTTCCAAACCGGCTCTCACCCAGCAGTGCCACGGCGATCATGGAAGCACCACCCCTAACTGTGATCGGCCAGGTCTGTGTGATCAGCAATATGGCATTTACCTCCATCTTTGCCCCTCTACCCATCGCCACTTCCCACCAAAGACTCACCACAAACCCCCAGTAACCAACCAGAAAGTCAGAGCTGCAAGGGGACAGTGGCAGGTGCAGGGCGAGGGTCCTGGGACATGATGAGGACACGGGGTTATGGCGACCCAAGCTGCCGTACCATCATCCACCCGCTCAAATACTAAATTTCCCACTTCGCTGGTGTGGGAAGACTCTTGTTCTAGCCCCCAAAGCCCCCTCAGGGCCACTTCTTTGTGTCTATACGGCTGCCTTCCCCAGAGCCCCCGAGAATGGGGCCACATTCCTCGTCCATTGTCTCTTCAGTGAGCTCTGTCTCTTTAGAGCTGAAGCCATGTCTTAGCCATTCTTTCAGGCTCATTTCTTCCTTTCCTCCCAACCTGTGATAAAACTAAGCAAAGTAAGTGCGTTAGCTCAGAGCTCAAGAACTGGGCTGTGCCTTTGCAACGGTGTCTGGGCTGGAAGTCCAACTGGAAGAAGCAGGGAGGGTGCCAGCTGCTACTGGGGGCTGTGGAAGCCGGTGGCATGGAGGGCCTAACTGTATGGGCAGCTGGGCCCACACCCCTCTCCCAAGGAAAAGCAAGGGAGGCCTCTCCATCTTGGCATTTGCCCTCCTCTGGCAGCTTAGACTCAACCCAGAAGATGGGGTCATCTCGCTCTCCCTCACTGGAGGTAGAATAGGAAGGGTCTCACTCCCCTTCTCTCCCTTGCATCGAAAGGTAAGGGGCTTTATTTGCTTCCCCGTGGGAGATGAAGCGGGGAATTTCCCTAGGGTGGGAAGTTCCCTAGGGTTCTGGGAGGGTCCAATTATGTCACCACTCTCTGCTCTAGGGAACAACTGGTAGGTTGGCGGATATATGATCTGTATGATAAGATCTTAATTCCACGGCTATATAGTTCCAGAACCACAGAGTTTGAGCCCCTGTAAGCACAGAAATAACTACATTCTACTTTTCCATAAGTTTCCTTCACCAAAGGAATAAAAAATGCTTTTATCTTCTCCCTATCCCTGCCCTGTCCCCCAGCCCTACTCCCAACCAAGATCCTCGGGAAAATATTTTTCTCCATTTCAGAGGAGAAAAGCAGGGAGTGCTTTTTCTTATGTGCAGAGAAATACTAAAAAGGAGGAGGGGCTTCAATCCAGCTCGTTTTAAACTAATAGCCTATCTGCTCCCAGTCCAAGTTTTTCCAGCTTTTTCCTCTTTTGGGGAATATTGCTGAATGGAAGGACAAAACTACCATTGTTTCATTTTGTTTTTTTATAAAGAGACTTTTATCAACAAAGGCATAAGATTAGTCTCTTATCAGCATGAAAGCCTCTGTTCTGGCCTCTCCGTGTCCTACCTAAGGACCACCAGCCATCCCCCACCCACCCAGTTCTTCCAGCAAGCAGGGGGAACCAAAGAGGATTTCCAGAGGCAGCAATGACTTTACATTCTGCCACAGCTCTCTTTGTGTGGAGGCAAATCTCCACTGTGAAATCAATTCCAGGAAAGCAGAAGGTAATTCACGCCTTCCAAACACAGGTGGCCACTTCAGGGCACTGAACATATTTTCACTCTTAAAGGCAGGGCTCCTTGGATGGCTATGGTCTGCTGTGAGCCTAGGAATTTCAGGGCAAAAACAAGGAAGGGAGGGTGGGAGGGAAGAATAAGAGAACACAAAGTTGGACTACAGCAAAAACCTACTACTCTCTGGGTCTGGTGTGCTCCAGGCTGCATCCTCTCTCTCTCTCTCTCTCTCTCTCTCTCTCTCTCTCTCTCTCTCACACACACACACACACACACATACACACATACACACACACACAGAGTGATGTGTTGTCCAATTTAAGGAATCACTGAGAGTGGGCTCCCCTGGCTGAATTCTGCCTCTTGGAAGGGAGTCGGGTAGACCAGAATCTGGATCTCAAAGGTCAAGCCGGGATTAAGAGGAGGAACAAGAACCACAGGCTTAACCCATTTCAATCAGCATAGGACCTGGAAGGACAAGGAACATAGTGTCCAGCAAAGATTTACTAAGCACCCAGTAAGTGCCCAGCACTGCTGTGGGTGCTCAGAGGAACAGGGAGATGGCTGACGCTGACCTAAGTAGGTCCTCGTGGCCTCTGATTCATAGGAGGCCAGTGGCAAGCAATCACCAGGGAAGAGAGCTGTTGAGGGTCTATGCTGGTCCTGGAGACACGGCAAGGAGAAGACTGGCAGACCCTCCTGTCACAAGCTTTGCCTTGTTCCCTGAAGACCACACTGTAATAATCCTCGACCACATACAAGGTTTATTCTTTGACTAAATGATTCTCTTACACAATGGGTTTCCACCCTGGCTGCACATCAGAATTGCCTAGGGAGCTTTTCAAAATCCTGGTGCCCAGACCCCACCCCAGATCAATTAAATCAGACTCTCTGGGGGTAGCACCTAGGCTTCAGTATTTTTTAAACCACCCCCAGTGATCCCAATGTACGGCCAAGATTGAGAACCACTGCATGGAAATAATTGTCCTAATTACTTCTCCAGCTTTTCCCTGCCTCTCCATTCCTCGCACCCAAGCTGTTATATTCTCTTTTACTTTTAGTTTGTCCTACTTTGTCCTTTCAGTAGATAATTCTATAATACTCCATTAAACTTTTTTTCATGCTTTAACTCTGCTTTCTCCCATTTAATTTTCATTGCCTGCTCCACTTACTCCAGCTTCCCATTATGTCTGTTTTGTGTTTTCTTTAGTCCAGCATCAACATCTACAGGGCGCTTGATATGGGCGGTAGGCATGTAACTGCTACTAAAAATTAAATCCAACGCAATACTATTTTCTATTAAATTCTGTGCTGCCATTATGGGCTCTTGTCCTATGGAAGATGGGCACAGTGGCAGTCTATCTCCCTTCCTAGAAGCAGCTCCCTTAGGGGCGCCTGGGTGGCTCAGCCGTTAAGCGTCTGCCTTTGGCTCAGGGTGTGATCCTGGCATTCTGGGATCGAGCCCCACATCAGGCTCCTCCGCTGGGAGCCTGCTTCTTTCTCTCCCACTCCCCCTGCTTGTGTTCCTTCTCTCGCTGGCTGTCTCTATCTCTGTCAAATAAATAAATAAAATCTTAAAAAAAAAAAAAAGAAAAAAGAAGCTCCCTTGGTATATAAATAAAAGATCCAAAATAAATCTATTGCCACAAAAAATAAAAGGAGCATCCACAAATAGGGGAGAAAGAAGGATTCAAAGCTGTCCAAAGCTAAATAACATCTCCCCTGCTGGAAGCTTGGCCTCACTCTCTCGGAGGGAGATGCCGCCATTTGCAGCAGAAAGAAAAAGTCCCTCCATGGTCTGAACACCTGGTGAGGCTGTTCTCTGGGGACAGGACGTCTGTTGATTCAGGTTCATTTTCTCATTGTCCCCAGGCAAGCGCAAGAGCACACAGGAGTGTCGCTGGGCCACTTGGGGCTGAGATGATGAAGAAAGGGCCAGGAGATGGTTCTGGAGGCTTAGGACTTCAGTCTTCAGGGGAAGCCACGCAGTGGATCTGCGCGCTTCTCCTCCTGCTGCCCAGGTGCAAGAGTGGCCGTGGAGCCTCAAAATAGTAGGCCTGCAACTCCCTGAGCAGGGTGAGCCCCAGAAAGCCTGAAACATCACCACCCCCGCAGAGCCCAGCCCAGCCCTGAGCACAGTAGAGAAGCCGATGGATGTTTACCCAATAATTGGGTGAATAAATAAATGGCTCCCTGATGAAATTATTCCTGGGAGAGTTTGTGGAAAGACTGAAATTGGAAGGTGGGTCTGTAATCCCACGCTGGTACCTTAGTCTCTTGATGTTCCGATATGGTTCCTCAATTTCTCCTATCTTCCTTTTTCCTTGATTTTGTTTTTCAGGAGCCAAGCCAGATGCCTTGTCTAAGTAACAAGAGATGTTTGTTTCTTTAGGACGAAGCAAAATTTTGCAATGTGAAATCACGGGGTAAAAATGAATAATTACACTATCTGCTGATGTAAGAGGAACCAAGATGGTGTCCTGAACTTTGTATACCAACAGGGAGAATTCTGTGGCCCTGATCTCCAGAGCGACTTTACTAATAGATTCCAGTTCTCCCTGGAGATTCTTGAAGCCCCAGTAAGAGAGGAGGGGACAGATTATTTTGCTGCCCTCCCCATGGTACTGCCCCTCTGCCTCCAGATGGTTCACAAACCAAAGCTTGCCCCTCCGGCCTTCCACACTGGCCAGCTGACCCCCAATGCAGGTCTAACTGTAGATCGATCACAAGGTGTATTCACATCCATTATTTCATGGCCACATGAGGCAGTATTATCCCCCAATTTTTATCCAGAAAACCAAGGCCTGGAGAAGTTAAGTGACTTGCAGGTAAGTTGTGGTGTCAGATGCAAACCCAGATCTTCCAAGCCTAAATCCAGTGGTCTCTCCATGACCGTAAAGCTGCCTCTTGAGAACTAGAGCAGGCAGTGAAGAAAGAGGATCCCCAAGTTCTATGAGCCTGTTCAGCCCAGTCTTATAGAGCATATTCTGCCTGAATCTTGCCTGAGCAGGGGAGGGGTACCCAGCTGTCTGGTTTCCACAGTCTGTGCAAATTCAAAGAAATGGATTATAAGCTCAAGGAACCCGCTTGAAGAACAGGAGAAGCAGCTCTCTGCTTGAGGTTATGGGGATGTGAAGGTTGACACTTGGATTCAAAGGCTTGCGAAGGTCCCTACCACCCTCAAATCTTTCATTCTTCCTTCTTTCTCAATGAGACCAATAGACACATCTTCCTCCATTGCCGTGTGATCCATCAATTGGTTTGTCTGGGACTCACAAGCAGCACCCTGGCCCTGAACATGAACTGTTAATGACCTCAGCCTTGTAGCCATCTTACACTACTAGGGAAACAGGAAGTGCCCGTGGTAGTTTACATGTCGGGTCATCAGTGTCTTTCTCAACCCTCCTCCTATCTGGCGAGGCTGAAGGGAGCAGGCCTGTCTTTAGAGCCACAACCCGAAGATCTGGGGTCCTTCCTGTGGCTGCCATGTTGGGAATGAGCTCCTCATTGGTCTTCCTTTGCTCTCCTTGTATGTTGTAGACAGCAGCTCACTTTCAGGTCGGACATCTGTGGGCAGAAGAAATCATTTCACTTCAACTAGAATTTTTGAGAACCAGTATGGGCTCAACAGGTGCTTTGGAGAGATTACACAGGAGATCAAGACAGACCAATTAACAAGTGCGAGGCAGCACTCATACATCATAAAGCATTATAGACAATGACAACTTCAAAATTTCTACAAATGAGGGGCTGAAAGGTGGCTGTCTGGTTGGAAAATGCCTCAGGAACTTGCCTTGAGGCTGTATTTTCAGAGCACCTAAGATCGAGAAAGATGTTAAAGAACAAAAGACTGGTGGAGATTATGGGGGCCCCCCAAGCACTCTTGCCTCTCCTACTAGCAGTTCAAGTCTCAGGTATCTTAATTTTTATTTTTATTTCTCTTTTTTTCCCCCCATCATGATTAGTGATGAAGGAACAGACACCCCCCAGAGTCCACGAAGCTATGGCCTAATTGGTGGCCTTGCTACAGAAAGAATGACTGAGCACAGGGAGCACGGGCTGCACAGAGCCTGAGAAAGGTGGCATCCATGGACCAGGCTCCGGCACATTTTCCACCTTCCACCTGGGTACCCCATAATATGCTCTATTTGTGTTCAAGTGCCAGCGTATTGCTGCCCTGCACCCAGGCCTGGCTGTCCCGCCTGGGTCTGGCCCACGCTCCATGCCAACCTTCCACCAGAGCATCACCTCTTTCCTGCCCCTACTGTCTTCTGCCTCAGGCTCTGATTTATTATTCATACAGACTCTCTCCTAGCCAGGCCCAGAGGAAGGTTGCTTTTGTCCATTAACAGTAAACTTAAAATTACTCCTAAACTGTAACAGATATAAATCACAGTCATAAACATAAGCATATTCTGGGGATTTTTCAGAACGACTTCCTGCATGATTTGGGATAGTTCTACAATAATTACCTAGGAAGATAGGCTTATTTGAGCCCTGCTAACTGTTCTTTTGATATTAATGCAGCTTTAAGCCCATAGCTTTTTTTTTTAAACATGTCCTTATTTCTTATTTTGAATGTTTTTTCCCTACAAATATCCTATCCCTGATGTATCAGGCAGAGTCCTAGTAGGAGACAGAGGGTACTCTTGAAGGCATGATTAGAAAAAAAAAATCTAACAGAAGGGACACTTACAAGATGTGGGCAGGTGTTATGGATGGCATTGTATCTCTCAAAAAAAGATACGTTGAAGTCCTAACCCCCAGTACTCAGAAAGTAATCTCATTTGGAAATAGGATCATTGCAATAATTGGTCAAGATTGATGTAATTAGTTAAGATAAGGTCATACCGGAGTAAAGCGAGCCCCCTAATCCAATATGACTAATGTCTTTGTAAGAAGACAGCCATGGGAAGACAGAGACAGAGAAACACCACTATGCGACCACAAAGGCAGAGTCTGGAGTCATGCAGTTGTGAGCCAAGCTAAGGAACACCAGAGATGCCAGCGAACCCCCAGAAGCTAAGGAGAGTCAAGGAAGGATGACCTTACAAGTCTCAGAGGGAGCATGGCCCCTGCTGACACCTTGATTTCAGAACTCAAGCCTCCAGAACTATGAGACAATAAATTTCTCTTGTTTTGAGCCATCCCATTGGTGGTGCTTTGTTAAGACAGTCATAGAAACTAATACAGCTGGGTTATGGGAAACCAAAAAAACATGATGAACCAGCTTGGGTCTGGCAACAGAGAAGCCACTACCGCCCTAGGCCCAAAGCATGGAGCAGAGAAGCCTTTCCCAGGACCTGCAGCTGTAGGAGAGCAGCTGAGAGGAGCCCTGGCCTCCTGTAGAGGGAGGCAGGCACTGCCAACCCACAGCCTGACAGGAAGGGATCTGGGGTGATACCGCTCTGCCTCTCTCTCCTCCTTCTCTCCAATCTCCTGATGGTGCCTCCCATTGGTCAGACTAAATGGGATGCCAGAGAGCGAAGGAACCAAGTGGATGTTGTCCGTTCAGGTCAGCCTCTTCAAGGATGAGGTGGAGTAGATCCAGAGGGACAGACATTATCTAGCAAGCCGGGGTAACTTCTGCTTTTGAATCTCAGCTGCAAAGTCACTTCTTCAGGGAAGCCTTCTGTGATATCTTGACCAGGTCCTGGCCTCTGTAACGTGCTCTCATAATCCCTCTGCTTCCCTTTCATTATTCTTTTGCTTCTACAGAGTGCTAATCACAGCTGCAGTGAAGGAATTTATTACACAAATCATTAAGTGATGATCGGCTCCCATGCTAGAATGTAAACTCCAGGAGAGAAGAACCATATCTGCCGATCATCAGTGAATCCCCAGAGTCAGGGGGGTGCATAGTAAAAATGACTGATTTCTAGGACGTGCCAAGAGCTAGGCAACCTGATATAAAAAAGATCAAATATGGTAGTCCAGAGACTTCCTTGGCAACTATCAAGGAACTGAAGAGAATGGGCACCTAGAGGTAGGTAGTGATGGTTCCATGTGTAATTCCAAAGCACGTGACCAGCTTGAGTACCTGGTAATGGTCCTCTAGGAATGCCTTGTAAGACGGGCTGTTGGGTAATGAGATGAGGCTAGGATAAGGAGAGCAACTACCATGAGGTCACGCCAACCTGAGCTTTTCCTTCTACCAGAATTTCCTCAGGCCGGTCTGGTTCCAGTCACATTGGAAAACAGAAAGCTTAGGTGGGCCTCTCCTCTACTAGCATGAGAATGTATGTCCCGGACCCCCTCCTCAGACGCTGGATGCCACCTTTGCTCTTACCTCTTAGCATACCGAGTGACCTCTTCCCACCTTTGGCTGCACCTCTAGTTTCCATGATTAATTTACCTGTTTTATTTCAAAATTTCATAGATTACTGGTCTTGAAATTCTAAAGTGTAGGTCCCAAGAACTCAAACACTCCTCTCCCATGAAGTACGTATAAATGTAGGCTGTCATAAACTAGGATGGAGTGGTGGTTTTTAAGTTTTTTATAATATTTTGCTTCGTGTAATTCAACTTAGGTGACCTAAGAACCTTTCAGAAAAGAAGATAGATGAGCTCAATAAAGATCGGGGAAACTCTGGCTCAAATGTGGAGACCGTGCTTCATCGGACTGCTCTTTTACACTTTGGTGAATCACCCTTATCCAACTTTGTGTGCAGGGAGTTTGCAGTAAACACAGCGGTCGTTGCAACACCCGCAGTCGTTGTGCGCATCCCTACTGATGTGCTCAGTTTTTGGTTCTTTTGATTATGGCTGTAAATGTCAATAATTCTTCTTGGTGTTAACTGTTAACATCGCCACAGAGCAGACAACATGTACATCTAACAGGAAAATGGAGAAACAACCACAAACTGAACTTATAAGGCAGGAAGCAGAAACCCTGTTATCAATCCTATAAGCGGCCTTCACCTCCTCTCAGTTATCTGGACCACATCTTGGATCTTGAAATTGGCCCTGCCAGCCCGTGAACAGGCAACCGGCTCTGCGAGCCTCCTGTGATTGGCAAAGTCCCTCCTGGGGACCAGGGCAGCTGCCCACAGGGGCTGGTTTCGTCAGGCACAAATGCATCCTGGAGTGTTGACTCGGAGGAAGGACGAGGCAGAGCATGAGCTGGGAGCAGAGCTGTCCCTGAGGGGAGCCATGCGGAGGGTATGCTCCCTCATCCGTCTCAGCCTCTTCTGGACAGGTGAGGCAGATCCCGGAACTTCAACAGAGCAAAACTCAGCAACGACAAGGCATGGAGGTTGCCAGGCCCTCACACTCAAGGTCAGTGTCCCTTCCACAGGGATCTCAGCCTCCATCTTCAAGGAGCCCCTCTCCTGTCTTTTCTCTCAAGAGTCACATCCACTCTTATGTTGGTGTAAGACCTAGTAGTGACTGCGTGTCTGGGGGCAGAGGGAACTGCCACCCTGCAGGGCTCCATGGAAGGAGAAAGAATCACTGACTACCACATCAACTGGCACAGGAAGACCTAGCGCGGCACAATGACTTTCAGACGTGGAGAAGGACCACCTATAGCCCTGTTTTCAGGACAGGTTCCAAAGTCAAATTGATGGTTCAAACAATCAGGCTCTACTTGAGACCCCTGAGGCCTCAGAGAGAGTAGAAAGCTCTTACTACTGTGCCGATGACCCCACTTTGCTTCAGGTCCACTTCTGAGCCGCTCAAAACCATGGAGATGTATGTAGAATGGCAGTTCCAACAAGACTGTGATCGCCTCTTGAATAAATCATTTAAGAAATGGGGGCCAGAGGGGCACCTGGGTGGCTCAGTCCTTAAGTGTCTGCCTTCGGCTCAGGGCTTGATCCCGGAGTCCTGGGATTGAGCCCCACATCAGGCCCCTCCACTGGGACCCTGCTTCTTCCTCTCCCACTCCCCCTGCTTGTGTTCCCTTTCTCGCTGGCTGTCTCTCTGTCAAATAAATAAATAAAAATAGAAAGAAGAAAGAAAGAAAGAAAGAAAGAAAGAAAGAAAGAAAGAAAGAAAGAAAGAAAGAGAGAGAGAGAGAGAGGGAGGGAGGGAGGGAGGGAGGGAGGGAGGAAGGAAGGAAGGAAGAAATGGGGGCCAGAGAAGGCTAGCTTTCCTTGCCTTTCTTTCAGGTCAGTCACTCTTGGCCTGCCCGTGTACATCTGCGGTGTTCAGACAGACCACTTCCAGCGGGGTGTGGCCGGAGGTGGCATGCAGGAGAGAGGAGAAACAAAGCCAAAGTCAGGAACTGTAGCATTCCCTGTACACTCTTCTTTTTTTTTTTAAGATTTATTTATTTATTAGAGAGAGAGAGTGTGTGTGAACATGGCAAGAGGGGCAGAGGGAGACGGAGAAGGAGAGAAGCGGACTCCCTGCTAAGCATAGACCTGACCCTGTGCTGGATCCCAGGACCCTGGAAATCATGACCTGAGCTGAAATCAAGTCACACACTTAACCAGCTGAGCCACCCAGAGCGTCCCTCACTGTACTCTTAATGGGTTTTTCTGAGCTTCATAAAAGATTTGGCCACACACCCAAAATGCTTAGGGCTTGGCACTTTCCAAAGTACAATAATGGGTCATGTCCATTTTCTCCCTAACCAGATTCGCCAGAAATCTAGCTGCTACAGGAGGAGGCTGGGAAGTTGGGAAGACCCCTCCCTTCCTCCAGCATCGACAGCTTACAATTCTAGTCATCTTGCCCAACGTGAAGGACAAGACGCCCTCTCTAGCATCTACATTGTTTTCATGATTACCCACTGGATACGTCGTTTGCCCTCCCTTCCATCTCTATGTCTTCACTTCCTCTTCTAATCAAAGATACTGCCCTCCACAGAATTACAAAGAGGCTGACAAGTGTTTGCTAGTCATACACCTTCAGTTCCAGTCAGGGCTTCTCACTGTTCCACCAAGGGTCTTCCCAATCCCCCCATCTCTCATGATTCTGCCTGAAATATATATATGTATGTATGTATGTATGTATGTGTGTGTGTATATATATATATATATATATAGAGAGAGAGAGAGAGAGACATGCTTAGATACATATAAGCCCATATTTATGTATATAAAATGTACACACACTATATATAGTGATAAACTATAATCATTCTGTGTATTTTAGCCATGACTCTCCGTGAGCTCTCATCATTTATCTCCCCAAACACCTACATTCCAACCCCTTAGGGAAACTCTCCTTTTTACTCTCCACCCCACACCCACTCCTTCTGTCCTAATGTCCTGATTTCAACACAGGCCTGGGCCTGGCGTCCACCTCTCTGCCCACCCTGTTGGGTTGCCTCTTTGGCTGAACTGTTGGCAAGGCTCTGGGTATCAACTCTGCCCTTAGATAAAATCAAGTTCCTGGATCCCCATCTAGATTGGGCACCCTGAGCCCCACATTCTGGGAAAGGAGTTTGCACCCAACCTTCCTAGCATGCATCCGAGTCACCACACAGGCCCTGTCACAACTCATTAGCCCACTGCCTGCTCCTCATATCCAGTTATTCTTGTTTGAATGAACGGTGGGCGGGAAGGTGGAGTGTATCTCCAAGACTAAAGGATACAATTCTTCCCCCAGTTTGAAATCATGACTTTGGAAAAGAACGACATTTGGAAGCTAGTAACAGAGCTGGTGTCAAAGTTTTGGAAACATGCTTTCAAAGGCCTGCAGGATGGATTTCCAGGAAAAGACCCAGTGGGCCCTCCTGATAGACATTGGGAAGACTGTCTTGGAGGAGGAGAAAAACTACATGGACAAATCCATAAAGCTGCAGGTTAGCTGTACTAACAGCCAACATCTGTTGAGTACTTACTGTACCTCGGGTACTTCTGAGTACTTGACATGTGTTATGATGTAATCCTCTCAACAACCCTATGATGCGTTTTCTATTATTACCCTCATTGTACAAATGAGGATGGAAAAGCTAAAACACTTGCCCAAAGTACCACATCTAGTAAGGGAGGGGGACAGGTTTCTGATTCTGGAGTCTTCTCGAGGACACAGTCTGTGACCCAGAGCAGGGCGGGTACCATAGAGGGGGCAGTGTCCAGGATGTGTCAGAAATAAGGAACAACAGGGGCTGTGCTCTCATCACTAGACCTATTCAAACTGATGATCTGTGACCATCTGTCAAGAAACTGGGACAATGCAGCCGTTGTCCCACATGACTTCTCCAACATTTTCTAACTTGGAGATTTTGTGATCCTGAAGTAAGCTTCACACTGTCTTCTAAAATCTTCTGTATCTCTTCATCTTTGAAATGGGGATAGCGAGTTCCAACTTCACTGTGTTGTAAAAAGCTAATGATGGCAAATAAAGTTTCCTACACATAATAACTATTCAGTAGCTGTTACGTATCATAAGAGCAAATGATCAAACGGGATCATCCAGGAGAAAGCAAATTCGATTACTGAGGGCCAACAACATGCAGCCACTTTGCGAGTGTGGACTCACTTAATCCTTCTGCCAATCTTGTGAGGTCATGACTGTCAGTTGTGTTTTACAGATAGGGATACTGAGCCTCAGAGAGCCCCGGTGACTGACCTAAGGTCACAGAAGCAGAGCCAGGATCCAGGTCTGAGCTGAAGGCTGACAGTGCTGGCACTGGGCTAGGGGCTGGGGGATCTACTGGCAAAATGCATCACCTATAACAATATCTGAGTTAAAGAATGACTGGGAACAAGTGTGTGATGTCCAGTCATCTGATGCTACAGACATCGTCTCTGACTCCTTGTCCAGTCCCCAGAGGAGGGTGTGGGGGGCGGGGTGTCTAATTCCTTACCCCTCCCATCTCTTCCTCCCTTGCTTCAAAGCACCAGTTGCAATTTCAGCTTCCAGGCTATTCTCCTGAGATACCTCACCCCCCTGGCTAAAGGAGAAAACAGCTCCCTGCCATTTACGCTCCCGAGCCCCAGCCCTAGGTCGGCAGCTTTTCTCCCAGGCCACAACACAGGAAACGGATGCACATATTTATTCCTCCCCTCTGATGTTTGTCAAACGTAACATCTTGTTGGACTCCCTTAGGGTTTTGGGGGTGCTAACGTACTCACTACCTTCTTCCCATCTCAGGGGCCTGCCTGGAATGGCAGCTAACGTGAAGAGAACTTGAGAAATTCTCTCAAGTGGGTCTCTGGCAGAGCCACAGGATGGCTAACTTTACCATTCATAAATATCTCTACTGTGCAGCAAAGTACCTGAGTTTGTTTCTTCCATTTTTATTGACTTATTACCCCTCATACAAAGAGAGCAAAAGGGCTCAAGATCTGTCATTTCTGGTTCTCTGCATTCAAAATGAGCAAACTGACACCAGAAAGCCCTTCAGTGAATTAAGGCTTTAGGTAGGGTCTTCGCCTGCTGTGGCGTCTCAGACAGGAAGTGCTGGCTGGTGACTCTTCCTCTTCCGAGCTAACAAACTGAAGAGACTCCAGACTCCAGGCTTCTTTCCTACTCTTCCTTTCAACGTATTGCCCGCAAATATGAGTGGAAGTGGGAGGATTAGACACCTGTAATTTTGTTTGTCGGGGCACATACGTTCATTCCTCCCCCAAAGACCACCTCTCCTCTCTGCGTATGTGTTCTCCACAGCATTTATCACCATTTGAGGGGCTGTGTATTGTACTTGCTTATTTATTTCTTATCTCGCTCTTCACTGGAATAGAAGCTCCGTCGTGGCGGGGACGTTGTCTGTTTTGTTCAATGCCTTCACTCCAGCCCTTAGAGTAAGTCTGGCACAGAACAGGTCTTCCATAAATGCAGAGTGAGTGAGTGAGTGAGTGAGTGAGTGAATGTATGTACCTGCGCCATGCTGGATGCTAGGGGTACAGTCGTGCCCAGGCCTGCTGCTCACTCTGCTTCCCGACATGCTTTCTCCAAGCCTCGTCTGTCCACCAACAAAGTGCTATAACCTGTAACAAGATTTTCTGAGGGGTTGATAATAGAGTCCTCTGGAACTCCAAATAACTTAGTTTTGGAGAGTAGACATTAAGGCTTCCCTGTTCTTTGAACATTCCCCGTGAGAGGGATAAAAGAGAGTGGATGGCAAGCTCTCTCCTTTGCCATCTTCCCCCCCGCCTTTTAATCCTAAGGCTGCAGGCCTTGAGTCTTGAGTGGGTAAACACCAAACATTTCCACTTTATTTCACAAAGGAATTTTGTAAACTTTCTCTCTGAACAGACCTGCAGGGGCACACCATTTTGTAATCAAAAGCCACAGTAACACATATTTGCAAACAAAAGAGCAATTCCTAACTCCCTGTCCGCCTACCTCCACCACAACCACTACCCACCAAATGATTTTGGTGTTCTTCAAGAATGCAGAATCCCCCAGGGGTCTTATCTTTTTAGCAATTCGCACATACACGAACATACATTCACATACGTTGTGAATGGTAACTGCGTACGGTAGTGCGTATCGACTCCTGAAGGAATTCTCTGGATGCTCAGGGGCTCCCAAGGCACTAGTCAGCCGGGGCGAGCAGGTGCCACCCAGCATGGGGGACTCAATAGGAAAAGGATCTGGTGACAGGACAAAGGAAATCAACCCAAAACTCAATTGCTTTCACTAATTTCAACAACACGGCAGCTTCTCACACTCTGTGTTTAAAGAAGAAATCTAATAGCCAGAAGTGTTTTATTTACCTGCATCCATGTGGGAGAATAGGGAAGTTTAAGTTATCTTTTTCTGGCTTAAGGGCAAAGCCTCATGAGTATTTATAACTTTTGGAGAAAGAAATGTCAGTATAAATATATTATTAGGGCAACAAATCATTAAGAAGAAAGACCAATGCAAAGTCTAGAGTTTTGGAGACTGAAGTTGCTTTCATAGAACCTTGATGACATTCATCTGTTTCTTAAATAACAATTTATTAAGTGCCTACTATGTACCAATGACTCCTCTAGATACACTGGGAATACAGTACTCAGAAGCTCTTGAGTTTCTTTTAGTGAAAATAAACACAAAAGAAGAGAAGAGATATGTGAGGTGGTGGCAGTTGTCATGGAGAAGACTCACAGGAAGAGAGAATGGGTATTTCCAGTGGTCTGGTGGGGAGATAGCTACTTTAAATCAGGTGGTCAAGAAAGGCTGCAATGAGAGGCTCACATTGCAACAAAGGCCCCGGGGGGAGCCAGGAGAGTAATATTTAGAGTCTGAGCGTTTGCCAGACTTTTTGGCTAGAAATGATATTTTCATGTCCAGGTTTGTGACCCGTAATAGTACCAGCTTTTCTGTAGCCTGGGGAATAAGCAATAGTCTTTCCTTCTTACTTGCTGAGAGCTCTCTCACTAACAGTTCAGACTTTTGTTTTTCAAGACCAAATGACGGAATTCCATTAAATAGCACAAAGTGGGGAGAAAGCAGTCCTGAAAAGGTCAAAACTTAGAAAACTTAGAAAAGGAAAATGGCAGAACTGGGTTATTGGCGAATGGAGTATGGGACATGGAACGTCGAACTGTTTGCCTTCTCTCCCTACTTATGTGACCATATTCTTCGGATTAATGAGTGTCTCCTCCCAAATGTAAAAGGAAAGTACCCAAATCCGATGATGGATTTCTCTTGATGGTACCCAAGAGGACCCTGTGCCAGCATCCCCAGGAAAGGATCTGTGGCCTTATCTACACTTGCAGATCGATGAGCCTTCCAAAAACGATCCCAATAGACAGAGAAGCTAAATAAAACATGTGTTCACCTCTGTGAGGTTCTTGGTTTTTCCTCATCTCCAGGAAGCCAGCCACAGGTAAACCTGGGGGATTTGAGGTAACTGTGGAGAAAGCTGGAGTGTCTTTACAATTTCCTGCAAAGCTTTAGGGACTCACCCTCTGGGCTTCTGGGTGTGTTAGGACCACCAGGCTCAGGGTTGGCCCCGGAGTTGGTTTCCATCATCACTCACCACCTGACAAAAGTGAGCAACGTTACTCAGAGGCGGTGAGAAGGGAAATCAGCACCCACGGGGACAGCACCAAGGAGACACAGCCCAAGTCTGCGCTGTCAGAAGTTCTGTCACATCGAAGGCTCCTCATGCATAAAGACTTCAACTGTGTCTGCATAGCACATATTATAATCATGAGGGATTGATAGAGGATTAACTGTCTAAGTCATCTAAAGAGAGGAATATGGGGTTTTTTTCATGCACCGAGTTTATAAATAAGGACACAAAGAGCCACGAAGGGGCCAGTGTCACTGGCTCTATAAATTGAAATCAGAGCAGGGGCACAGCAATTAGATGCCTCTGTAGGAAGAATCAACTTGCCAATCTCTGAGCTCACAGCCAGTCCTTTCCATCAAGTGTTCACATGCAGGATATCCTTCCTCCTCGGCCCCGTAGCCCCACCACTACCCCCGCCCCCCTCCCCTGGCCCCGCAACACACACAGACTGGTAGAACAGTATGAAACTCGAACCACCTCCTGGTTCAACCTCTTCAGTTGAAGAAGTAGAAACTGAGGAATGGAGAAATTAAGTGACTTTTCCACCGTCCCATAACCGGCTGAGTGCAGGTATCCCAAGTCCTGGTCAAGTACTCCTTCCACCACACTCTGAGCCCTGGTTGCCACAGGAAAGCACCCTACCACCCCTGTATTCCCGGTCCACATCCCTGCTGTGCTATTCTCCCCTCCAGTCAGCTGGAAAATCTTTCTCCTTCCAGCCAAGGTGAGCCCTGTACAGTGTCCTTGCAGACAGAGGAGTAGGAAGTCTCCTCGCTGTTGTGGGAGTAAAGAACTCCTCAAAAAAATTCCAAAGGCGTTGACTACAGTTCTACCTTTGCTTTCTACCCCTTTCTAAAGAAACTCCTTGACATCTCAAACGCTGCCCTCGGTCCTTCTGCACCCCTACGGGTGCCTAGCATCATACTGAGTGCACAACAAGGGTGCCGCCTAAAGAAGAAAGCCTGGGCTCCCTCTCACTCATCTCAGTGTAAGTAAGCCCCACTTCTTAGGGACCGGGCTCCTCACTCCCTGCCCCTTGTCCCTACGCAATGCCTCTGATCCTCTCTGCTGAGGAGTGGATGGATCAATGGCCAGAGCCTGCTTCCATTCAGACATAAATTCTTCCCTCTGCGCCCCCTCCAAAATAAATGCAAGCCATCAATACAACAATGCTGTTAAGAAAGAAAAAACCAATGAGGTGTTATGGGATTGTGAGAATGACAATGTTATACACAGCACTGGTCAGCGCCTCCCCCAAGGGCACGGGCCTGGCATGTTCCTGAGTTACCCTGAGTAAGTGTTCGAAAAATTAGACAGTGTTGAATTGTGGCATGTGAAGGGTTATTAGACAATGGAAGAGAAACCTGCTAGACTGGAACCTGTGTTCAAAACCTAGTTCTGCCCTGTGAGTGCTTGACCCCATCACTTCGCTTCCCCAGGCTCACTTCTAGAAGGTGAAGGAGATGAAACCGGTATGGCCTGAGGTCCCTTCCAGTTCTTCCCTTCTATGACTCTATGATGGGTGGTCCTCATTTCCTAGGAGCTGAGAGAAAGAGAAAACATTCTGAGATTTCATCAAAAAGAAGTTAAAAATGAGGATCTCCTTGCAATGAAAATCACCAACAACTGCAATGAGGCACCAGTAATAATAATTGATGGTCTGCTGTCATGGGGTACTTTTCTATATGCAAGTCACTGTTCAGTGTAGTGTACAAGTTTTAACTTGTTTAATCTTCACAACAACCCATTGCCCTGATTATCCTTATTTTACAAACGAAGGCAGTAAAGCAAGGCCAGGTTAAGTCTTTGTTCAAGGTCAGACTGCTGGTGAGTGGCTGAGCTTGGACACAAGCCCAGGAAATCTGCTTCTAAAGGCACTGTGCCACACAACTCAGGAGCCTCCATTTTCTGGAACTTATTAAAAGTGATTTCTTAAATAACATCTGTGGGCAAAAAAGTGGGCCCAGGACTTTCCCAGAGTCTTTTCTGACCGCAGTAGGCTTTCCCCTGTAAAAGGAAGCTATGCAAGGAGGACAGAAGTGCTTCCTATCAGGGGCCCGTGATTCTACCGTCACATGTTGCCTCCAGGACTGATAGCTTCTGTGTGTGGCGTGGAAGCCAGTCTCCGACCTGGGGTATCTGCCTGGGCTGACCTTCCTTGTCCTGGTCCTTTCTGGAAAATGTACAAGTCATCATTTTTGAAGTAGTATGAAGTCTGTGTCTGACCATTCTTATCAGTGCTTCCTCTTTTGCAGAGGTCCGGTCACTAAATTCTCAGTCTTCAGAAAGCTCTGCCTTATCCAGCTTTGAGGATACTCTCCTGCAGGGGCTCCCCAGTCTTGGGTACATTTACTGCACCTTTTTAGGAATGGAGAGGTCTTTTGTCACCCTTACAAAGGAACCGATAAAGTGGGGTAATTAACCTGTGAAGGGTTATGTTTGTCCGTCATCGTACTGCCCATGCTGTCTACATGGGGTTAGTTTTCACTATCGTACTTGGCCAAGAAAACCCAGTTCCCCTAAATAAATCCCAATGATAAGTATCCCCTATCCCCATTTCCGTGCTCTAGCTTCTTCCATTAAAGAACTATAGGGAACTGATCCAGGGAACTAGAAAGAAAAGCTAGGGAATCAAAGCTGTTCTCTTGCCAGAAATGCATGTTCTGATGGGAGAAGATAGTGAAGGGTACCCATGCCCAATCACATGCTGGAAAGAAGCTGTCTGAGATCTGGGGAAACTTCCACCTGCTGAGAAAAGCTAGTGGTCTGTTAAAAAAAAATGGGAGTCAAAATTCTTACTTCTTTTCATGTAACTTTAGATAACTCAGTTAACCTCTTCAAGCCTCAGAGTCTCGTCTGTACAATGAAGAGTTTATATTAGATGGTCTCTAGGATTCTTTCAGCACCACCGACAAGGGACTGTAGGTCCCTGCCCAGCAAGAGAGAGAAGGAAGAAGCCATGGGACCAAAGAGATCGAATTTGACAGATTCCCAAGATAGGAAGCACAGATTTCTGCCTAGCTGATTCCTTTATGTGACCCCATAAGGATAAAAATTTTAAAAAAAGAACAAAATGAAATACATTCATGGTTAATCAAAGGGGATTGAAAGTCATTGCTAACCTCACACCTACCTTGCTTCGCCGCCAGCTCACCTCCCTTGAGACACTCCTCCTTCTCTTTAATGCCGCATCATGATTCTCAAAAACTGTGATCATTCAAGGTTGAAGCTTTTAGTCTCCCATGTACAAAAGGATATGCAAATAGAGTTCAGTTTCCTGTTGAGTCTCTGCCAAGGTCTTAGCCTGGCAGTTCTGGGAAAGGAGCCAAAGACCTCATATTTCTTGGCTGTTAACATTCTCCCATCTGTGCTCAAGTCAGCAGCCGGGGGCTTCAGGGTAGAGCTTGTTTTTAGACTTACACTTCCCTAGATTTTCTAAAGGAACTCTTTAGAATGTTTCTGCAAGAAAGTAACTTGGCTCCCAAGTAACCAGACAGAGGATTATCTGATTATATTTTGGGACACTAAGAAAAAGACGAGGAAGTCTATATTCCTATATCATAGCCTTAGACTCTAATCTTGTAAGCTACTTGGGGTACTGATATTAATTAGGTCTTAGGCAAGGCTTGCGAATAAGTCCCACATCATATACACACATGGTGAAAAAGGCAGCCCCTCAGATATAATAACAGCCCTGAACAGCATTCATAAACAAAAGACCTGGAAAACACAAGACATCTCAATGTGTTTCTGAGCCAAGAGGTTCTGCTAAACAAGGAATTGTCACCTGTGTCTCCCTGATTGAACTCATACAAAATACCAGCTGCCATTTTTATTCAACACAAGGCATCCAGACCCCAGTTTACTGAAATGTTGTTACCAGTACTCTGATGGAAGATTATATGTTCCAAACTAGGTTAAATGTGACCATTCTCTATGCATAGAATTTTCTCTTTTTCTGTAAATGCTCTGGGCTTATTTGTATTTTCTAGCATTTCCTTTCCAAAGCTAACTCCCAAAGGGCTTTCCTGTGCATTCTTATTTCCATCACAGGGTCAATGTACAAGTTAAATTTTTGAATTTCTTCAGAAATCTCTATGGAGAGATTTCCTCTCCCATTCCTCTGTTAACCCAGGCAGCTACTGGAAGCCAAGAGTTCAACTTGGACTACCTTGGGAAAGTACAACATTAGTAAAAAATGCTATCAGGGTTCTTGTTCCATACCACATTCACTTACTATCTTCCACAGCATCAATTTCTAAATATCTTTCTTAAGTTTGATCCTTGGGCTTCCTCTTTGTAACATCATACTTTCTTCTTTGAAATCTACTCACAAGAGTGTTAACGCTCTACAAACTTTCACCCTTCAGTGTTTCCTTCCAGCCTCCCTCACCCTGAGCCTTACATCTTCCACAATAATTGTTCCCAGATCATTTGCATCTCAACAGGGAAATAACGCAAACCAGTTCCCCTCCTATCCCTGTTCTTGCTTCTCAGTCCTACCCCCTCCCCACACCCATGCCATGCAGTTCTGGAAAGTTAGCTCCACCTTGCGCCACTTGTGGGCATTTTTCTCAGAGATCTGTCCCTTGAGCAGCATTTGGGGACAGAGCCTGAACTCCATTGATATGATGACTCTTGAAGGAGCCTGACTTAGAAAGACTTGGCAGTTTCTACCTAAATCCAGGACCAGCTACTTCATCATTGTAATTTGCCACACAAATTGAAAGAAAAAGTATGGATTATCTGTGTATAATTCCTATAAAGTCTCAGAACTAAATCTTAGTTTCTACAGGATATATGGATGCTACGAAGCTCCAGGGCAAAGGCTTGAATGCATCAGTTCTGTGGACTGTCATAGGAGCTGTCCAGATCATTTGCCTTCTTTGGAAGAAAGAAGCATTGTCACCTTAGGCATCTCCCCAACTCTCTGGTGTGCATTTGTCTGCGTAATACCATACCTCATTCTACTGTGTATTTACAGCAGATCTAGTCCACCCAAAGAAACCTGGAAAAAGTCAACATACTCCTGTGTTAGTCTGGAGGCTCAAGGTAAAGGAAGTGAATCTGACTCCAGAGTAAAATCTTCCCCTCTCTCCAATGCAAAGACTCCAGGGGCTATGTCTAAAGCAGGGCTCTAATCACCTTATATTCCATTTGGATGTATTTCTTCTAGTTCCTGTACATTGTTTCTGCACAGAGAGAATTCAGTGATGAAAACTGAAGATCTATCCTACATACACCAATTAACTCAACTACCAGTGCAGATTGATTGCAGGGGATGGGGAGATGATTTTGCACTGAGATTCATTAACCTCTATTCTAATGAGAAAAATAATAGAGAAACCTTCTCCCTACAATGACTTTCTCTCTGGATAGACTGTTTGCCGGGAGGGGTTAGGATGGTTCTGCCGTGGCTTTTTGGCTTCCACGCTCCAAGCCGTCTGGTCTCCACCGCATCTGGGGGAAGGATCTCTTTGTTCAGCATTGTGCATACCATCACACTGACCCCAGTAGTCAGAACTAACTATACAGATTGGCTACTAAACCTGGACAAGCCCATGTTCTAAGGGAGAGAGGTGGAAAGTAGTGGGACGGGTGGGACCTGGGTGCTGGGAAACTGCTCATGTCTGCTGCTGACTCAGTCTTCTACCAGCTGTTTAATCCAACAGATGCATCTTCCTTATGAGGCACCGGAGACCCACAACATCCACATCCTGTGGTTCCCTGTACCTTTAACACCCCACTTTTGAGTTCCTTTCCAATTCAGAGAACAAAAGCCACTGGCTTTGGGCCAGTTTACAACAGATGTGAGTCGCAACCGCCAACCACCCAGGGCGGGGCATGAGAATCAGCTTCTTAGAAATTCCCATACTCGTGATCCCATCCATCATTTAGCACCTGCTCAAAAAGATATTGGGAGACTTTCTCCTGAGCATCTTTAGGGATTTAGTGCTTCCTGTTGGGAATTAAGAAGATTGAGTTTACGAAGATTTAAGAAGGCTGAGAGTTAAGGGAATCATTGGAAAGTAGGCATTACAAATTTATGTGGACTTAAGGAAAACCTGCAAATCTATGCAAAACTTTGACATTATGCCTTATTTAAAAAAAAAAAGATTTTATTTATTTATTTGGCAGAGAGACAACCAGCAAGAGAGGGAACACAAGCAGGGGGAGTGGGAGAGGAAGAGGCAGGCTCCCAGTGGAGGAGCCTGATGTGGGGCTCGATCCCAGAATGCCAGGATCATGCCCCTGAGCCAAAGGCAGACGCTTAACAACTGAGCCACCCAGGCACCCCGACATTATGCCTTCTTGTACCATTGACCTTACTGATTTCTCTTTCTGACTCCCATGTGGTGATCACTGTCTGTATAGATCTTCAAAGCATTGAGTAGCAGGACCTTTCCTCTGACCACGTGCAAGACAACAGGAATGGGATTCTGTCGGTCAGTTTGTGCCAAGCCTTGCAAGGTCTTTTCCTTGTACTGCAACTGTCTATAGGAGATTGTACCCTGGATTACCCTAGATTTCTTTTACTATTTTTTTACACCAAGAAAATTGTCCCTACTCTGCACTGCCTACTTAGTAAAGCTAAGAAAAATAGGAAGGACAGGGACAAAGTGCAAGGAAAGAAACAGAAGACATTAGTATCACATAAAATACTGTTGTTAAGAGTATTTATCACTTGAATTGTTATTAACCTGATCTTCCCCCCAAAAAATATAAAGGTCAGTATTAGGATGTGTATTTTCTTAGGATCACTGAAAGAAAATATGAGAATTCGAGAACTGCAAAAGCCTTGAATCCTACAGAAGCCACCCCCCCACCACCACCAAAGTACTTAGCTGAGGCCAGAATAATCCGCTTGTTTATGTGATCTCCACACCCATCCAGTGTGGTGCTGGAACTCACAACCCCTGCAGATCAAGAGTCGCAGTCGCGTGGTCCTCCGACTGACCGAGCCAGCCTGGTGCCCTGAAATATGTGTACTTGCAAAGCAAATGTCAAGACGGCACCCACAAACTTTTTACCGCGAAACCGCCTTTGGATCGCCGCACTCTTGAGTTGAGGAAATACCGGTAAAGAACGTAGGTAGTTTAGCCCACTAAGGAAGAATCAACTTTAAAGGAAAACCTTCATTTCAAGTTTCTGATGTTTGGTCAGTTCTCTCAACTCAGTAGATGTCCAGCCTTCAGAGTTACGGTATTTGCTTGATTTCTCTCTTGTCCGCGTTTCCTCATTTACTTTCGCAGTGCTCAGGATGTATGGTGTACAGAGAACAGTTTTCATCCGTGTGTGTGTGTGTGTGTGTGTGTGTGTGTGTGTGTGTGTGTGTGTGTTCTGGTGGTGGCGGGGGGGGGGGGGATGTTGTGACTGTGGGATCAGGGATTCACACAGGTAAGAAGAAGGCAAAGAGAAAGGCTTGGAAAGGAAACCATTAAAAGCCCATGTTCAAATGGTGAAGGTGAATGTAATAAGAGTTCCCTTTAATCAAAGGAAGTCTTGCTGGAGGTTGCTTCTGCCCTCTCCCCCCTGGATAGGAGGGTGAGGTTTTTTTAAAGGTCCCTACGGGGCACAGAAAGCAGTAAAGCGCCATAGCACCTGGCTAGGATGCTGCTCTGCTGCCCTCTAATGTCGCATCCTCTGCTACTGTGGATGTTTTCCTCTGACTACTTCCTGTTTACAGGTGTTTATCTTTTTTTTTTCTTTCCATAATAAAGATTTTTATTTATTTGAGAAAGAGGGCGTGAGTGAGAGAGCACAAGCAGGGGGATCGGCAGAGGGAGGGAGAGAAGCAGACTCCCCACTGAGCAGGGAGCGTGATGGGGGGCTCTGTTCCAGGACCTTGGGGCTATGACCCGAGCCAAAGGCAGCTGCCCAACCAACCGACTGCACCACCCAGGCGCCCCAAGACAGGTGTATGTCTTGGATGCTTAATGCTGCTCCGCGTCTGTGGTTTGTGTGTTTGTTTTTTAAAGCTTTCTAATTTTAAGTAATCTCTATGCCCATCCAGCGTGGTGCTGGAACTCACGACCCCTGCGGATCAAGAGTCACCCGGTCCTCCTCCGACAGAGCCAGTCAGGTGCCCTGAAATACGTGTACTTGAAAGACGAAAAAAGGAAGAAAAAAAAAACAAACAAACTTTTTTTCCTTTACACGCCAGAGGAAGTGCTACGCCTGGTTTTTCTTTTCTCCTTAATATCATGGAACATTTCATCATCAATTATTTACCTCTTCTCAAGCACCACCCACCCTCCCTTCCTCTCTTACCCCCCCCCCGCCCCCCCCCCCCCCCCGTGTCCTAGTGTTGGAATGCGCGGATGTCCCGGAGCTGGATTTGTTTAGTGAATGGCTATTTTAACTCCCTTCCTCCCCATTCCGCGCCTCCTCCTCCCCCCCCCGCCCCCCCCCACCGTGTGTTTCCGGGTTATGGTCACAGATGCTGAAACCGAGATATATGTGTGTGTGTGTGTGTGTGTGTGTGTGTGTGTGTGTGTGTGTGTGTATAATATATATATAATGTTAAATATATTAAATATATTTAATAAATATATAATATATATTTATATATAATAAATATATTATTTATATATTATATAAATAAAAATATAATAAATATATAATAAAATAAATATATAATATATTTAAACATATTAAATGTATTTAATAAAAATGTTAAATATAAATATATTAATATATAATATTATATATATATATATTTAAATACTGGTTGATTTATTTATTTGACAGAGAGAGAGAGACAGCCAGTGAGAGAGGGAGGGAACACAAGCAGGGGGAGTGGGAGAGGAAGAAGCAGGCTGCCATCGGAGGAGCCTGATGCGGGGCTCAATCCCAGAACGCCCGGATCATGCCCTGAGCCGAAGGCAGACGCTCAACGACTGAGCCACCCAGGCGGTTTCGGGGGAAACCGATATTCTTATCGCCACACCTGCCTTTGCACGGATGTTCCCCCATGCCTGTTTGTTGTCCTTGGATGTCATCGTGGTACACGCAGAGAGGGATTCAGTGTGCACCTTTCTGGGGGCGTGTGTCAATCACCCCCTTTCTGCCCTCCTGAGCTTTCTTCGTATGCTTGAGAGAGACTTCCTCCCCTTGAAATGATAGAAGAAAAATGGTTCAACCGTTGTTGTTCTAGGAGTACTCACACGGTCTCTGTTTTCCGTTCCCTGCCTGCCCCCCGAAATTTGTCTTAAGTCCTCCCAGAGGCCCAGGGCACCGCCCGTGTGCCGCTGTGGGAAGCCCGCGTAATGCCGGCCGGGCCTCTGGGGCCTGCCGGTGTCTGCGGGGAATTTTATTTTATTTTTTTAAGATTTTATTTATTTATTTCACAGAGAGAGAGAGAGAGAGAGAGAGAGACAGACAGACAGACAGACAGACAGGCAGGCAGGCAGACAGGCAGACAGACAGACAGACAGGCAGGCAGGCAGGCAGACAGGCAGACAGACAGACAGCGAGAGAGGGAACACAAGCAGGGGGAGCGGGAGAGGGAGAAGTAGGCTTCCCGGTGAGCAGGGAGCCCGACGGGGAGCTGGAAACCAGGACCCTGGGATCGTGACCCGAGCTGAAGGCAGACGCTTAGCGACTGAGCCACCCACGCGCGCCCCTTTGGGGAATTTTCCGCCCACGTCCGCTTCCGGCGGGGGCGTGCGTGCGTGCGTGGGCGTGCGTGCGTGGGCGTGAGCGCATGCGTACGCGCGTGTCCCGTGGCCAGCCGGCTCCCTTTCCGGCTGGAGCGGCCCAGACACGTTTTCCCGGTCTGCCCTGGGGTGCTGCAGCCGTGCCGCGCTGGTCGGGGGCTCCCGAGGCCGACGCCCCGGGTCCGCGCGCCCCACACCCTCTGCCCGCCCCTCCGAGGTGGGGCCGGGACAAGATCGGGTGGCCGGGCGGCCGGCTGTGCGCCTTCACGGGCCCGCGATCTGGATCTGTCTCGGTGTCCTTTGCGCCGGTTGTCGGGCGCCACCTGGCGGCCGCTTTTATATAGCGTCACCCTGCCAGAGCGTCGCCGATGTCAGTAAGGGATGGCATTTGGCTGCGGTCCCCAAGCCGGAGTTCCAGGAAGCCGGTGACACTAGCGTGATTGTCCCGCTCTCTCTGGGGTGTCGGCGCGCGATCGGCTCGCGGGAGATTGAACCTCCAGGCTTGTGAGGGTGTGACGCCGCCACCGCCTCGCTCCCTGAGAAGGGTGTGGGGGTCGCCTGGACGGGTCGACCAGCACCCACCGGTGTCCCCTCCTCGGCCCGTGGGGGAATGGGAGCGGGTGTGTCCGGCGCCCGGACGCCATCCGGCCGGTGGCTCCGGTCGGTCGTCGGGCCTTCCGTGTCGCGCGGTTTTCTCCCGTGTCGCGCTCGAGCCTTGAGAGGAAGCCCGTGGATGGCGTGACGGGCCCGGCCACGGGGCACGCGTGGGGTTCCGGTCGTCTGACCCGATTTTCTTACCAAGCTTTCCGAGGCCCGCTGCGGAGGTGGGGACCGGAGGGGACCGGAACGGACCGGACCGGATCGGGTCGCGAGGGGAGGCACGGATATGGCGCCCCAGGGGCCCGGCCGCGATTCCCATTGCGGTCCGGCCGTCGGGGACGCCTCCGTGGTATCGCCCCCTCCCCCCCCCAGTCCCAACTGGGAGTCGGGGACCGGCATGGGACCGGCATGGGACCGGCATGGGACAGGCGTGGGGCCGTCCTGAGGGCCGGGGAGCAGGGCGTCCACAGGTGCCTCCGCAGGACTTTGGTGATTTTTCTAAGTCCTGACGTGGGGACGACAGGCGGACTGGGGGAGGGCCTACCCGCCCCGCCCCACCTCCCGCGAGTCCCCCGTCGGTCCCGGCTGCCGCCACGCTCCCGGGGTCGACCAGATGGCCCTGGGGGCTCCAGGGGCCGGGGCTGATGGAACGGTGCTTGGGGCCGGTGGCCTGGCTACGGTCCCAGGAGGTCCCGGTGACTTGTGTCTAGGCCCCGGCAGTCGGCGTGGTGATTTTGTCACCTGAAATGAGCACTTTTTGTTGCCAGGTAGGTGCTGACACGCTGTGCTTTGGCGACTGTCGCCTTAGAGATGGGGACCTCTGGGCGTGTGCGGGGCGGGGGGGACCTCTGGGCTTGACCATGGTGCCAAGCCCGGCTGTGCCCTCGCTTACTTGAGCCGTCCGCGTGGGCCTGTGCGCCGGCTCGGGTGCCTCCAGATGGTCCAGGCCGTGGTGCCGCCTCCGGTCTCCAGCACCCGAGGGCGGTGTGGGCAGGCGGCGTGGGTGCTTTACCCCGTGCGCTCCCCACTGCGGGCACCTGGCTGCGGTCGTGACAACCCTTGTCCCGCAAGGCTCCGTGCCACGTGTCAGGCGTCCTCCTTCCTTGGGTTGTCCGGCTGCTCTCGCCCTGGGGTCGAGGGGTGCTGGCGAGGCTGAAAGCAGGTCCCTCTGGTTGCTGTCCTCGCCGGGCTTTCCCCCCCTCGGGACCTCCCTGGGCACATTCTGCCGATCGATGTGGTGATCTCGCGCTCTCCCGGGCCGGGCCTAAGCCGCGTCAGACGAGGGACGGACATTCATGGCGAATGGGACCGCTCTTCTCGTTCTGCCCGCGGGCCCTTCGCGCTCCTCCTCCTCCTCCGCCTGCTGTGGCGGTGCGGGGAGGGCGCGGGGGGGGTGTGTGGACTCCGGCCCGACCCCGCCCTCCCACGTTCGGCCTCCTGGTGTCCGTGGGACCGGGGTCCTCTGACGCAGCGGACACTCTCGCTTGCCTTTCTTGGCTTCGTGTGGTGAGCGGCTCTCCCTGCCATGGGGAGGGCCGTCCCGACGCCGCGCTGCTCACCGCCTGGGCGTGCTGAGCGCGTTGCGCCTGGCCCTCCGTGGTGC